>NC_058132.1:312131140-312313064 GCF_016433145.1 Gracilinanus agilis | reverse complement strand
CTCTCCCCTCTCTCCCCCTCTCTCTCTCTCCCTCTCTCCCTCTCTCCCTCTCTCCCTCTCCCTTTCCGCCCCCCTCTCTCTGTCTCTCCTACACACCCAGGCACAGAATTTTATTTCTTCCCTTATAGAGATGCATCTTTATCTTCTCAATACACAAAACGCATATACAAGGAAATAATTTCTGGGACAGTAACTAATTCATTTTACAACAATTTGATAGCTTTTTTCATTTATAACTGATTATGACATCTACTCTTAACTAGCTATAGAGAGAAATGGTAACTTAGCCCTCAGTCAAAATCAAGGTTTAAAAATGTAAATGTTCTGTCTGCGAAACCTAACTGGATTAACTTTCTGTAATTCAGAGAAAATAATTCCTCTTGTGACTACACTGATCAGTGTAAGGGGGGGGGGCAATCAAGTGAGTATCACACCCAATTTAGAGCAAATAAACAGGATTCTCATGGCCTGATACCTTTTCTGGAGAATACCACTATTAAATCAACCAATTTATCACAGACAGAACTTGAATATTCCCAAACTATTCAGTGAGTGGTAGAAGTAGTCCTAGCCAAATCCAGTAAAGATCTTTAAAAATGTTAAGCAGACACATTTGTATTTTATGCTAGCCAAAATAAGGAGCCACTGAAAGTTCATGAGTGGGAGAGTAGCATTTCTCACTGCACTTTAGATAGATAATTGTGGCAGGTATGTAGAAGATTGTTCCTTCCAACTCTGAAATTGTTTAAATCTGTGATTCTGTAATAAAAGTCTTTGCCCTTTTTATTAAACTGGCATGTTTGATGACCCTAGGCTAATGATTCACCTAGTTCTGTTTTCCCAACTTTGGAAGGAAATTAATGTTCAATCCTTGCTCCTTTGAGCACAACGGCACCAGAAATTAAAGTCAATAGACAGGAACAGATTCTTTTCAGGTATTAAGACTGATACTAAGGAAAGACTCTCTGTCCAGTTCTCACAAGAGAGTGATCTTAGAAGTCTTAGAGGTTAAGTCAGAGGTCACTGGAATACACAATCCAAAGAGACTTGAACAGAATCAATAGCCCTGTTTCCAGAGTCAAAAAGTCAATAGAATCTGTCAGGCTGAAGTTATAACAAAGGAGATGGATGGATAGATACACACACACACACACACACACACACACACGGACACACACATACATACACATTGATAAATAGACAGTTTATTAAGCATTTATTCTGTATTAGGTACTATGCTAAGTGCTTGGGATATATGTGTGAGCAAAGAAGATTACCCTCAAGGAGCTTATGTCTTCACTGGGAGCAATCACAAATAGAGAGAAAATGGGAGCAGGGGATGCAAGAGAGATATGTTATGTAGCTAAAGGCCAAGAAATAACAGAGAGGCTCTAGCACCAGAAAAGATAAGACAAAAGATCATCTTTCAGAGCCCAGGGTGATTCCAGAATCAGAGTTCAGAACTTGAATTGGGAAGAGGTATAAATAATAGTCAAAATGGAAGTAGCATGATTTGTAATTGTTTGCCAGAACAAATTAGATATCAGACTAGGAGATGGATTGTCCCACTACATCCCCTCTATAAGACAGTGTTATTTTACAGTGGCAGGATACCAGCCGTGCCCCCTTCTCACTATACTAGCTTGGTGATGGGAGTAACCAATTAATATTATTTTCCTACCTCTTTGATGACTTGTGTGACTATTTCACAGTCATATATTAATATTTATTATCCCATACAACCCTAGCACAGTGCCTGGCTCACCAGAGGCAGTTCAAAATGTCTATTTATGATAGGGCTGTATTTAGGAATTTAGAATTTGTAACCTTTGTGTCGCAGACAGTGAGGGATTCTTACTTGCCAAGAGGAAAGAAAGGCTCTTTCCCTTTTTCTGCAACTGACTTATTTGGTGACCTTGGGCTCATGATTGAACTACTTTATATTTCAGTTTTCCCATCTCTCAAAGGAGATTAACACCACTTCCCCACAGCAGAAGGCTATTGGGAGGCCACACATCACTATTATTAGACCACACATTATTATTATTATTGTTGTTCTTGTCCTCGCCATTTTGATTACTTATTAATGGTCCTGATCCTATGGTGAGTAAATTACTCTCTGGAAGTAATCTGTTCAACCAAGTGAGGTGAATGAACTCTTTCATCTCACAAAGGTAATTGCTTTTTTTTTTTTTTTTTTTTTTTTGCTGTATACACACCAGTGTGTTATACTAGTCACCTTGCACCTTATTAAGCCTAACTGTTCAACTTGCCTCAAGAGGAGAGTCAACTTAATGATGTCCCCTCTCCCCTTCCCAACATCTTTGATGGGTGAACTAGAAGAAATAGTGAATGAATAAAGGAGAATGGACAGTTTTCTCAGATAAATCAGCAGTTCTGCAATAAGTCCATCATTCTATCTGGACTTTCCTCCCCAATAACCTGACTAGGGTATGTATACACACTACCAAGGGGCATGTAGTATAATTTTATGAATAAATCAATATAAAATGAGATAAAGAAAAATTGGATTGAACAACAATGTCCAAATATTCCAAAGCCTCTCTTATCTAAATTATTGCAAAACATCTAAAATGAATGTAGCAATTTGACAAAAAGCACACATTGGGTTATTGCATTCTTTACCCAGACATTGGTACCCTATTGATTTATTAGGCTACCTGAAATTACTAGCATACATTTATTAGCAGAGCTAACTCAGAATTGAGTCTTAAAAATAATTTATTAACAATTTAGCCATTTAAAAAGGAAAAGCAAAAATGTTATCTAGTGGACAAAATATTGCCCATTAAGTTTTGGTGTAATTATAACATTTAAAAGCAAAATATGCAGTGCTCAATAATCCTAACTAAATAATTATGGTGTTTCTATAGAAATTTCATGTTGTTAATGGACTTACTTAAAAGGTTGCTATGGAAAACATTTCTTACCCAGAAGAGTAAATGGAGATAAACAATATGACGTGGAAGAGAGACTTCCACTGATGAGACAAAAAGTTTTACCAGTTTTAAAGATTTTTTTTCCAATATTTATTGAGAAAAATTTCTAAAACTTCTTCTCTGCCACTGGATAGCATGAGATCTTTGAAAAGTTACCTGAAGTCTATGTAAAGAGAAATGCTAAAAGATATAAATAAATGAAGACTAATGAAGTTTGTTACTAATAGATATACACAGGAAAGACAAAAGTGCAGATCAAAGACTGGAAGCCCTGACTTCTTCTTAGAGATTTTTGTATTTTTCTTACTTTGTTTTCATTCCATACCAATCAAAGAAGATCTTGGAAATAAGACTCATTTCTGGTCTCAGCCTCTATATATCTCATGTGAGGATTTTCTTGAATAGGAAGACAGAAATAGGTTTGGGAGATTATTGGCTTGTAAACAAGGGTTAAATAGTAAATCTAAAGAATTTTCTAACCCTGTCAGAAGAGTATCTGTACAAAAGCACCACTTTTATAAAACCACTGTAAACAAGCAACTAATGGCCTTAAAGAGGCAGCATAAGAGAGCAATTGAAAAGATAAAGCAATGAAGAGCAAATGGCCAACTCAGGGAAAGTAGAGACAATGTCTCTTACTTTCAGAGAGTAAAATGATAACATAACGAGATGATGCTGAAAGGTCTACAGAATCATAATATGGGTTTCTTAGGGCAATGTGTAGGAATAATAGGTCACATGCCATGAACTTGTATGTCTAGGACATGAGGATTAAAGGAACCTACACCAATAGCCTGTGTGATTAGAATGTACATGGAAGAGGTACATGTGGTGAGATACTTTCGGTCAGAACATACATGGGAAGAGGTATTTCCATTCAAGTTAGTAAACAATTGTTTAGTACCTACTTTTAAACCAATCAGAAAGTATTTATTAAGTGCCTACTATTTTTTCAGGAATTCTGTTAGATGCTAGAAAAACGAAATAAACAAACAAAAAGAATGAAGCCAATTCCTACTTACAAAGAATTGTATTTTATGGGAGGAGAAAACAAGTAGATATAAAAATATATACATCCAGGGGTGGTGGCTGCTACCATGATAATGATGACAGGACAGGATAGGGCAGAAAGGAAAGGAATTCTAAGCTACAGTAAGGCTAAATGGATGTTCACCCAAGGCTCAGCATTAATATGCAGGGAAGTCCCAGGAATGTGGGGCCATCATAATACCTAAGGAAGAGTGAATTCAGGTTAGAAACAATGTCAATGCTTCCATGACAAGTAGTACTGGTTTGGCCATGAACGGTGCTATACTTTGAGTTTGAAAGAGAAACGGAGATTCAACCTCAAAAAAGGCATGCATAAAGATATGGATATGGATATAGACATAGACACAGAAATTGACACTGATGTATCTATGGTCAGACTTGGTCATGGGCAGAGATAGAAAGAGATACATAGATACCAATAAAGAGATGAAAGAGATATATAATATAGCAAAAAGGCTTTACCAATTATACTAGTCTTCATATGTAGGTGTGTATATGGTCCTTGGGGTCACAAAGAGTCAGATACAACTGATTGATATATACATTTTCATATATTTATAGTTCTGTTTGCATGTATATACTTTTATGCAACATTAATACAGACTATAAAATACACAAATGCAAAAATATACAAAATAATCAAATACAGAGAAGTTTCAGAAGGAGGGCACCTTCAGTTGGGGGAATAAGAAAAAGCCTTGTCTTTTCATGCTGAAGATAATGTTTAAGTTGACTCTTTTGAAAGAAAAACTCTAATAAACCAAGATAAGAAGGAACTATCTTCCAGGTGCATGAGGCAATGAATACAATAGCATGGAGATGAGAAATGTAATGTCATGTGTACAAAACAGACATAGGTTATTTGGATAGATCACACTATGGAACAGAAAGCAATGTCTAATGGAGTTCAATAGACAAAATTTTTAGAAGGATATTGTTTTTCTTTTTTTCTAATGGTGGAGGAAATGGAAGAAAGTGAAAATAGACTTATTAATTAAAAATGTTATTTAATTTTAAAATGCTACTAAATTTTGCTAGATTTTGATTTACATTCTATTTGAAGTAGGAAGGGTAGTAGTATGCATACAGATGAGAAAATTAAAAGTGCCTTGAGAAGATGAAGGAAAACAAAAAGTCGGGAAAGAACGGTTATTTTGAAGAGGGTTGTGGCACCTGATCTAATCCTTGAAAGATACACAAGAATGGAGCTAAAGGAAGGTATTTAAAGACTGGAAATTACTTATGTCAGTATACAGAGATATCAGATAGAATGTCAAGTTTAGGAAATAGCTAGTGGTCCACTTTGGAAAGATTATAGAATTCATGAATGGAAATGTTGTGAAATATGGTCATAAAGGTAGGTTGGAATCATATCATGGAGGACAACCTAAGCAGTTTGCATTTTATTCTAAAATCAGTAGGGTGCCACTGAAGATTTTTCTACAGCAGAATGACATAGTCAGCCTTGTAACTTGGGAAGATAATTTTGGCAGCTGCATAGAGGCCAAATTAGAGTCAGGAAACACTAAAGACAAAGAGAATTCCTAGTTGCAATAATCTAGGACAGGGTTTCCGCAACCTTTTTGGTCGTGAGATCCATAAACGCCACATTTTTTTAAAATGAAATTTCATGAGAGCCGTACAGTGCTCACAGTGCAATAACTGTAACAGCGCCTGAAAAAAAACTGACTTTATGGCTCCTGCAGAAAGAGCCAGATATGGCTCGAGAGCCATACGTTGTGGACCCCTGGTCTAGGAAAAAGAAGCAAGTGGGTAACTCAGTGGATAGAGAGTCAGGTCTAGAGAAAGGAGAGCCTGGGCTCAAATCTGGATTTGAATATTTTTTAGCAATGTGAGGCATATCCTACCACTATATTTCAAGTTTAATGCATTCCACTTTTGTATAGCTCTAGTTTTAGAAAGTTTGCTCCTTACATCTTGTTTAAATTTCCTTTTTCAAGCTTTCATACATTCATCTCTGTGGATTCAAACCTTCATCTGGTGCTCATATTCTGTATCTGTAATGACCTTTTGTCATTCTGGTTACCCTCCTTTGGAAACTCTTCAGCTTATCAATATCTTTCCAAAAATTACTGAGACTGAAACACAGTATTCTAGATATTTCTTAATAAGGGCAAAATGCAACCTTCTAATGTCTATATGGTATACCTAATTTACTCAGTCTATCTTAATCTGTTTAATCACACTATTCCCTCATGTGAAACATATGGCCCATAAAAAACTTATGAATTTTTTTGTCAAATAAACTCTTGTTTAATAACCCTCCTTCCTATTATATCTGTGGGGTTAAGTTTTTGAACCCAAGTAGAAAACTTTACCTTTATCTCAATTAAACATAATCTTATTACATTCAGTCTAATGTTTATGCCAATTTTTTAAATCATGAATCAGTACATTAGCTATCTCTCTCAATTTCATGTTATCTGCATATATGATCATTAGCAGCCACAATTTTCAACAAAGTATCTCTTTGGATTCCATTTTTAGCTTCTGTCCACCTTTCACATATTTTAGTTTAATTATCTGCTTTTGGGGTGCTATCATTTAATTAGTGCCAGTGTCAAGCTCTTTATCATTTCCCCAAGAACAGCAAGAGAACTATTATCAAATACTTTGCTAAAATTTATGTAAAACCCAATGAAGAGGTGATCAAATGATATAAACAGTTTTTTAAAAAATTGCAAACTATCAACAGCCATATGAAAAAGTTCTCCAGTTCGCATAAATAAGACAAATGAAAATTAAAAGAATTCTGAGGTTTAATCTCACATCTGTGAGATTTATTTCACATCTGTGAAAACTGACAAAGATGATAAAAGATGAGGCTCCAAAGGAACTACAGAGAGAACGGTTAGGAAACATTGACAGGGCAATGAAAAGTCAATTCCAGAGTTTCAGATGCATTTAATTTCTGTACTTATTTTCTCCTGGGACCTGATATCTATGTCACCAAGAATGGACCTAAACCACTTCTTTACTGACTATTCAAATTCAGCAAATACATGCAATGTTAGACACTGACATGACTAACCTAGAATGCTGAGGAAGCCATTTCCCAAGAACTTTTGAAAAAGAGAGTCAGCCATCTGCCTGGTGTTTTCCAGATATAATAGTCCTGTTGAATAGGAGCAGGGATGGATGAGTTAACTTCTAATAGTCTTTTCTGTCCTTAGGAGTCACTGATTAATGAAAAGGTTGTAAACTTGAGGAAGGGGACTGGTGATATTTTAGAGTTTTCACTTAAAATTTGACTCTAATGCACCAAATTGTTCTATAATGACAAGTTATTGGGGACTTTTTTGGGTAATTCTTTACACCTCAGTTTTATATGCACATAAATAGATTCTTAGACAAGGTCAAGGAGCTGCTCCAGTTACTTCCTCAACTCATCCTTATTATGCTTCAGTCAGCCAAGGTATCTTTCTAGGGCAGCAATCAAATTAAAGAACCTAAGAATCAATGAATCAAGTCAATAACTTGCATGACTTATAACTGTCCCCAGGTCCCCTCTTAATGGCTGTATCACAAATCATCCTCTATAAGATGAGAAATTGGCATTTCAATGTGTAACCCAAAAAGTGCTACTTTAGTTGGCCTTTTTTGTGTGTTTGTCTTTTTCTAAAGTTCTCCTTCCTCCAGGGAGCTAAGAAAGCTTTGTGAAAGATGTTTTTTGTTTGTTTTTTTTTAGAACAGACCCCAATAGCTTTAAGAGAGGATTTTGAGGCAGTCAATCAGTCCATGGGCTTACTGGAAGTATAACAAAGGAACCTAAGTAGACAGAGTTCAGTAAATGCAATAACACAAAATACTGGGGAAAGAACTAATTCAAAAAAACAAAAACAAAAAATAAACTCTTGTATAAACCAGAAAGCAGTTTAGAGGAAAATGGGTTTAGGCCAGCAACTCATACCTTGGGTTTTACTTAGATCTAATAGACAATAGACTCACAACCTGGATATTAATATGTGTGTGTGTGTGTGTGTGTGTGTGTGTATCTTTTACTTCTTTCTCTCTCACTTCTAATATTTAATCAGTGAACAGGTCCCATAACTTTTACCATCAAAATATCTTTGTCAACTCTTACCTAGACGATAATAAAAATAGCTAATATTTTAGGTTTTAAAAGCACCTTATAACTACATCTTTGACTTTATCCTCACAAAATTCTGAGAGTAGGTGTTGTTCTTAGCTCCATTTTACAGATAAGGAAACTGAGGCTGACAAATTGGAGCACAGGACTATAGTAGTGATCTTGTAAGTGTCCTTAGTCAGGATTTCTTTTACATCTTTTTAAGTCCAAGTCCAGTGTTCTGTTCACTGTGCCACCTATCTACCTTATGCCTATCTCAATAGCTTTCTAAGTTTTAATTTCTCTGCCTCCAGCACTTTCCCCACTCCAATCCAATCTATACACTGCCATCAGAGTAATGTTCATAAAGCACTGTCTTTCACTAGCTTCCAACATTCACTAGTTCCAGCCATTTGCCTTACAAAGAAAGTCTAGACTCTTCAATAGGGCATTAAGGAAATCTCTCCACAATGTGATGCTACTTACTTCCTCAGTTTCATTTCTCACTATTCTAAATTAACCAATGTTCTAGTCAGATTTGACTTTATAAGCCATTTATCCAAATATGGTAAACTTTTCTGCCTCCATGCTTTGTTCAAGTCATTCTTTCTCCCTGGGATGCCTTACTGACCTACCCTCTCAAACTTCAACCACTATAATCCATCCTTCAAGGTCCAACTTGAATTTCATTTTTGCTATGAAGCAAGTAATTAAGGCCCCAGAGAAAAGTAACCTCTTCATTCTCTATGTTTCTAAGACATGTTGGTTTTTATCTTTCTTATGACACTTACAAACTGTTTTTTTCCTGCAATAATTTTTGTACCTGTTATGTCCTCTATTAAACTGCAGGGTCCTAGATGATGGCTCTATATCGTCTCTGTTCATCTTTGTATCCCTACATTTCCACCCTACTATTTCACATGTAATAGACCCTATATAAATGTTTATTAAGTTAAGTGGAATTCTTCCATTAAGTTTTTAGCAATAAAAAAGAAACAAAGCTCTTTTATCAAAGATAGACAAAAACAGCTAAGAGACCAAGGGATAATAAGGTGAAGAAGTCACATCCATCTGCATCATCACTGGGGGGACTAGAAAAATCTTTAATTTTCCTTCCAGATCTTTCATTCTATAGTTCTATTGTAGCTAAAGTAGCACCACTTCAGAGTGAATCAGGGAAGAAGCAAAGGGTTTTTCAGAAACCATTCAAATGGCTAGAGAAGGTGAGTTTAGAGAGTATTCAGGCATGGAGCATGTCACTGGTCACACAAGATACTTATTACCTCTTCTCAGGAGCTATTTGATCCATCTTCTTTATGTTGCAAGTTCACAAGGTAAGACTTGCTGCTCTCTCTGTACTGTGTGTAAGGCCAAGTAGACAGGCAGGCAGCACTCAATAACACAATTTTATATCCTCTCTTTTTAAAGCCACCTTGGGAGAAGGAAATCAGCCACCTCGACAGGTAATTTGAGTGAATGAAAAAGCAATAGGGGGCAGGGGAGGGAAAAGGGTGCTTGTTTAAGTTTCAGAAGAAAAGAAGCATCATAATCTTTTCACATTTGGTGACATGTGTAGGATCAGATCAGATCAAATCAAAAGAGCAATGACATCAGAGAGAAGGGAAGAGAATAAGGCGGTTGGAGTTTTCTCCTTCACGTGGATTAGCAGCCAGAAGTTGGATTTTAGAAGACAGTTCTCTATATAGTGAGAAAAGGGGTCCATGCTGGGAGCTTAATGCTGGAGACAAGTTTAGGAGAAATCATTTTGATAAATGACAGCATGTTCATATTGCACCTGTAGAAATCTGAAGGTCATTGGCAGGAGAAGAAAATAATGAGGAAAGAGTCATAGGACAAACTATACTCTTTATTTATTTTTTTTATTATTAGACATTTATTAATATTCATTTTTAACCTGCTTACATTCTTTATGCCCCTACTTTCCCCTTCACCCCCCGCTCTCCCCCCGCCCATGGCCAACGCACATTTCCACTGTTTGTAACATGTGTCCTTGTTCAGGGTCTATTTCCCATTCATGTCCGCCTCAGCCCATGCATTCAAGCAATTGTTTATCTTATATGTTTCCTCTCCTGCAGTCCTTCCTCTGAATGTGGGTAGCATCTTTACCATAAATCCCTCAGAGCTGTCTTGTGTCATTGCAGTGCTGCTGGTACAGGAGCCCATTACATTTGATTTTACCATAGTATATCAGTCTCTGTGTACAATGTTCTTCTGGCTCTGCTCCTTTTGCTCTGCATCACTTCCTGGAGGTCTCTCCAGTTCACATGGAATTCCTCCAGTTTATTATTCCTTTTAGCACAATAGTATTCCATCACCAGCATATACCACAGTTTGTTCAGCCATTCCCCAATTGAAGGACATACCCTCCTTTTCCAGTTTGTTGCCACCACAAAAAGTGCAGCTATACATATTTTCCTACAAGTCTGTTTATCTATGATCTCTTTGGGGTACAAACCCAGCAATGGTATGGCTGGATCAAAGGGCAGGCATTCTTTTATAGCCCTTTGGGCATAGTTCCAAATTGCCAGCCAGAATGGTTGGATCAGTTCACAACTCCACCAGCAATGCATCAATGTCCCAATTTTGCCACATCCCCTCCAACATTCATTACTCTCCCCTTCTTTCATTTTAGCCAATCTGCTAGGTATGAGGTGATACCTCAGAGTTGTTTTGATTTGCATTTCTCTAATTATTAGAGATTTGGAACACTTTCTCATGTGCTTATTGATACTTTTGATTTCTTTACCTGAAAATTGCCTATTCATGTCTCTTGCCCATTTATCAATTGGGGAATGGCTTGATTTTTTATACAATTGCTTTAACTCCTTGTATATTTGAGTGATTAGACCCCTGTCAGAGTTTTTTGTTATAAAGATTTTTTCCCAATGTGTTGTTTCCCTTCTGATTTTGACTACATTATTTTTGTTTGTACAAAAGCTTTTTAGCTTAATATAATCAAAACCATTTAATTTACATTTTGTAATTTTCTCTAACTCTTGCTTGGTTTTAAAATCTTTCCTTTCCCAGAGATCTGACAAGTATACTATTCTGTGTTCACTTAACTTATTTAGTTTCCCTCTTTATATTCAAGTCATTCACCCATTCTGAATTTATCTTGGTGTAGGGTGTGAGATGTTGATCTAAACTTAATCTCTCCCATATTGTTTTCCAAATTTCCCAGCAGTTTTTGTCAAATAGTGGATTCATGTCCCAAAAGTTGGGCTCTTTGGGTTTATCATGCACTGTCTTGCTGACATCATTAACCCCGAGTCTATTCCACTGATCCTCCTTTCTATCTCTTAGCCAGTACCATATTGTTTTGATGACTGCTTCTTTATAGTATGGTTTGATATCTGGTACTGCTAGGCCCCCTTCCTTCACATTTTTTTTCATTATTTCCTTTGATATTCTTGATCTTTTGTTATTCCAAATGAAATTTGTTATAGTTTTTCCTAATTCAGTAAAGAAGTTTTTTGGTAGCTTGATAGGTATGGCGCTAAATAGGTAAATTAATTTGGGTAGGATGTTCATTTTTATTATGTTAGCTCGTCCTACCCATGAACAGTTAATGGCTTTCCAATTGTTGAGGTCCAGTTTTATTTGTTTGGAAAGTGTTTTGTAGTTGTTTTTGTATAATAGCTGTGTTTGTTTTGTTAGATTGATTCCCAAGTATTTTATATTGTCTAGGGTGATTTTAAATGGTGTTTCTCTTTCTACCTCTTGCTGTTCTAATGTGTCGGAAATGTATAGAAATGCTGATGATTTATGTGCATTTATTTTGTATCATTTCTACCAGCCTCTTAGTTGATTCTCTAGGATTTTTTAAGTATACCATCATATCATCTGCAAAGAGTGATAGGTCTCCTCATTGCCAATTTTGATACCTTCAATTTCTTTTTCTTCTCTAATTGCTATTGCTAGTGTTTCTAGTACTATGTTGAATAATAGAGGTGATGATGGGCATCCTTGTTTCACTCCTGAACTTATTGGGAAGGCTTCTAATTTATCCCCATTGCATATGATGCTTGTTGATGGTTTTAGGTATATATTGTTTATTATTTTTAGGAAGGGTCCTTCTATTCCTATACTTTCCAGGGTTTTCAATAGGAATGGATGCTGTATTTTGTCAAAGGCTTTTTCAGCATCCATTGAGATGATCATGTGATTTTTGTTTGTTAGACTGTTGATATGGTCAATTATGTGGATGGTTTTCCTAATGTTGAACCATCCTTGCATTCCTGGTATAAATCCCACCTGATCATGGTGGATGACCTTCTTAATTACTTGCTGGAGTCTCTTTGGAGTCTCTATTCTATTTAAGATTTTTGCATCTATGTTCATTAGGGAAATTGGTCTGTAGTTTTCTTTCTCTGTTTTTGGTCTACCTGGCTTTGGAATCAGTACCATATTTGTGTCATAAAAGGAATTTGGTAGGACTCCTTCTTTGCTTATCATATCAAATAATTTGTATAGTATTGGGATTAGTTGCTCTTTGAATGTCTGATAGAATTCACTTGTGAATCCATCAGGTCCTGGTGATTTTTTCTTAGGGAGTTCTTTAATGGCTTGTTCAATTTCTATTTCTGATATGGGATTATTTAGGTATTCTATTTCTTCTGCTGTTAATCTAGGCAATTTATATTTTTGTAAATATTCATCCATATCTCCTAAATTGTTATATTTGTTGCCATATAATTGGGCGAAATAGCCTCTGCCTGAGGCTCCTTCAGCAGTCTTTGGGGCTGCTTCCACTGCCTTGCTCTGGTCTGCACTGGGTCCTCACTGGAGGTCCAAGCCTGGGCTGGAGATAGTTATTCAAGCCTAGGGCACTGCCTTTGCCTTCACAGATGCTCTTAGGGCTCTGCCTTCACCCCTGCAGAAGGTAGTGAAAGTCAGTGGGCTGGAGATCTTTATTCGCACCTGAGGCGATGGCTTCAGTGCTTGGGAAAGGCAGTATTTTAGAGGCCTTTGTCCAGGCCGAGGCGGTGCCTTCACCCACGTGGAGGCTCGGAGAAAGTCCGTGGGTGCCCCCAGCCACTTGGGGTCCCTCGTCTTGCAGCACACAAGTACAAGCCCTGGGGCTGCCAGTGATTATCTGGTTGCCCCAGTCCTGTTTTCACACTTCACTTGCGTGTTGGCATTGTGCGAGTTGTGCGAGGTGTGCGGTGTGGGGGGTGGGGGAGGGGCTTCTTCCTCTCGAGTTTTAGTGAGAGCTGTTTCACCCCTTTATAGTGTGGAAATGCCCCGATTCTGTGTACCTTCAATGCTGTGCCCTGTTGTGGGGTTCCTTCGTTCTTCTGGACTCGTTTTTATTTCCCCTTGAGGAGTTCTGTATGCTTCAGTCAGGAGAGATTGAGCAGCTGCTCCTTACTCTGACGCCATCTTAACCAGAAGTCCAAACTATACTCTTAAAAAAAAAACTACCTTAAAACAGAAACCAGGTTTGCAGCATTAAATGAATGGTAAAGAAAAATAAAAACGGAAAACCTGCAGCCAATTTGGCTAGTCATAAAAGATTTTACCACCATTTCCATTTAGCCTCTGTTGGGATCCATAGTTAAGATTTAGAGTGGCTTTGCAGAATTAGATGAGCCAGTCAGTGCTGAAAGCAAGGCCCTTTTCAACTGGTTTTTTTTTTTAAACCCTTGTACTTCGGTGTATTGTCTCATAGGTGGAAGATTGGTAAGGGTGGGCAATGGGGGTCAAGTGACTTGCCCAGGATCACACAGCTGGGAAGTGGCTGAGGCCGGGTTTGAACCTAGGACCTCCTGTCTCTAGGCCTGACTCTCACTCCACTGAGCTACCCAGCTGCCCTCAACTGGTATTTTTAAGAGAAGGCCACATAGCTTAACTGGACATACTCAAAGGGACACCAAGAAGAAAACAGAGCCAACTGAAGCAGCATACACTTTCCCTCTCCCATAAAAATGGAGCAAGGCAACTGACATTTCCAAGGCTAGAACAACCCGAAATTCTTCCATACTGTGGTCAGAAATTCCAGAGCAAGTCTGGAAAGGACAAGGAGGAATTATGAGCAAAAAAAAAAAATAACTAATGAGAGTTGGCCACAAGAGATTTCTGTTCATGGCGAGGAGTATGCGTTAGTCTTGTGAAAAGTTCTTCCCAAGACTTAGTCCATCTTTATACCACACTATGACTGGGAATCCTGGGTCCATGCTCATTGCATGCATCAGGGAATCTTTGGGGGTTCAAGTAGCTCAAGAGTTGTTTTGTTTTTTAGTAAGTAGGGGGATCTTTCTTAGGCAGAACTGATTGGTTACCCTGATGTTGCCAGAAGGAAAGCACTAATCAGTTGGAAAATTGTAAACTTCCAGATTTGAAGAGTTTGAGCATAGAAAATTCAAAAATGGGTTCTCCTGGAAAAGGAACAGGGCAAGAAGAAGAGGAAAGACCAGGGAACTTGTAGCTTATTGGACAAATAGACTTGGCCCCCATACATAGAGTTTTTTTCAGAACTATAACAATCTCCTTAATGATTGCTGATCAAGTTAAATGAACTATTTAACTTAGTCTGATGATAGTTGCCTTTCAAGATAATTTTGCTTTTCATCTGTAAAATGGGAATAATAGCTGCCCTATTGACTTTATTGCTTTACTAAGAAGATCAAATTTAATATAAGCTATCATCATTAATAGATGGATTTATCATATCTCAGAGCTGGCTGGGACCTTGCAGCACATTTGATTTAATTCATTCCTAAACAATAAGGTCCAATATAAACAACCCCAGCAAGGCATCAAAAACTTATTCCTAGTTATTACCAAAAATTGAAGTCAAGCTCCCTGACTCATTGTTGCAGATTCTACTTCTTCCTTTTTGTTTGAAAATTAAAACAACATTTGCATGTCTCTAGTATGTATGATTCCATCCTCCCCAGTTTTACAGAGATAAATAATGATAGTTGAAAAAAATCACATCTGCCATTCTTTCAATATTGTATGATACAGTTCATTTGGTTCTTATGACCATCATCTCAGGTGTCTTGGGTTATAATTTCCTGTTAAGCATGTTTGTTATATCCTTCCTGTCCCAATAATATTTTTCTTAGCAAAATAAATCAGAATTAGGATTAAGTAATTGTCATCTCTCTATTAACCATTATTGTTGTTAAATCTGCCCCAAATTTTGATATTATCTCCCCTTTGGTCCTCCTCTTGCCACTAAGATAACTAAAGCAATTATTTTTGTTGTCTTTAGCACTTATCACCATACTCAGCTTCTGAGCTTTAGCACTCATACTATTCTTCCTCAGTTGTGCCATTCCTTTATATTCATCCATAATTGCTAGCCCTTGATTTCATCTTCTATATATGAATTTTTAAAAGCTTATTTGGTTGGTGGATTCCCTATATAGCTGTATCAATTTCTTTAATTTGTCCACCTTTTCTTTATCATTGGCATAGTTCTTCCTTATGACATTCATTATAATATTCTTGAGTGTTTGCCACACTTAATGTACTGAATTACTCTGCAATATAGATTCTTAAGACTTTCTTATCATTTTTCTAAACTCTTTGAAATTTGCTTGAGTACATTCTAGTGTGTATCTTATGTTCAACTTCACTCTCCTCTATGACAAATCCTAAGATGGAAGTATCACTTCCTCCTTAAGTTTCTGCTATTTCTATCTACTTCCGTTTAATTAAATAAATATTAAGTAAATGTCAAAGGGACTGCCATTGAGTACCTAGTAACTAAGTCACTTTAATACTAACATTTTATCAATGTTTAAGGTAGAAAGATAGAAACTACTACTCTTCCAAAGAAATAAAGAGGAGTATCATACAAAAGGGAATTGGGAAGTGAGTGGGCAGGAGTGGATAATTTGCCATATCTATCATAGAGTATTGGGGTGTTATTAAACCCTATTATGCCAAACGTACAAGCTGCTAGCTAAGAATATTAAAAAAAAAAAGAGCACCTACCTCCAAGCAGCTTATAGTCTCCTGAGATACAACATTTACATACACAAATAAATACAATATTATTTGAAAAAGAAGATAGCACTAACAAATAAGGGATTAAAAAAAGATCCCTCATAGACAGTGGTAACTAATTTGAGCCTTGAAGGAAACTAAAGATTCTAAGATTAAAGATTTTAAATAATTGATTCCTCTCTTGGTAAAGTCATGTCTAGAATAGTATTCTTTTAGTGACTTCCACTACCTATTAAGAATAAAGCCCAAACTTTTATTTTACAGATAATGAAACCAAGGTTGGAGGAGATGAAGAGACTGGCTTGAAGTCACACAACTTTTGAGAGGCAATTGGTATTAAAATTTCAGTCTTCTGAGTCCCCATATTATTTTACTTTGTAATAAAAAGGTAATAAAGAAAAGGTAAATAGGGGATTTGGGTCCTTTGGTGGGAAAGGAGGGTGCAATAGTGGATTGAGGTGGTAAGGAGAGATGTAAGGGAATGGCTGGGTTTAGGGAAATAGAGGACAAGGTACTATAATGAATGGTAAGGGAGATGATAAGGTAATTAGGGGAGGCAGCTGCAACAGGGAGACACTCAGACTAGAGACAGAGGTTACTAGGGGAGGAAGGCTGGACTCTTCCAGGGAAAATGGTATTTCCACAGACACACAGGTTAGGGCCAGTCAGAAGTGGTTTGAATCTGACTAGAGGGCTTTCTAGTCAGTTTCTCAAGTCTACAAAGAAGGAGTCCCAAGGCTCCTCCCTGTTAGTGAAACTGAAAGGTTTCCAAGAGGAAGTATAGAGACAACTACTTCCTCCCAAGATGGACGCTCCCAGCTTCCCTCGGGAAAATAAAGAGAATTATTCCTTCCCTCCTTCAAACCTCACTTATCATCAAGCCAGTGATTTAGCAAAGGGTTTGATTAGGTAACATGGGGGTTATTAAAGTTTCAGGATTGATTATAAAGGTGAGAGGAATTTAGGTTTTCCCTAACAGCTGCTAAGGAGAAGCTCAAGGTGGGGGAGGGTCACAGGAATGGCTTGGACTGAGAGAGAGCCTGCTCTCTCTCAGCCAGGGAAGTTTGGCTGCCCTTGAGGTTAGGGAGTACTAAAACAATAAAGCAGGCGATAGTTTGTTTCAAGGGTAAGCCCTACTTGTCTATGGGGAACTAAATCCTCAAAGTCTAATTGCTACAACCCCAAAATCCACCCTTCTCCCAAAGCCCACAGGAAAATCAGGAAGGTAATAGGGGAATGATATAGGGAAGATTAGGGAAGAGGTTCAGAGAAGTTAGCTAAGCTCCAAATGTTCAAAGACAAAAGCACAGATTCAAGGCAAGGTTTCAGCTCGAAGGCAGAGCCCAGTTGGCCCCTCTGCTCTTCACAAGCTTCTAGGACCAACTGACACTTTGTCAGAGTTCTAAGGCTGGCTAACTGCCAGAAGTTCTACAGTTAGGTTTTGCAGAGTAAATGCCTTGATTGCATCTCTGCATTACAACTTTCATTGCCCCACATTTGCTCCATTACCTAATCATTTCTTTCTATTCCCAACTCGTGGTAATAAACAGGTGATATAAAATTACAGATTTTGTTTTCTTTCTTGACCATCTCATCTTGACCAAGATTCATATCTTCTTATTTTGTTCTAGCTTTTGGAGTATTTTGGGCTCCCTTTGTCTCATCTTACCTACTTTGAAGTAGCCAATTTAGTTAGGGATATTGTCTACAGAATAAAAAATTTGAAGAATTATAAGAAACAATTTTTCTTCCAATACATTTGTATGTGCATAATTAAAGATGGTACAAAGCTGTTAAATTATCTTGAACATGCTGCTCTTTTGTAGCAACACATCATGCGTATATGAGACCACTGATTGAAAAATGTAGATCAGAAACTTTATTCTTGCTAACAAGATGGCAGCAACAGAAAAATTAATTCTATGATAAATGGCTACTTTTGTTTATGGAGTCACTGCAGGAAAACCATCAATTTGCAATGCCTAACACAGAATCTCCTACATTGTGGATGTTCCATAAAGAGTATTCTACTTGGGATTTGAATTTATTCAGTGATTCTGCCCTTCTCTTGGGCTCTGAGTAAGCTGTGGAGCTTAAGAAAGTCATGCCTGCTATCACTATATAAACAGAGCAGGTGTCTATGTAAATATAGCATGTGTGCCAAGGCCATCCTTAATACCACATTTAATTAATTTCAAATATATTCAGGGAAATCATTTCTAGATGCTTTTTTTTTTTTTTATCAGCAAGCTTGCTGGCAACTACTGGCCAGGGAGAAATTCTTCCCAAAGTTGAGTGATCTCTTAAGTTTAAAGATCAAGAATGGGTTATATTGTGTCCAACATTTATTGCAACAAGATCAACTGTGACACTCTCACCTTGAAACAAGTTGCTCCCCTCTTCATTGCTCTGTGAGTGCATGGTATGTATGAAAACCTGTTTATGGAGTCACAGAGCATGGATTCAAATTTCACTTCTGATACTGCCTGTGTGGTTGTAGGCAAATTATTTAATCTCCTTGGGCTTTTGCTTCACTGTCTATAAAAGGAAGGCTTTGCACTAGAGGAAGTATGATATAGTACAGAGATATCAAACATACCCTCAGACACATGTGACCTGTACCACTCCCAAGTACAGTCAAACCAGATTAAAATGTAATTGGAAAATATGTAACAAAATAAATTAAAATACAATAAAACATTGATAATGTTATGTTTTTAAATTGTCATTATTTAGTTTCTCTCAAACTGCTTTCCAGAATTCCCAACAATTTTTACCAAATTAAATTTGGTAGTATTCTTATTCCAAAAACTTAGAACTTTACTTTTGCAAACACAAGGTTATTATAATCTTTTATGGTTGCTTACTGTTTGTCAATTCTGTTCCACTGATCTATTTTTGCATTTCTTAGTGAGTACCTGATAGTTTATATGATTGTTGGTTTATAATATAGTTTGAAATCTAGTACTACTGGACCTCCATTCTTAATATTTCTTTCATTATTTCCTTTGATATTCATGATATTCATTTTGTTCATATAGATGAATTTTGTTCTTAAATTTTAGCATAAAAATAATTTTTGGTAATTTAATTGGAATGACATCAAATAAATTGATTAGTTAAGATAGGATTTTCATTTTGATTATATCAGCTCTACTAACCTATAAACAATGAACATTTCTCTAATTAAATATGACTTTATTCATATAAAATTAAAGATATAAACTAATATCTTATAAGATTTATCAAGATAAGATCAAAATGGATAATGGCTTAGGTATAGAGATATTGTAAACAAAGTATAAGAACATAGAACATATTACCTATTATATTTATGAATAGAAGAATTCATGAATAAGTAAGAGACAGAAAACATTGTAATGTATGTAAATGTAAATGTAAGAAATGAAAAATGTATAATTTCAAATACATTAAATCAAAAATGTTTTGTACAAACAAATCTAATATAGTCATGATTAGAAGGAAAACAATAAGTTGGGAGGTATTTATGGACAGTTTCTCTGATAGAGGTCTCATGTCTAAAATACATAGAATACTTTGTCAAATATATAAGAAAATGAGCCATTCCCCAATTGATAGTCAAAAGATATGATGAGATAGTTCTTGGATGAAGAAATCAAAGTTGTATGTAACTACAAGAAAGATTGCTCTAAAATCCATGTTGACTAGCCTATGGCATGGATGCTGGAGCATGCCAGAGGGGACTGCTTCCTTACCCCTTTCCACATGTGCCTGAGGACATTTCTCTCATCAAATGCCCCTCTACTCAGCAACTCAATGGGAGCACTTCCTCTCAGGCTTGTCTGGGGTAAAGTGGGGGTGGGGCTCACATGCTGTGTGAAAGTTGCAGTTTGGATACTTTAAAAAGTTTGCCATCACTGCTCTGAATCACTATTGATTAGAAAAATGTAAATCAAAACAACTCTGAGATATCATCTCACACCTATCAAACTGGTTAAAATGATAAAAGAGCAAAATGACAATTGATGGAGGGGACATTGATTCATTGTTGGTGGAACTGTGAACTGATTCAATCATTTGTGAGAGCAATCTGGAATTATATTCTAAACACTAGAAAACTAAATATATCTTTTGACCCAATAATACCACTATTAGGTTTGTTTCCTAAGGTGATCAAGGAAAAAATAAAGAAAATATATGTCCTAAAATATTTATAGCAGCCCTTTTTATGATGGCAAAGAACTAGAAACTGTCCACCAATTGGTGTGAACAATTGATGGTATATGTTTGTAATGGATTATTATTGTGCCATAAGAAATGGCAAGCAAGATGATCATCAACAACAATAACAAAAACTTATATGTGCTATGCAAAGTGAAGTGACAAAAACTGAGAGAATACTGTATATGGTAATAATTATGTATGATGACCAACTGCAAATAACTTAGCTATTATCAACAAGGCAAGGATCCAGGACAACTCCAACAGACTGTTGACAAAAAAGGCTCTCCACCACCATGAAAAGGATAGAGTCTGAATGCAGATTGATATGTACCATTCTTCATTTTAATTTCTCCATGAATTTTTCTCTAGTGTAAGCAATACATGCTTTGTTTCACAATATGGCAAACAAGGAAAAATGTATTATATGATAATTTACATGTATACACACATATACATATATACATACACAATCACCAATGGTTGTACTATATCTTGTGCTACATCTAAGTCTGTTGGTCTGTTGATATGATAAGATGATTAAGTTTTGAATCAAAGGACTCAGGTTTGAATCCTAGCTCTGATCCCTGACTTCTAATGTCACCTTTGGCAAATCATTTCCCTTTCCTAAGTTTCATTTTCCTTATCCACCTCATAACTACCAGAAAGGTACAGAGTCAAACAGAAAAAATATGTAGAAATTGCCTGATTCTGACCAGCTTACAGGGAAGTGACTCTATTGAGGATGTGAAGGTAGGTGAGTAGGAATTGTGAAAAAATGAAACAGACGAATGAGGGAAGAAAAACTTTGTTTAAATGCAATCAGTGGAGACATGGAATATACAAGGTGTAGACAAATCAAGCAGGAGCTGTATGTCACTTCAGAAAGAAAAAGCTCAGGTAACTGAAGCAAGATATACCTCTGTTGGAGGAAAGGATGGTTTAGTATACACTGCCTCAGTTTGGGGCTGGTAGGTAATGCGTCAAAGGCCCTGTGTGTGGATCCAAGAGAGATGACTAGGACTAAAGATCTAGGCTTGGCCTCTTCCCAGTTATTCAAACATTTCCTTATATAGCTAGGTCTTTTTAAGTGCAAATAATCAGTCCTTTTAAAGTAGTTGCATTATTCAAATTTTCACAGTATATTTCCATTGGGCTGGAACCAATTACCATATTTTATATAATTATAACTTTAAATGGTTCAAATGCGAATACATGAAACTACTTTAGGAGATTCATTATTCACACTAGTCTAGACTTAGCTGATTCCCAAACTTAATTGCAATAAAACAAGTGTAATAAGAAAAACTTGTAATAGGACAAGTAACATAAAAAAAATCCACCATTTTTATAGGCGGCGGTATAGTATATTGGAAAGTGCACTAACCTGGGAATCCAAATTGAGTCCCGTTCTTGCCTCTAACTAGACATATGGACTTACTTCCCCTCTCAGGAACTCAGTTTCCACATTTAAAAAATGAGCAACTAAATGAGGGGTTCCTAATCATTTTCTGTCATGGACACCTTTAGGCAGTCTGGTGAAGCCTATGGATCCTTTCTCACAATAATGTTTTTAAATGTATAATTTAGTAAACACAAAATTAAAAAGTACATCAGTTATATTGATAAAATACACTTTTAAAAGTTCATAGATCCCAGGTTAAAAATCCCTGGAGATGATTTCTAAATTCCTTGCCAAATATGAGATTCCAGATCTCTAAGACAATCCATTGTCCCATTCAGACAGGGGCATTTGATTTTCTGCAACCTTAGCAGCTTTCTCACTGAATCTAGGAAGATTTTAAATGGTGGCTAAAAAAATAGAAAGAGGTTTGAAGTTCTTAAATTTTATCAAATTTAGGCTATATCTTCATGATGCCAAAACCATCAGTCAATTTGATTTTGAAAAGAATCAATACTAAATAGTAGTTTATTGTCTTGTAGACAAAGCAACCAAATGAAGTGAGTTTTTCCATTTTAATTGGTTGTTGTGCTGGGAGCACCAGATACTGAGGTCCCTGCCACATAACGAGGGAGGGATATATTGGAAATAGCTTCCAGAACTGATTACTAAATTTTCAGTGTGAGCATTTACAATGTGGGAATTAGGAAATACTTCAATTAGAACTTGATTTATTGTCTTTTTGATTGTTTAGTATTAAGAAAGTAATGGGGAAAATGTTAATAATGTAGATTAAATTTTAAAGTGGGTCGTGGCTATTTTTTTCAGAAAGAAGTTTGTTAAACATTTACCTGCACACTCCTGCTCACAGAACAGACTAATTGTTTCCCCTAATTTTGCCCTGGTGAAATCATCATGGCAGACAGGCTAAAGCAGAGGTACCTGACAGTCCTCAACCCCATTGGTGAGTTAGGGAGATTGTTTACCCCAAGTAAGACTTCCTCCAGCAAAATGGGTAAATGAGAATAATTTGTTCCAGTGATCATGAAAGCAGCTAAAGCAGGCACTATACAGTGCTTAGAGCTTGTTCAAACATCAAAGATGCCAAAATCACCCATTGTATCCAGGGCCATCATTAGTCATCTTGACTTTTGTCCTGCCCTGGACTTCCATAGAAGAGACTGAAGCCAATGGTTTTGAGCAACTCGCCCTCACTTAAATATAAGTCATATACATGTCAAAACATGGCCTACTTTGATGTCCTCTTTGAAACAAACCAACAATAACCATAATGAATCCTATAGACCCTTTCAAAAATATGTTTTTAATGCAGGCAATAATATGGAGGCTAACAAAGGAAACTAGCTATATCGAAATATAGAATTGAAAATATTTTTTAAAATAATTTCAAACTCCAGGTCAAGAATCTCTCTTGTGGATCAATCAATATAGCACTGATCCTAGACTCGAGAAGACTTGAGTTCAAATCTAGGTACAAATTCTCTATCAGTGGTTCCCAAACTTTTTTGGCCTACTGCCCCCTTTCCAGAAAAAAATATTACTTAGCCCCCTAGAAATTAATTTTTTTAATTTTAATAGCAATTAATAGGAAAGATAAATGCACCTGTGGCCATCACTGCCCCTCTGGATTGCTGCAGCACCCACCAGGGGTTGGTAGCGCCCACTTTGGGAATCACTGCTCTAGATACTTTCTAGACCTAAGCAAATTATTTATCCTTTCTGCTTTAGCTTCTTCATCTATAAAATGAGGATGATAATAGCCTCTATACAACAGATTTGTTATGATGTTCAAAGGAAATATTTGTAAAATACTTTACAAATGTTTAAGTGCTATATAAATGCTAGCAAAAAATGCTACAGGAAGTAAGGAACCATTAAAACTTTTCATTAGGGACATTTAATTGGCAGTCGTATGCAAAATGATAGATTATAGAGTTCAACATCTTCAAACTTCAAGCATTTATTAACAACCTGCAAGGCACAGTGCTAGGTGCTGGGGGAGATAGAAAAATTGAATTGTACATTTCTTGCATATAATATGCAAGGTAGATATGTAATATCTATATATTATATAATATATATTGTAAAATATATATATATATGTGTATATATAATCCATAACATAATAGAAAATGATAGATAGGTACAAAAAAAAGTATAAACCAAATTATAATGATTGGCCTGGTGGAGCAGAGGGATATCTTTATTTAATGGGGTAATCAGTCGATTATTCCTGAAGAAGAATCATTGATTCGAATTAAGCTTTAAGGAATGAATATGAGTTTAATACATAAAGATCATGTCAGGGGAAAGGAATATTCTAGATCTAGAAACAGCACAAGGCATTAATAGAGAATAGCAAGTCATCCAGTCCAGAACACTATATGTAAAAGGAATAAGTAGAAGGCTAAGATGGCAGAATGATGTCAGATTTTGAAAAGCCTTGAATGCCATCACAAGAAGTTTGAACTTTATTTGGTAGGCATCACTGAATGGTTTAGATATTAATGCATAGAAAAAAAATTAACCTGGCAGTCAGCTGTAGAGTTATTTTATTGGAGAGCAGAAGATTGAAGACAAAAAGATTCATTAGAAGGTCATTACAATAATCTTGGCAGAGAGTAATTAAGGTTTTGATGGCTTAGAGGCAATGAAAGACGAAAATGGATTCAGGAGTTTTTCTGAGAAACTCTAGGATTTAACCATTATCAGAAGGCCTTGAATGAGGAAGCATGGTATAACAAAAGGGCAACCTTGAAGTCAAAAATATTAGGATCTCATCTTTGAAACAAACTGGCTGTGTAGCACTGAGCAAGTCATCTTATTTCTCAGGGCCCCCAAGTAACTAAGAATATCATTTTCAGAGCTGGTAGCAACATGAATTGGTAGAAAATATTTCCTTATGGGAAGTTGCTACACTTAAACAGTTATTTTTTTAAATACTCATTAGCTAGCTATGCCTCTCTTTTTGAGTGTGGGTTGGACTAGATGGATATTTATATCCCTTACAACTACCAAATTCTATGACTCTATCAAGTGGAGGAAATAGGAAAGGGAGAATAGAATGCCAAGATGACACCAAGTTTTTGGATCTCAGCAAATGGACTTATGCTAGCACCACTGACAGAAACAGAGAATTCAGAAAAGAAATCAGGTCATGGGGAAAAAATTATGAGTTTAGTTTTGGATGTTCTGAATTTGAGAATATCTGGAGACATGCCCTGTCTTTTGGGAATGTAGATCTGAAGCTTGGTAGGAATGTCAAAGCTGAAGACATGATTCAGGAGTCATCTACACAAAGATGTTATGATAGTTGAAGCCATGGGGATGAAGAAGATTGTTAAGGAAGAGTGTAGGAGGATAGAACCTTAGAGAGCACCAATACAAAAAGATCAACAAAAGGAAGAGGCAGACAGAGAGAATTGGGAGAACCAGGATAGTTCATCATGCCAAAAATTTGGAGGCCTCGACAGTGTCAAAACCTGTGGAAAGGTCAAAGAGGATAAAGACTGAGAGAAAGCTTTCGTATTTAGCAATGAGAAGGTAATTACTGCCCCCCTAGAAAGCGATTTCTTTAACATTCTAAAAGTGTTATAGAAAAAAAGGAATCTTCAGTAATTCTCATTGTTACCACCAGACTCCTTTTCACTTCTAAAGAAAGAGTTTTCTGTCCCTAGTGTTTCACAGAAGGATTCATCAAGATAAGAAACCCACCTGGAAACATTTTACATCTTCTAGACAATTGGCTTATTCACAAGGTAATTGTGCCAGCCACAGAGGCACTTGAGAAATCTCTCCATTCTTTATAGCATGTTTTGCATAGGTTTTGGCTCCATTTGCCAACCTTTTTGTTGTACTGTGATGTTTCTATCAAATGAAGGAAGATGGGCTTGAAAGCCTAGAAACTTGAATCAAATAAAGAAGCTCAAAGAAACTTCCTTCTCCAGCTGGAAATGTTAATTCCAAGCCCATTTTGCCTTTTCTACAGAATAAGCTTTATTGTAGGTTTTTAATGGTGTTTACTAAATTTAATAAGATAATAAAATTGTCCTATCTGTCCATGTCCATATTATGAATTTTTCTTTGAATGTATTTATATTTAATTGATTTTATATTTTTTTATCTTTCATTTTCCATTATTAACTCAACCAGTTTCACTCTTTAGCCCTCCTCAAGCCCTAGTCAAGCAAAACAAAGCAAAACATTGGCTATGTCAGAAAATGTACGTCTCATTCTGTACTCCTAGTTTACCTAATGAAGTTCAAAAGATAGGGTTTTTGTTGTATTTATGAGGTAGGAGTGACATATACATTCCAAAGGGCATACAATCTCTTATTCCTCTCAGGCCATCTTCTTGCCAGCCTCTGCGCCACAGCATCCTTGGGCCAGAGACCATATCCTGGAGAAATTAACCCTTTCAGCTTCAGAACTCCCTATCCCCAATGTCCTGATTATTAATTCCTCAAATGGTCCACTGCAGCTAAGAGGCTACATCCATGCTTCATCTTCCTCCCATCCTATCTCCCCACCATTTTCTCATCAACCACTCTATCAACTTGAGTAATTCCTGCTCTCTTCCCATTTAACAATTCTGAAACAGTTTTAAAAAAAAAAGTGTATCAATCTATTCACCTAATATTCCACTTGCCAATTCTGTGAACTTCTAAAACAAAATATCCCTCTGTAGATGTGGAGAAATTGGGACATTAATACATGGAACTGTGAGCCAATATAATCATTCTGAAGAGCAATCAAGAACCATGTCCAAAGGACCATAAACTATGCATACCTTAAGACCCAGTAATACCACTATTGGATTTATACCCCAAAAAAATCAAAGAAAAAAGGGAAAGGACATATATGTACAAGAATATTTATAGCAACTCTTTGCAGTAGCGAAGAATTGGAAACTAAGGGGATGACCATCAATTGGGGAATGGCTGAACAAGTTGTGGTATATGTTTGTAATAGAATACTTGTGCTATAAAGAATGACAAACAAGAAGATTTCAGAAATGCTTGGACTTATATAAACTAATCCAGGGTGAGGTGAGGGAAACCAGGAGAACATTGTATACAATTAGAGAAATGTTATATGATGATAAACTGTGAAGAACAAAACTATTATTAGCAATGCAAGGATCGAAGACAATTCCAAAGGACTCACTATGAAAAATGCTATCCACAGCCATAAAAGTATTGTCAGAGTCCGAATGCAGATCAAAGCATGCCCTTTTTCACTCTATTTCTTTCATAAGTTTTTTTCTTCTATATGTATTATTTCACAAATGGGGGAATATGGAAATATGAATTGCATGACAGCACTGGTATAACCTTCATCAAATTATTTAACATCTTAGCAAGGAGGGAGAGAAGGGAAGGAGGGTGATAATTCGAATTGCAAAATGTCAGAAAACTATTGTTGATAATTGTTTCTACATGTAATGGGAAAAATAAAAGGAATAGACCTATTGAGATATATCTCTCCCTAGACACAACTCCCCTACAGGTGTTATTCCTCAGAGACCCTTTACAATGTAAACTTGTTGAGGGCAAGAATTGTTTCTGGCTTTACTTTGATATCCCTAAGACTTAGTACAGTGTTTGGCATAGAGAAAATGTTTTTAAGTGATTTTCCTTCACTTATTCATTGATTCATACAGGCACCGTTTGGTTATGAAGGTTCAATTTGGCATGATTCCATATTATTTATTTTTTTATTTTTATTTTAAACCCTTAACTTCTGTGTATTGCCTCCTAGTTAGAAGAATGGTAAGGGTAGGCAATGGGGGTCAAGTGACTTGCCCAGGGTCACACAGCCGAGAAGGATCTGAGGCCGGATTTGAACCTAGGACCTCCCATCTCTAGGCCTGACTCTCAATCCACTGAGCTACCCAGCTGCCCCCATGATTCCATATTATTTAGTGCCTTCTGGTTGCCTATTTTATTTTAACAGTGAGCAATTAATTTTTCAAAAATAGTTCATTGTCACATTAGTAATTCCTTTTCAGATTTTCACATCAGGGAAAGAAATCAATGTCTACTATCTATAATCTCATGTAATATTAAAAAATTTTGAAGAGGTGTCAGTGTCACATATTTTGCCCTAACCCCTATTTTTATGGATGAGGAAACTGAGGCCCAGGGAAGTGAAGGAACTTGCCAAATGTCACAAAAGCAGTTGCTGACAAAGCCAAGATTCAAAACCAGGTCCTTAGACTTTCTGTCCAATAATTATTGACCACACCATAGCCACCCAGTAAATGGAGACATTCTACCTATAGGTTATTTTAGTCATGATTATTATCACAATGATATACTTAAGAAAGGCACCATCAATCAACTCAACATAACCTGCCAGAGCCACGACAGTGAATCACATTTACAAAGATAAAGGACCCAGAACTGGTCCAAGAAAATAATTTATAAAATATGCTTTCCAAGTATACCACACCATTAGGATGGAGGAGGTCAATACATTTTATATTCTTGTATGGGGAATAAAATTAGCTAGTAATGAGACTATATTACTCAGTACCTACTATGAGCTCATCTCATATTAGAGTGCTATTGAGTGCAAAATAACTATTGCAGTATAATCTAGTTGGGAAGTAATTAACATATTATAGAAGACAGCATGGCAAACAGAAGCAGTGCATTCATAGGATGACAGGGTGATGGATCTAAAGCTGGAAAGGACCTCAGAGGGCATCCAGTCCAGCTCTTTCAATTTAAAGATCAGGAAACCAAATTGTAAGTACATTAAATGATTTAGGGTAGGAAGCATCAGAGAAATAGAATTGGAGCCAGGTCCTCTAATTCATGGCACTGCTGTTTCTACTCTCACATTGCCTCCATTTAAAGGAGATTACAATCAGGGGAAATCAGAACTGTGTACTTTCCATAGGCTAACCTCACCCATCCTTCACATGCCTTTGTTTCCACCTAGCAAACCAAGTGATAATTAAAAAATTGAAACATTATTTTGTTATGTAAAAATAAAAATATATGGTAACAAAAAATTTGAAGCTTTAGTATTTAATGGGCAACAATCAATGAGTGGAATGTGGAACTATATAGTGGTTTTTAAAAAGTGGTGACTACTTGAATAACTAAGTGCAAGTTGAGGTAGTACACATCATAAAAAGGCTGCAGGAATCCTGAGGAAGGAAAAATCAGTTAGAACTAAAATAGACAGGGTAAAGCTCCATAAAGAAGTTGGCACTTGAGCTGAGCTGTGACCAGTATAGAAGATTTCAATAGATAATCTTAGAATCATTAGCAAATGAATGGGAATGTCCCTGATGCCTTCATGAGACAGTAAAGAAAGTAATGTGGCTAGAATCAAGAGTTCATTGTAAGTTAAATTCAGAAATCCTCAATCAAATTTTGGATTGATGAATGGGAGGAAAGCGGAGTAAAAATCAACGGGAGAAAGCAGATGCTACTGAGAGTGACAAGTGAGACTAGAGGCAATATAATAATTAATCCCAAGGAGACTAAGGAAGGTCACTTCCAATTGGAATTTTGCCATGGTACAGCTGGAACAAAATTAAACATTCCCAAGAGCACTAATAGCTACTACTGTCCTAGGGAAATTTGTGGGAAATGCAGTCTTCTTTCTTTGTTCTTCTATTTCTTTTCCTTTGTTTTCTTTTAAACCCTTATGTTCTGCCTTGGAATCAACATAGAATAAGTGGTAAAGGCTAGACAATTGGAATTAAGTGACTTACCCAGCATAACACAGCTATGAAATATCTGAAGGAGGATTTGAACCTATCTCCCAGCCTGGCTCCCTATCAACTGAGCCACCTTGCTGACCCACTCCTATTGCTTTTCAAACACTGTTAATACAAACCATGCATTCCAGGCCATCATCAGTAGTCTTGACTTCTGTCTTGCCACTGAAATTTAAGGACTCTAAGAGGGCGAGACTGACAACTCTCTGAAATTCTGCCTCTCTTAAATCCAGTTCATACACAAGGCAAGATATCACCCATCAACCACTATTTTACTATTTCCAAAATGTTCAAATGAACTATTAGTGCCTTATCTGTAGTAGAACCTTCTGAATTCTTAATGGACATATCAGCCACACACTGTATCCTGACCCCAATATCTTGATGTCACTGGTCCTCTTTGAGTATGGAGGACAAACAATAACAACCAAAATCACCTCCTCAAAACCAGCTCTTCATTTCTTCATTTCCATCTTCATAAGACAGCAAAATCAGTTAGCCAAAAATATTATTAAATATTACTCTTTATTATTGATTAAAATATTAATTAATCAAATATCTGCTATGCACAGGGCTCTCAGCTAGACATTATCTAGCATAACTAGAATATTTAAGTATTACTTCCATTTTCCGATGGTCCTTTGAAGAAGTTGGTAGGAGAGAGAAAGAGAAATACGGTTCTTAGACAAAAGATTTTTTAATCTTCTAAGGTCTAAGGAATCTCTCCATTAATATGCTTATTATTGGACCCAAAATTCTAAGAAAAAGGCAAAGGGGTAAAAAAGTAAAGTGATTTGTGGTAGGTAATAATAATCACCATTTTTCAAGGTACTCATAGTATAGTAACACCTCTTTTATGCAACATTGTCATTGAAGGAACCATTCCATACAAATAGCTGAAGCCAACTGCTTAAGAAACCAAAACATGTATTTCGTTCATCTTAGCCATTTTATGAGACTCTTCCTAAAGGGTATTATACACATCCTGGTATTCTTAGAGTATACTAAAAATAACTTTTTCTTGACTCTGAGATGTCAATATGAACATCGTCAATTTCATCATAATACCCTTAACAATGATTGAGGAGGAAAAGGCTATTTTTGCCTTCATTAAATGGTCCCAGACTTAGTGATTTTTGAGGGGTTTTGTCTCATCTTACAGTTTTCCTTTCTTTTCACTCTGTCAGACTGTTAGCTGTCACTTGTCAATAATGTGAGTGAACCTATCTTTGCCAATGCTTCATCTTCTCCCTTTGCTACTCCTAATTGCTGTGCTTGAGAAATTATATAGCTGAGCTTCCTAGAACTATGTGTAAAGTGATGGTGAAGAGATTCTGAGACAAGATTTGTCTCATGAGTAAAAAGCATAAATTTTAGTGCATAGATCGAAAGTTTGTTTTGGGTATTCAAAAAAAGGAAGAATGTTGTTGATGATGATGATAATGATGATGATGACATTGTCATTGTTATTGCTGTTGGTAGTTGTGGATGTTGTTTAAATAATAAAAATAAATAAATTCTGGGTGGAATAAATAATAATCCTAGTTAGTGTTTCTATGGTGCCATAAGATCTACAAAGAATTTTACATTTGCCTCATTTGAGGTGGATACCATTATTATTCCCATTTGACAGATAATGAAACTCAAGCTATGGGAAATAAAGTGACTTGCCCAGGGTCACAAACTAGGCTTCTACCTATTGTACCACACTAGATACAAGCCTATGAACATTGACTAGATATGACGTTAGTGTATATTATGTTATTCAAATGCAAATGCAGTAACTTTATAATTGTTTCATGAATATATATAAATCACAGAAGTAATAATCTACCCTCAAGGCTCTTACATCCTTTGGTTGACCTCAAGAAGTACACATAATTAAATAAAAATAATTTCAGAAGTAGTAGGAATTCTATGATCAAGAAATGGCATTGTGTTGGAGATGCTACTTGAGTTGTGCTTTGAATGGGTCTAGGGATCCTTCAAGGTTGTCATGAGGAGGCAATGTTTTCTAGATCTAGAGGAAAACCTGGGCAAAGACATTGAACTAGGATAGACAATTATATTTATAAGGAAGATCAATAGGCTAGCTGATGTGGAACACACAGAGCATAAAGGGGAATGATGTGTAGTAAGCCTAGAAAGGCATCCTGGAAACTAATTATAACAGGACTGTAATGTCAACCAGATGAGTATATCTGAAAGAAGTACCAGACTAGGAGGAGGTTTTGACTTCTAGTCCCAGCTTTGCTACAATGTGACCTTGATTAAGTGACTTTATCTTTCAGTTAACCTCTATAAAATGAGGGACATAGACTAAGTGCTCTATAATGCAATTTATTTTCTAACATTCTAGGATTCAATCAATTTTTTTTCATCTAACAGAACCATGAGATTCAAATACAATAACATCCACCTGCCCTAAGAAATTCTGTTCCTAAATTGAGCTAGGTCAGTGGTTCCCAACTTTTTTTTGGTCCCAAAAATTCCTTTGAAGAACTACAACAGTATAATGAACACTCAGAGTAATTTGCTATTCATTATATTTTTTCATCTATCCACTAAAGTCTGACAACCACTACAATAATAGGTGCCAAAAAAACTCAAATATAATTTTGTTAAAGAATTATAATTATAAAACATAAAATTTTGTTCTACCTATAATTTTGAAAACTGCAAATGCAAAAACATAAAACTCTTTGCAATATTGGCAAATACTTTGGTGTATTCTATAAAAATTAAAAGTAATCTGGCAAGTTCTCATATTCATATTGCTATCTATAAAACTCTATATTAAGTTTCTTTATTTTACAAACTTGATTAAATGTAAATGACATAGTGAACTTGGAAGTTGTTCAGTGAACTTAGAAGATGTTTGAAATAATATAATGACTATATGTAAATTCAATTTCAATGTTTTTTAAATTTCAAAGATTTGCAACATTTGTCCCAATACCAGAAAAATACAGTATTTTATCTAGTTCCACATCCAAAATTTATTTCTGTATTTATTATTTAAAATTTATTTCTTGGTTTTAAAACAAGAATTAGACAAAAGTGCTTCTTCAAGCAAATATGTGGTGGAAAATCCTAGGAGAACTTTACAAGCTCTCTTGCTGAAAGATGGATATGCAATTATGTTTACTTTTTAGCTACCTTGCTAATTGATAAAAATGAATGACTATAATATTAAAATATTCACCTTTCTATTGGTTAATAACAAGTACATTATTAAATGATAAATGCACTTAAAATTCAATTGCATATATTGCTTCATTTTTAACAATATTTGATGGAATTGCTTCACAAATACCAAAGTCATTGTACATGCAGTCATATGCTATTTTAAAAAAAAACTTTAAAGCTTCAAACATTCATATGCTTGCTCTCATGGAGTAAAAAGATATTTATAACACAATTGGGCAATTTTTAAAATTATTTGAGGTGCCATTTTAAAACTGTAAGTGTGAATCTCTGAGAGCCTCCAGAACTAGCCACTAACCTGGACCCACTACCCTGACAGGTGGATATTGTTTAAAAGAACTCCTTTTGGGAAAGAGACTCCAAAACTCCCATAAGAAACCAGTTCCACTGCCCTTAAAGGTAAGGAAGTTATTCATTAAATATGACAAAAATATCTCCCACTATAAGTTTGGTTGTTTTGTTTGTATTTTATCCCTCTCAGTTTGTTTTCAGGTTGTGGTGGAGAAGAGATAATCACCATCAGTATCTTTAGATTAAATTCTTGTCTAAAATATGTGCTATCCTGGAAGGGAAATGAGCCCCTAGGGAAGCATGACTACTCAGGACCTTTGGGCGCATGATAATTAGTAACAACATGTCAGTGTTGCTTCCAGCTGTCTCTTCCTTTTAGGTGTCACTGAAAAATATCCTAGTTCACAGTCTTATTACCTTTTGCCACTGCCTCTCCTCTCCAAGGTCATAGTGGAATCAGAAATCTTCAGCAGTATCTCTCCTGAACTAGTTGTGGGATATGATTGTAATGGAATACTATTGTGCCATAAGAAATGACAAGAAGATGATCACAAAAAATCCTGGAAAACCATATATAAAGTGATACGAAGTGAAGTGAGCAAAACAAGGAGAATGTTGTACCCAGTAACAATAATTTATGATGATCAACTGTAAATGACTTAACTATTATCAACAAGTCAAAGATCCAGGACAACTCCAAGGGACTCATGATAAAAAGGATATCTACCTCTATAGAAGAAACAGATGGAGTTCAAATGCAGATTAAAACATACCATTCTTCACTTTATTTCCTCCATGAATTTTTCTCTAGTGTAAGCAGTATGTGTCTTGTTTCACAATATAACAAATGGAGAAATGTGTATTATATGATAATATATGTACAACTATTAATATCATATTACCTGCTTTCCTGGGGAGGGGGATGTGGTGGAGAGAGAAGAGAACATGGATTAAAAAATGTCAGGAAACAAATATTAAGAATTATATCAACATGCAATCTGGAAAAAACATTTTAATTTTTAAATTGTTTAAATAAAAAAAAAAGAAATATCACTGCTATCAACATTGGCATCATCATAATTTTCCGTGACAGAAATCTGCCCATTTGGCAAACAGAGATCCAGATCAAGGAAATTACAGGATCATATAATTATAGAATTAGAGCTGAAAAAGATCATCAGATCCAACCCCCTCATTTTATAGATGAGAAAACCGAGACCCAGGAAATTTTAGCAGGAGTTCAAATATCATCTTAAATATTACTATCTGTGTGACTCTGAGAAGGTTTTTCAGATGGAATTTGAACTCATGCCTCGCTGATTGTGAATCTAAAGTTCTATCCAGTATACCACAACACCACACTACCTAATAATGTTACTATTAGATTCCCAAGATTGAAAATTTTATTCAACAATGACCAAAACTATTCAGTGTTGATAATAAACGCAAGCCAGGTGCTACTCCATAATGGGCACATGGTTTTTTGGGTTTAATTCCTTAATTTCCCCAGTTAGATCGCTTTTCTAAAAAATATGCCAAAGGGATCCCTTCACATCAGGCACCCCCTTCTCAAAAAAAAGAGCAATTTAGGTCACATAGTTAATAATGATTATCTCTTTCAGAATTCATTGTAAAAATCTACTTTGAAGAAATACATTCCCACTTTCCTGGTTGGCCTATCATTTCCTGGGTTTTCCACTGTATCAAATCTCCTATCTGTAAGAAAAGGCGTCAGCATTTTCTACAAACAACTCTATCAAATCCCAAGGAGAATTGTTTTCCTCCACACTGAGTACTCAATTTTTAGTATCATTCAGAGACACTTAGAAAATTGTTAATTTTCAGGAATCAGCTTACAGTGGGACATGTACCATTTATAAGGGTGCAACTGTTCCATTTTTCACTCTCCGGAAACAAACTTTTCAAGAAAGAACAATTATAAAGCTGTATCCAGTGCTGGCAAGAATCCTTTGTCCCAATTCAGGATATGGTCTTTATCTCCTCCCTAACCATTAACAAGCCAATTTAATCCCATTTCTTCCTTACCTCATATCTTCATCTATATCCTTCTCACAAGTCTGACAAATGTTATATTTACTGGTCCATTAATTTTCCCCATCATTTTGTCTTATTTATTCCCTTTTTCTTCATTTCCCACACCATTTCTGGTCCATAATAAAGACTTCTTTCAAATTTATCAGAATTATTTGCCTAATGAGATCCCTCCCCACTTCTGCCCTGACTATTTTCTTCTTAACCCTCTGCAACAACCTTTCGGGCCATACACTTTAGTTATCTTGCCATTTTCCATGTTTCTGTGCTCCCACACCTCCATGCCTTACCTGGAATGGAATCAGACATCATGCTCCTTCTCCATAGGTGGAATTAATCTATTCAACTTTGGAACTCCACTTTAAATGAGAATGGTGAGTGATTGCCACTTTTTCATTCTTAACTGCCTCAACCTTGTTCAGGACTCTATTACCGTTCACCTATTGAAATTTTTTTCCTAAAAGATCTTATTTTGCCCAGTCATTCTTTTTTGTAATCTAAAGTAATTTGCCTGAAGTATTTTTACATTGAAATTCCTACTGAAAGACCTTCAATAACACCCCACAGACTCCTCAAACAAATTCACTTTTCTGAAGTGAGAAATTTAAGGTTCTCCACAATCTGCTATCAACGATACAGCCTAAATGCTCTACGACTCTCTAGTTTTTATAATGTGGATTATTTATTGTTCCCCAAACAAACTCTGTGCTTTCATTTGTTTATTCAAAAAACTTTTATTAAGCATCAGTTGTGAGCAGAATACGGTGAAAGGCCATGTAGAAAAAACATAGTTTAGATATGATATTCACTACTTCCATAGTACTTTCTTATTTCTTTTCCTTCTGTTTTTACCATGAATTTTCCTGAGATGACAATGTCTCTCCCCTACCTCCTATGTAATGCCTAACCATCCTGTAAGGCCCACCTAAAAAGCACCTTCTCAATGAAGCCTTCCTGAATCATCCTATCTGAAAGCAACTACTATGGCAACATGGTATACTGTAATGAGCACTGGATTTGGAGTCCAAGGAATTAGATGCAAATCCCAACTCTATCATTTTTCTTTTTTCAATATTTCATTTTTTCCAATTACATGTAAAAACAATTTTAACATTTTTTTTAAATTATGAATTCTAAATTCTATCCCTCCATCTCTGTTTTTTTCCTCAATTGAGAAGGCAAGTAATTTGATATTGGTTATACATGTACAGTCATGCAAAGCACATTTCCATATTAGTCATGTTGTAAAAGAATACACATACCCAAACGAACCCTCAAAAATAAAGTTAAAAAGCACATTTTGTTCTACATTCAGACTTCATTGATTATCCTTATTATAACTCCTTCAGAAGATAATAACTTGAATAATTGTATTGCTGAGAATGACTGTCATTCATAATTGATCATCTAAAAATATTGCTCTATCTAGGTATAGTGTTTTACTGGTTCTGTTCACTTTTTTCTACATCAGTTCATATAAGTCTTTCCAGATTTTTCTTAAACTATCCTGCCCATCATTTCTTATAGCACAGCAGTATTCCATCACAATCATACACTACAACTTGCTCAACCTTTCCCCAATTGAACATTCCTTCAATTTCCAATTCTTTACCACCACAAAAGGAACTGCTATAAATATTTTTGTACATATAGTTTCTTTCCCTTTATTTTAATTGCTTGGGATATAGACCTAGTAGTAGTATTACTAAGTTAAAAGGTATATAGACTTTTTTAACCTTTTGGGCATAGTTTCAAATTGTTCTTGAAAATTGTTGGGTCAGTTCATAATTCTACCTATACTCCATTAGTGTACCAATTTTCCCACATCTTCTCCAAAATTGTCATTTTCCCCTTTATTCAGCTCTAGTCTTTTCATCAAGAATGCTTGAATGTCTTCTATTTTATTAAAAATCAATTTTTTCCCTCTATGATTATACTCAGTTTTACTGGGTAGATGATTCTTGGTTTTAATCCTAGCCCCCTTGCTCTCCAAAATAATATTCTAAGCTTCTAATTCATTAATGTAGAATTCTTTAAATCTTATGTTATCTTGACATGGCTATGCAGCCTTGATATTTGAATTATTTCTTTCTAACTACTTGCAATATTTTCTTCTTGACTTGGAGCTCTGGAATTTAGAAATAAAAGTACTGGAATATTCACTTTTTATTCATCTTTTACAGTAGGTGATCAGTGGATTCTTTCCATTTCTATTTTACCCTCTAACTCTAGGATGTCAAGGAAGTTTTCCTTCATAATTTCTTGAAATACAATGTCTATGTTCTTCTTATGATTGTGACTTTTGGGTAGGTCAATAATTTTAACGATTTCTCCTTGAACTATTTTCCGGGTCATTTGTTTTTTACATTTTTCATTCTTTTAATTTTGATTTCTTGTCTCTTGAATGCTCAATTCCAATATTTAAAGAATTATTTTCTTTAGAAGTTAGTGTACTGCCTTTTCCATTTGGTCAATTCTACTTTTTTAGGAATTCTTTTCTTCAGTGAATTTTTGTACATCTTCTCATTTAATCAATTCTTTTTAAAAAGTCCTTATCTTCAGTGATTTTGTGCCTCTTTTACCACTTGATCTATTTTGCTTTTTAAAATGTTTTTTCATCAGTTTGGGAGGTTTTCTATGCTTCTCTTACCAAGTTGTGGACTCTTTTTTCATAACTTTTCTTGTATCATGCTTATTTCTTTTCCCATTTTGCCCCCCCCCTCTCTCTTATATGATTTTTAAAATCTTTTTTGAGTTCTTCCAGTATTTCTTTTGGGAACAAGGATCGACTTACATTTTTCTTTGAGGTTTTGCATGTAATTGTTTTGATATATATTGTCTTCTGAGTTCCTGTGTTGATTTTCCCTATCACCAAAGTAGTTTTCTACAGTCAGGTTCTTTTTGTTGTTATTATTTGCTCATTTTCCAGTCTTTTTTTCTTACTTTTTACTTTATGGTGAAGTTGGGCACTGAACTCAGAATGGAGAAGACATTGTTCAAAGTTTCAGGTTTTTTTAAGCTTTTGTTTTCAGAGTTGGGGCTAGGGATTTGTAAATTTTCAGTACTTCCAAGGTGTCATGATCCAAAAGGGGTAGTTAGCTCTCTCCTGGCCTGTGCTCTAATCTCTAAGAACCCATATGCATCTTTTTCTGCCCTGGAACTGTGACCATGGGCCCTTCTCCTGCTAGTGTTCCTCCTTATGCTTAAACTGCAATCCAGAACTTTATATGGGCAATGAAATAGAATCCTAAGCCCAGTGCCAGCAAAGGAGCTGCTGTACTCTCCATCTAAGTAAGCTACCTTACAATCTGTGGTCTAAGAGCTCCACAGATTAATTCAATCATCCCCAAGGTCTGCTGATGGCTTGCCAGGAATGGCCCAAGCTAGAATTCATTCCAGTTTTACCTCTATCATTTAGGCCTTTCCTATTGAACTTCTAAGTTTTCTTGGAATAGAAAATTGTTTCATCCTTTCCTTTCATTGTTTCTGCCACTCCAGAATTCATTTTAAGGCATTATTTTAAAGTTGTTTAGAGGGAAATTTGGGATAGTTCCAGCAAGTCCCTGCCTTTATTCTACCATCTTCCCAGCTATATTATTTATGACAATTTTGGCTTCCATTTCTTCATTTGCAAAATGAGGGTGGGGGAAGAGTGGGTTAGATAATGTCTAAGATCTATGGTCCTGGGATGTCAATCTATGATCCCAGCATTCTCCTCTACTTCTGGACTGTCACAACATCTATACTTCTACAACTCACCTATCATTATTAGAGTCTCATATTGTAGTTATTTGTCTATGTGTTTTACTTTCTCAATCAGGCAATAATCTCCTTAAGCCTAGGAACCATATCTTATAAATATCTCCATCCCTTAGAAGAACTAAAAAAGTCATTAACATTTATTTAATGTTAAGTGAAACATCAAGCCCAGCATCCTACTAATATCATAATTAACATAAAGGAAGCTCAAATATCCATGATATGGTATTGTAAAAGTATATTTTCAAGGCTCTTCTGCCTCTGAAATTTCTGATACTCTCCTCTTGGGTATTTCTACCCACATTCACCTCCAAACACTATGATTTTAAACCATCATTGGTTTCCTAGGACCTATCCCCAAAAGTAGAATTTTTTACCTATTCTTCCCTTATCAGATCCTTCCTCTCCTATGTCTCATTGTAGAAAATCCCTGTTCTTAAAAACATCTCTTACTAGAAGGAAATCCAAGAGATCAATTTAAGTAAGTTGTTAATAGAAGAAAATTCTGGGTGACTTCCATTAAGTATAATATTTTAACTCCAAGTGATGAGCATGGATTGAAAGAACTATACGTGTATAACGTGGAGAAAATAAGACTCGGAATGGATATGATTGTAATTTTTGAGTATTTAAGGGTTTATCATATGGCTTTAAAGATTGGACTTCTTCTGTTAGGAGCCAGAGGACAAAACCAGGAATGAATGGAAGTTGCAAAGAGGTAAATTTAGGTTTAAGTGTTTAAGCTAGTGTTTAAGGGAAACCTAAATATAGACAGTATCACTGGAGTTGAGCTTTGAAAAAAAGATGAATATGAAAAGGAAGTAACTTTGGGGCATAGGGGATGGCCTGTGTAAATACATGTGAAACAGAAACATAGCCAATGGGACTATCCAATAAATGGCTGTTAAACTGAATGATTGAACAGATTTCATTTCACAGCTGCCTAAGACCAAACAGCAATTGCTAATTGGAAAGAGTTCCCAGGATTCAATTTTCCAAAAAAGGATGACTGAGACACCAGCACTCCACTGTATCATGGAGAAATAATAGGAAAAATAATCTTCAAAGATTCTGAGACCTTCTGAGAGGAGCTAGAAAACCATTATGCCAGTAAAAAGAGGCTTCAAACAAGGATTCCTGCGTTTAAGGCTCTCTGCTTTAAGTTCTAGACATAGGAAATGACCTTTACCTATTTCTGGGAGGCATGGTATGCCTTCTCAGACTACAATGGTGAGAATTAAGGAATTATATAATTATATTAATGAAGAATAGTAATAACAAATAGGCTAACCTTATGAGTAGAAACCACTGGCTTATGCTACAATGGCCACCTCAGGTGAACCCCCAAGTCAGGAGTAGCAAGCAGAGTGTCTGCTCACATCCACTCCCACCAAATTAACTGTCTCCAACCCTTCTCAACTGCCCCCTCACCCAAAGTTCTCCAGGGGGGTCCCCTGGAATTCTGGGTGAGGCTATCCCTGTACCTTTGCAAGGATTCCATGCTTTGCATCTCCACACAACATAATGTTACATTCATTCAGGAATCAGAAACTAAGGTGGGTTTTTTTGGTTTGTTTCTTTGTTTCTTTGTTTTGCAACAGTGTCCTCATTACTTTCCTACTAAAAACTTTGCCATAGGTAACCATTTAAGGCTTCTTATTTCATCTTGGACTCTTCTGATCTGGAGACTCTAAACCCAAAATCCTTTTCTGCTCATAACAAGAGGGAAAGAAAAGGGGGCATTTTCTTCTAGGAAAGGAGGAGTAATATCCCTGACTACCTTAGAAGCTAAGGATTCTAAAAACTTGGGTCTCTTATTTTGTATTTAAATGTTACCATCACATCATTAAATGGACTTTTGTAGGTGAAAAGGAATTAGTATGGTTTATTGACTATCCTAAAGTCACTTTAGAAAGTGTTCTTGGTATTGATTGATAGATTGACTTAAATGTGTACCCTGAGTCTGAGGCTTCTTACAAAACTGTAAATTCCTGAAAGGCAGGGACCAGATTGTCTTTCACCAATAACTAAACTCCCTTATATACCATAGATGCTTATTTCTTGAGGAATTAAATTGTTAAATTTATTAAAAGAAGGACTTCCATTTATCTGCAGGGTCTCTGGCTAGGGATCTATCAAAAGCATCACGATAGGGGGGTTCCAGAACCCTAAAAATGTCACTGTTTCCAATGAGCAAAGATCAAAAGGCAGTATTATACATACTCCCACAGCAAAATGACATCTCTTTTGTTACTAGATTGATAGCTAAAAGGACAAGGCCATCATAATGCACCTGTTAAACAGGAATTAACTTTCAATAGACTATGTCATTTCCAGTGTCTCAGAGCAGTGTTATTATAGGCTGTTGTCTAGAACATGAAAACAGCCTCATTAAATGAAACTGGATATTATAATGGGATTCAGTCAGTCTTAATTGAATCTTCAGTGTATGGTCATCCAAAGAAACTAATCAAACCACTATTTTTTAAATTCCAGACAATACTAAGGTTCTTAACTCTTATTTCCAGGACATTTATACCCTTAAAGGACTTGTTCTATATTTGGTAGTTTAATCACACATCACTAGACCCATGACTCCACCTATGAATTTCACTCTCTTAATAGCTGGAATGCTCCTCATTTAGAAGCACTCAAAGTTCAAGTCATTTTATATTTGTTAATATCAACGATTCTAAAAATTCATTTATAATAATTCACTTGATACTTTCTTTTTTAGGAACCTAAAAAATCTTTCAATCCAAGAATAGGATCCACTACTAGTATTCTAATTCTCTTTTAGATAGTACCACCCTCATAGACCTGTGGATAATGCTACAGCTAAATGGTCACTTTCCTAGTTATCATTTGGATTATATATTTACTTTATTTACATTTTCAATATTGTCTGGCATAATAGAACCAGGGCTCTCCATGTTTCCCTTCAACAGAGATTAGTTATCCCTAAAAGACAACACAGATCTTCTTGGATCTAATTGTCCACTACCTCCCTTAATGCAGCTTCCTGGTCACCTAGGGATAAAAAGTCCCACCCTCATGGATTAAGCACCCTAGAATAGGAAGGAAAAGTCTAGGATTTCTGGCTTTTTTTCCTCCTACACATTTTTTCTTTGTTCTTTTTTTTCTATTTCTATTTAGGAAAGAAGGAAGTTTATATACATATATATATATATATATATATATATATATATATATGTATATATGTATATATTTCTCTTTCTTTTCCTCTACCTACTGCCCATATTAGGCTGATTGACCAGTAAAGTCATGAAAATGTTTCAATAATAGTAAGGCCTCTAGAACATCCTTAGGAACTTGCCATCATGATAATGGTATGTAATAGGAGCAAGGTTCCTCCATTTCCTTAAAACAAAGATACACATTCCCTAAAAGGCAATAAAGCTGTCCTTGGAACCTGACTGGCCTCTGACTCCCTTGATAAAACAACTTGGTCATGCAAGAGAATATAAAAAAATTCTTCTCATGTGGAGTCAAGGCCCTTCTGTCTTTGAATAGATCTGAATATTGAAGAAAAATTAGCACATTGCCATGCTAAATTGGTGTGTTTCCATATGTACATGAGCAAACAGTACTGTACTCTCTATGTCTTTCTCCCTTCACTATGACTTTTTCTCATCCTTCTAGGTGAAAATTAGTAACTGATCCTCTACAAAATATAGTGTGTCATTTTATTCCTATTGTTCTTTTTCCCTTGCTTGCTGATGGACTGTATACCTCTTTTACTGCTTTGAGACTTTGAAATAAAATATGTAAAATGAATGGGCAGGTTTGAATGAGGATCTCCCTAATCAAGGTGATGATGTTATTAGGAGGTAAGACTTTGGGATTTGGAGAACATCCCCCTATGGAAAATTGTTCGACATTCCAACTTTTGCTTCATTGAGGATAAGAAATTTGTTTTATGCTTCATTGATGAGGAACACATTTTTGGCACGGTCCATATAGATCAGTTAGAAATGACTTGGTTGGCTTAGCCTATTTTGGGTCAGAGATATCTTTTTTTATTGAGCTTATTGAGAGAAAAAGAGAGCACGCACTAGAAAACCTGTGATAGCCCTTTTATTTCACTTTCTCAGAGATTGTGAAAAAGCTGACAACAAACTGAAAAAGAATAAAGTTAAGAGAAGGCCCAAGACTTTGGGAGTGGGATGAGACGATGTAAGGGAATTTTGTGTCAGAGAAAAATCTCTTCTCTGGAAGGTACTGATGGCTGACTTCAGGAAAAAATACTTCTTAGTTACATGTACTCTTACCCACATGTCCCAAAAGGAAAGTTCCTGGGCTCCAGATTCATGGACTCTAAATGTCTGTGACCATACCTGGAGAGGCACTATAGTCTTTCGACCACATGAAACTATTAGAAATAGAAAACACAAAGCTAAGTGGTAGGAGTTCCTGAAATCTGACCTTTGTTGTTATCTCTCTGGCAACCAGAAATTCAAGACTTGAAATCCCTTCTACCAGAGAGAGTAGTGACAATATTAGACAGTATTATTCTTGGGTAATGCCTCTCTAGCATCCTTAAGTTTAAGAGTTCATGGATCTAGTCTTCTAGAGCGAACAGAAAAGTTCAGGAGCAGTTCTAGTCTCTTGGAGAAAAAAGGATGTCAGAATTTAGCCTTCTAAAGAGATAAAAATTCCTCAGCTGACTAGTTTCTTGGGGAGAATAGGATAACATGTGTGGCCTTGGAGTTGAAAGAACAATAAGAGGTCAAGTCATAAAATGGGTGAGCAAAAGACTTAGATTTTGGCCTCCAGTACTACCATCAATTGTTGAAATAGTACAGTTTCAATGATAAAGTTAACTCTAAGGCAGTGGTTCCCAAACTTTTTTATCCTATAGCCCCCTTTCCAGAAAAAAATATTACTTAGCCCCTTGGAAATTTATTTTTTTTTATTCTAATAGCAATTAATAGGAAAGATAAATGCACCTGTGGCCATCACTGCTCTCCTGGATCCCTGCAGCACCCACCAGGGGGCAGTGGCACTCACTTTGGGAATCACTGCTCTAAGGCATTCCTAGTTTTGTTTTTCTTCTAGCAAGAGTCCAAACCCTTAGAAGAGTACTATAAGGCTAGAATTCTTCATGTGTCCCTGCAGTAAAAAGTAATAGTCATTAGAATGTTGGGAGGTTTCCTCTATAAGAATGTCCAAAATTTTTTCCTTTTTGAGGAGATTCCAAATCATAGGGTAGTATTATAGGTATGAGGAACTGTATAAGGTTTTGTAAGAGAGAAGGTAGAATTTGTTACAGAAGAAAGAAAAGTATATAGATTGTTTATTGGCTAATATAATTTTTGTTTTAAATTTATGGTTGTTTTATGCATGTTGTTTTAAATTTTCTTCCAGTTAAAATAAAGGCTGACCTGTACTCAATTTGTATTATTACTTTAAGTGCTTAGACAAGGGCTAGAAGTCATTTTTCCACATACAAGCTATTTTCTTATATTTCTTACAGAAAATTCTTGGTGAGGACAATAATATGATTCTTTAGAAAAGCCTTAGGAAGACCTATTAGTACCTGATCCCAAAGTATACTTCAAAAGTGTAGTTGTCAAAACAATTTTACATAGGGTAACAAATGGAGAGGTTGATCATTAGAGCAGATTAATCCCACAACCTAAAGAAACTATGCTATTGATGAAAGAACTTATTATTCAAAAAAATTGTTAGGAAAACTGGAAAATGGACTGGCAAAAGCTAGGTGTAGACCAACATCTCACTCCATATACCAAAATAAGCTCTTAACAGATACATGATTTAGACATGAAAGATGATATCACAAAAAAAATTAGAAAATCATGGATGAAGGTAAATACCAGATTAAGTGATAGGGGAAGAGTTCGTCACTGAATAGGAAGATAAAGAGGTTCATAAGAGTTTAAATGGACAATTCTGATTACATAAAATTAGTCTTTTTCCACAAATAACTGATGTCGCTAATATTAGAAGAGAAATAGAAAATCAGGGAGGAAGATCTGCGAAAAGTTCTTCTAATAAAGGTTATATTTCTAAAATATATAGGGAATTGGGTCAAACATAAAAATAAGAGCCAATCTTCCATTGATAAAGTAGCAAATGATATGAATAGATAGTTTTCAAAGGAAGAAATCCAATCTATCAATAGTCATATTAAAAAATTCTCTAAATTACTAATAGAGAAATACAAATAAAAACAAGTCTAAAGTACTACCTCATATCCCTCAGATTAGCTAAATTGACAAAAATGGAAAATTATAAATGCTAGAGTAGTTGTGGGGAAACAGATACTTTAATGCACTGTTGGTGGAACTATGGATTGGTCCAACCATTCTTGAAAACAATTTGCTTCTATGCCCAAAAGGCTACTAAATTGTGCAGACCCCTACTAGCTATACCCCCAAAGAAATAAAAGAAAGAGAAAAAAAGAACTATATACACAAAAATATAGCAGTTTTTATGGTGGCAAGGAATTAGAAATTGGAGAATGGCTGAATGATGTGTGAATGCAATGAGGTAATACTATATTGTAAGACATAATGAAGGTGATGGTTTAGGAAAAAATCTGGAAAGATTTGTATGAATGGATGCAGAGTAAAGTTAGAAGAACCAAATCAGTTTATTCAATAATACTTGCAAGAATAATCAGCTGTCTAAAAGGAAGTTAGACAGAATTGAATGACTAAACAAACTACATATAAAACATTCACAGAACAAAGAATATCCAACCATCACCATTTCTCATAATATATTTATAATAGGTGATAATATTTTAGATATAGCTTTAATTAAGGAATCCATAATCCACTGTACCAGTATAAGGAAACAAGATTTATAGAAGGGGCAGACTACCCTACCACTTAAGAGACCATAACTGTTTTGCACTGACCATGCCAATGATAGGGTGGCATCACCTTCTGAAAATATTGAGATACTAAAGAAAGAGTGGCCCATGCCAGCTTAGTTACTAATATGATTTATTAGATTTAATTAGGCTCATTGGAAGAGCTTACTTATAAGAGGCCAGTTGTCCTGAGTTGCAGGAAGGCAAAGTAGAATGGTGGATCCCCGCATCAATCCCAGTCCAACTCAGATATTATATAGAAACCAAACAAAGAAGCATAGTGGCAGGGATGGCCCAAGTTCATGTGCAAGTTTTCCAATGGGAAGCTTGGAGTTTCTTTTGTTGTCTACATTTACTCAAAGTAAATTTGCATTCTCTGTGGAGTCACATTTTCACTCTGGCTACCTCCTACAACCAGTTAATCTTTGTTTCACTAGAAATGGAATTATAATCTTTTACACTTTTATGATACTTTATCATTAAAAATCCATTTCCTTATTTGATTCCTTATAATTGTGTGTGTGTGTGTGTGTGTGTGTGTGTGTGTGTATTTGGGTGCTCCCTTATTACTAAAAAGAAAACTATTTCAATCAGTCATGGCTAGGACCTTGTTGGTCTTGGAATTAGCACTAGAATTCCAATCTCCTGACTTCTAGACTCTGATTTCTATATTCTCTCAACTATTCCCACTGCCTCTTGCCACTAGCACAGAATGCCATACATGTCATCTATTTTGTTGTTGATTTTTAAAATATAAACCCATGAAGAAAAAAATAGCATTATTTGGAGGTCAAAAGTTTCTCATATCGCATGTATATTTTCTTTCCTTTCACACTTTAAAAGCAATAGTTACTTGGTTTTCTGCTGACTAAAAGCAGTAACTCCCTGTACAATAACAGGAAACCTTTTGTTGAGAGGATCAAACATTTAAGATGGGTTTTTCTTGCTTGTAACAAAGCTAAGCAATGGATAAAGACAAGGTATCTTTCTCATATGTATGCATTGAGACAGGGTGTACATCTATTGCTCTTGCAAACCTGGAAGAGTCTGATAAGGGAGACTTTCTTAATCTGAAGGCTCAAATTTCAGCCACGTGCAACTTTTCTATCTTGTAACACAGCCACGACAATCTGGAAATATTAGCAAGAGGCACCCGCCAAAGGAAATGATATGATTTGCACTTAACATAGAACTGAAGAGATACAAAAACATAAGGCTCAGAATACTGTGAATTACAATGTGAGTCTAATGAGGTTGTTTTCTTTTTCCCCCTAGAGGGAGAAAATGCATGACATTAATGTTGTTGTGAATAAGCCGATGGTGTAAGCATCAATGTCACAGAATAATACACAGATGTAAAAACCCAACGTAAACATTTCTGCCAAGACTGAAGTGGAAGCAGAAAGGTTACCATTCACCATGTAGATATAAAAATATCAATCTGCAATATAATTATAAATAAAATGGTTGTTAACTTTTACAATAGCCATATATATTTATATAATGTCAAAGCTTACACATCACCAATCTTTATATCAACTTTTATATCAGCATTCAGAGAAAAATACCATATTTCCTAGAGCTTTTAGCAAAATAATAGAGTGGGCATGGTCATAAACATTCCTCAAATGCATAGATTGCATCTCTGCATGTGTAAATGGCATGTGCACCATATAAATAGACCTATTAATGAAAATATAAATAGCTCACTGGGGACCACAAAATTGGCAGAGGCAACATTTCCAGTTTGACCTTTTGCAGAAACAGTGTAAAAATATTACCATAGCTCTCAAATGCTACTTTTGGCCCTTGTCTTAGAAAAGAAAAATGCAGCAGAAAGTGTGTTGGACATGGTGCCAGAGGCCTTGGGCCCAATTCATAACTTTACTACTTAATATCTTTCTGATTTTAGATAAGACATTTAGCCTCTAAGGGCCCCAGCTGTTTCATTGGTGAAATGAGCTTAGGCAAACCAATATGATTAAAAGTATGTTGTCTCTGGAATCAAAGGTCCCAGGTTCTGATCTCACCTCAGAAACTTACTACCTGTGTGACCTTGAGCAAGTCATCTAATATGCCTCTGTTTCTTCATTTGTAAAATGAAGGATTTGGGCTAGATGGTCCCTGGGGTTGCTTTGAACTCTAGATCTATGAACCTGTGATACTACACCTGGATGACTTGGAGGACTTCTCCAGGCTGTCCACGTATGATCCCTTAAGAAGTGGGGTAGGTAAATGGTGGTGCCAATTCTCAAAGCTAAGTATCCTAACTCTAAGTCTGGCACATTTTCTTTTTTATGTGTTTGTTACATTAAAACTCCCAGGTATCTCCTCCCTCCCTCCCTACCCTACCCATGTGAAAAAAGTATCATTTAACAAAAAAGATATATGTATATATAAAGCTATGTCTTGCTTGTTTCTATATATCAGTTCTTTCTCTGGAGATGGACATATTTGAGTCATTTTTCAAAAAAGATTGCTGTTGCTATATATAACTTTCTCTTGGCTCTGCTTATTACAATCTTTATAATTTCATGTAGGTCTTTACATGGTTTTTTTTTTTCAAAATTAACCTGCTCACCATTTCTTTTGGTGCAATAGTATTCCTTCACAACTGTATGCCAAAACTCCTTTAGCCATTCCCCAATTAATAAATATCCCCTTAACTTCCAGTTATTTGCCAATACAAAGCAAATTACTGAAAATATTTTAGAGCATATAGCTTCTTTTCTCCTTTTTTGCCTGATCAACCTGGAGAAATAAATTCAATCTTGCCCATAAAAAGCTTCAAGAGATCATAGACATAAACTTAAAAGTAAAGTAAGACATCATCTAGTCCAGTCCCATTATTTAATAGATAAGGAAAATGAATCACAAAGAGATTAAATGATTTACCCAAAGTAAATAGTAGATAGCAGCATCTGATAGTAAGTTTCAGAGTTAAATTTGAACCCAAGACCTCTGACTCCAAACCCAGCATGTTCTCCACTGCTCCATACTTAACACAACCAGACTTGATCATGGGGGAATGACTTAACTATGCACTGGGAAGATCAAGCTATCAGTGTGCTCAGGCCTGATTGTAGGGTGATATATTTGATTTAGGGAGACCAGTCCAAAACTATAATAATTGACCAAGTGTAAAGTGATTAAGCCCTGGACTAGGTTGATGACGGTAGAAATGGAGAAAAGGGAGGACAAGTGTGAGATGTAGTCCAAAGACAGAATCAATAAGACTTGATGACCGATTTGATGTAGAGGGTAAAGGAGAAGAAGATGAAACTCAGAAGACAACTGGATGACTGAGAATGGCCTTCAGGTTTACTTTGTAAAACAGACAAAATCATTTTACTAAAATCATAACAAGCATTTATATAGTCCTTCAAGATTTTCAAAGCATTTACAAACATCGTTGTATTTAATTCTCACCATAATTATGAGGTAAGTGCTATTATTATCCCCATTTTACAGATGTGGAAACTAAGGCAAATAAGTGGCTTGTCCATTATCACATCGCTTATATGTCTAAAGCTGGATTTGAAATTCCTGACTCCAGGTCCTGTACTTTAGCCTCAGCACAATTTTGCTCATCAGTTTATAATCATAGATTGTTATACCTGTCACATGAAGATCTCAAGAAATAACAGAATTATAACTAGGGTTGCATAAGTACAGCTTTGCCCTGGAACAATGGAATTTAACAGGTTAAATTTTTTTAAAACACAATTTTTAAATTGGTTCAATTTTTAAATGGTTACATTTGCATTTTGATATTTGACATTTCCTTAACCACCAGAGAAGCATTTGAGATTAGCACTTAGTTTTAGCAAGAATATTTAGTTCAAATAGAAAGGCCTTTACAACCTGATCCCAACTGACTTTCCCTTCCCCAGAAGTAAGCTGGATAACGTTTAACAAATAGATTGAGGGTAGAGGGACAAGACATATTTTTAAGTTTAATCTGCATTATTAACATTTCTTAAATTTTCTTAAATCTAGATGATCAATAAAACAAAAATTCAAGCCCTGATTTGTAACATTTGGAGATTTCTGAAGTGCAAATGCTCTCACTGAACATTTAACAACTGGCTTTCACAAAGCAGTTTGAAATGACTCCAGGATATGTCTCTGTAACTCCTCAGTCAGACAGACTTCCCCAAAATTGGTCTCCTGGTGTCCTAGAATCTTCCTTAATAAGTCCTACTGCCTTTGACTCTCTTCTCATGGAGGACACATACCACAGAATCTTCCCTGTGGCTTACCTGTTTATCTACTTGGCTCACCAATTTATCTTACTTGCTTTTTGTATGATCTCCACATTTGGAATTATAAAGCTGATTTGAAAGGATTAATGCTTTCTCCATATATTTTTTGTGCTGTTTGGTCCAGATGCCAAAATTGCTAGTTAAAACCCTGAGTAATATGTTGAAGGCAAGTATTACTTTTAGATATTAGGTAGTATTGGAAGTTGTTCTGGTGCTTGCCTCAAAAAATTTTTTGAATTTTTACTATAATATAGCAATGTTCTTATTGTGCATGAGCAATCAATACTCACTGAGCCCTGTCAAACACAGCATAGGCTAACTATATCAGAAAACCACTGTACAATTACAGCTTACTTATGATGAGGTCCTTTAAGTACGTCAAAAACAAAAATCTCCCCGGACATAAAACTAGAGAGAAATGCATAAACTGAATTCTTCTGGTTAAGCAGCAGTGTTGCATAGCAGAGTTTCTGTGAATAAAAATGCAGGATTATATTTTTTCTCAGTACTAAGAATGAGTTTGACAAAATGATCAAAAACGGGTATTGCAAAATTACAAAGAATAAGCTTGGCTCCAAAAAAGATATGAAAAGACACTTCATCCCACTCTTTTATGGAGGTCTATGGCTAGGGAATATTGTATATATTATCTGATTTTTTTCCCAATGTGTTCACTAGGTTTTCTGATCTTTTCCCCCCTTTCTCTTTGCTTTAAAAAAAGAAATCTTTGTTACATAGGATGGCTCTGTAGGAGGGAGGAGAAAAGGATTTTGAGAAATGGAAAATTTGGGCAATTAAAAAGAAAATCTAACAATAAAAATTTATTTGAAAAGAATGAGTTTGTGATAGAAATGCCCCCTTTCCCTTTGGCTATGACATGAGTGCCTTTTTTTTTCTTATTCCATAATCTTCCACAGCCTCAGAATTACTACTACTACCATTACTATTACTACCCAGAGTATAATTCTGACAATAATATCTTCTGGAAACTTCCTTCCTTTTATATCTATTCGACAGAAGTCAGCCAGAAAAATTGGATAAAGCATTTATTAAGCTCTTAAAAAGTGCCAGCACTCAAAGAGTTAAAAGCCAGACCCAGACCCACCCCCCAACACACACACACACCCTTTCTCAACCCCTGGTCATGAGGAACAGTTCTTTGTCCCAGGGAAGGAGAGAGGTAAGCCTCAGAACCAGGAGCAGGGTTGAGACCAAAGTTCAAACCAGAGAGGAGGATGGAGAAAGAGAGAGAGCTTCGCCATGGCAACAGAGTCAGCTTCAGAAACAAGAAAGTCAGGGAGTTCAGGATGAGCCAAATACACTGCAGGCAGAAAACGAAACTGGGATAAGAACAAAGTGTTGGGATGAGCTGACAGGTCAGGGAAGCCAGAACAAGACAGGAATTCAAGGCTGTCAACCAAATGACAGTTTGTGGCATGCTTAGCACCTACAGGCCATGCTCCCTTAGGCTTCTTAAAGGACCAGTATCTCTAGAAGCCAGGACCTGTATGCCTTATAAGACAGTTTGCCATTGGAATGGCATTCATATCATTATAATTATCTGCGTGGATTAGGAATTGAAAGATCCGACTTCTAATCCAGGTCTATTACTTTGCACATTGTTTCCTCTCAATACATTTTGGCTTACTTGATTTTAATTTACTAACACAGGTATGGTTGGACAGAAAACTAGCTGTGAGACCTTAATCAAATCATAACCTTTCAGTTTTCTCATCTTAAAAAGAAATATTGGACTAGATAGATATGTTCTAAGGTGTTTTTCAGTTCTAAAATATATGATTTTAGTATTTTTAGTTTTTTGTGTCTTGGTTTCCTCATCTTTAAAATGGGTATAATAATACCTGTTGTGAGAACCAACTAAAAGAAGGCTTTCAAAATACCTTTAAATAGATTACATTTATGCACTATACTAAAGTAAGATTGTATTATCATCACTACATCACACTTAAACTGTTTTATTTCATCCTCTCATTTCCAAGGATGACAATTGTATCTTCTTGTCTATGATAGTTTACATATAACAATGTCCAGAGATAGAGACATGGACTAAACGATCTTTCAAGGTCCCTTTTAACTCAGATATTCTCTGACTTTGGTGGTCATGAATTTCCAGACAAAGCACAATTGAAAATTGAACTAGAAAAATTTACCTTGACTAAGCAGTTGTCTGCCACAGTGATCGATAGGAGATGAGGAATGGTGTAAGTAGAATTACATTTCTAATTAGCTAAGAAAAGTTCTAACAAGAGCATGTTTAAAACAGTCTTTAGATAAACAACTGTGTTATCTTGTGCCTGCAGAACACTGTGACTTCAATGGGGACCCTGACTCTGCTTTCTGAATTTCAAGAGAAATTGACATGTGGAATAAGTTAACATTTCTCTGGATAAAACTGTTCATTGATGAAGACTTTCTTTATCCCCTTCCTTCCTGTATCTTATGTTTTATTTGTTCCTCCTTTATGTCATGTTATGTGGACAATGATAAGAGGCTTCTCAGGATCTCAGAGGGCCCCTACTTGAATTCTATTTGCTGAAAATTTGCTTATAGATTAGGGGCAAAGGTAGATTGAATAATTACTAGTAACAATGGCGGAAAGGAAATATTTAGCATAGGCCTTTTTGAGTTGTGATATGTGGAAAAATTCAAAATATTAGGTATTTTTAAATCTGGGTAGAAATAAAGTGGCTTATAGGGACAAAATGCTGTATCCAGGGCCAGAGCTGATCAACATGTGTTTTTGTCTTATCTTCCTTTTACTTATTGGTAAAAATAAGATTTTAGGAACAGCTAAGTAGCAAAGTGGTTAAATCACCTAGTGTTGGGAGGACCTGGGTTCAAATTTTTTAGTATTAGGCTGCCAAACTAGATGATGAAAACAAAGTGGATTAAAATACAGGAATTATGGTGTAATGAAAAGTTCACTCTATTTGGTGTCAGAAGACTCCAGATAAAAATTGTGGAGCTGTTTCTTATGAATCGATATGCTCTTTGGCAAACTGCTCACCAACAATCTGGACTTAAAACAAGATTGTTGACCAAGATTATCTCCAAGGTCCTTTGATCAATAAAATGAGGTGGTTACTTTAAGTTGAAAATCCTAGAAGGTAGTTAGACTAAACAGGAAAAGTTTCATTAATCCCAGAATTCATTCATTTGGTCTGCACAGCATTTACTGAACATATTCTATGGGGAAGGCATTATGCTGGCTAGACATGGTACAGTGGAACAGAAGAACTATCCTTAAATTTGAAAGGGTAAGTTTAGCATAAATAAAAGGAAGCTCAGTCAACCAACAAGCATTTATTAAATACTTACCATGTGCCAAGAAACGATACTAAGTCCCACAAATAAAAAGACAAAAGTAAAACAATTCCTGCCTTAAAGGAATTTACCTTCTATTTGGGGAGACATCATCTAATTTGTAGATGGCACAAAGCTGGGAGGGATAGGTAACTGGTTGGAAGATTCAGGATACAAATGGATTTTGACAAGCTATAGCATAGAATTAAACCTTAAAATGAAACTCAATATGGATATATATCAAATCTTACATTTGGTTAAAAAAATTATTGCCCCAAGTACAAGTTGGGGAAGGAAATATGGTTGGGTGGAAATTCTGAAAAATAACTAGAGTTCTTAGTATACTGCAAGCTTAATAAGTCAGCAGTATAAAGTGGCAAGCAAAAAAATAAAAAAGCTAAAGCAATATTGGGCTGTATTACACATTATTTCTATGTAGAAGTGAGAATCCCACTGTATTTGGATCCTTATCCAATCTCATCTAGAGTATTGTGTTTAGTTGTGGTCAAATCATAGTTTAAAAAGCACACTGAGAAGTTGAAATTTATTTAGAACAGCGCAATCAGAATGATGAAGAGCCTTGACTCTTTCGTATGAGGATCAACCAAAGGAACTAGACATATTTAAGAAAATTAAGAAGAAAATAAAATTAGTGGGAGAGGGGAAGGGAAGAAGCACATAGAATGGGATTGCTGTATTCAAGTATTTGAAGGGATGCCATGTGGAAGAAACACTAGACATTTTATTTGGCCCGTGAGGTCAGAACAAAGAGTACTGGGTAGAATTTACAAAAAAAATAGATTTAAGGCTGGATGTCAGGAAAAGCCTTTCTACTAAATGCTTTCTCAAAGTAGAATGGGCTACAGGAAGAAGTAAGTTTTCCCTCTAACAAATTCAACATGAAAATGTTTTTATGGATGGAAGAGATCTTGGAATATTTATGGTAAATAGAGAAGGAATTAGTAGATGAGGAAAAAAGTAAGATTCAAATGAGAGTCAGAAGTCCTCAACCAGAGGCCACTTGTCAACTATATTATTGTGAGAATTACTTTCATGTTATTTGTTGGACCAGATATCCATTATGGTCCCTTCCGGCTCTCAAATGATGTAATTCTCTGATTCTGTGTAAAAACAGATATAAAATTTATACAAGGTGATTTGGGGGAGAACATAACTAGCAACTGGGGAAATCTGCTTTAGCCAGCAGGAAGTAATGTTACAGACCCCATTGCCTACAAGAGGTGATATAGGATGATACTATAAATTGGTTCTCAAAAAAATAGTTTGAGAAACTCATGAATGACAGCTCCATAGCAGGTTGTTGAAGGAAACTAAGAACATTTGTGGTACATCTTAAACTATACAGCAGATTTTAAGCATGCATATCAGAAAGAGAATTCTGAGTTGGATACACCTTGGAATGGATCCAATGTCACAATTACAATAGCCTTATATTCTTTTATCTATAAAGGCTATCAATTTTGATTAAATAAATAACTGAACACTCCCTTGGGAGAAATTATGTCTTTATCATTTTCATCATCACAGATGTTCATGTATTATACTTTGTTTGGGGCCATATTTGAAAATGCTAAAAGCTCCTTTTGAGAAAAGACAATAGCATACTTCTGCTTTGATTTCAGTTTCTAGTATATTAAAGATCATGCAGGAAATGGTAGATTGATTGGGTGATTTAGTATGTGTAGCCTCTCTTATCCCAAATATGAGGGGGTTCTCTGAAATAATCAATGTGAATCAAATTCATAGTATATCCAAAGAATGTAGCCAAGTTGAACTAAAACTAGAATGCATGTAGCAATATAAATGGTAGTGCTACTATTAAAGAAATTAAATAGAATAAAATAGATTTTTATTAAAAATTAAAAGAAAATATATAGAAATTAAATAGAATAAAAAGGCATATTTTCTCAGGAATAATGATTATCATGTCTCTTTATCAAAGACTTGGAAGTATAAATAGAATATTTACTGAACTAATAAATGACATGACAGATTTGAAAGAATATACACAATGACAAGATGCAACCAAAAGAAAAAGAAATTTAATAGGAGGTCAGTAAAAATTCCTCCATCTGACCCCTTCCTTTCTGTCTACTTTAGGGCACTGCTCAAGCAGTCATCTCTCTCTTTTTCACATCCTGCACTGACTTCCAAATCTTCTCTTCCCACTCCAAGCCACTCAGAACACCCTTCCCCCTTTCCCCTCAACAGAGAACCTCTATTTCCTATTTTATGAGTAAGGGGGGAGAGAATTCACCATAAACTTTCTCTTACCCCATTGATATAAACTAAAAACTCCTCAATATCATTCCCTATTATCTTTTCTTTTATTCTCTAGCCTTTAACAAAGAAATAGCTAGCTTTTCTCCTTACTGAAGTCAATTGCTCTACTTATAGTCTTGATTCCATCTTCTGTCTCAATGGAGATTGACTAATGATTCAGCTCTCCCCAACCCCAACTCTCTTTTGAATCTTACATTTTTTTTCTCATCTACTGACTTCTTCCATATTGCCCACAAATATTCCCAGATATCCTCCATCCTTAAAAAATCTTCATGTTGTGTATTATTTTTTGAATCTATCATTATTAATCTATTCTTCCTAACACAGTCTAAGTCCTAAAAAAAAGTAGACTATACTCTGTGCCTCAACTTCCTCATCCCCCATTTCTTAATATCTTGAAATCTGGCTTCTCATCTCACTTGAATGAAACTGTACTATTCAAAGTGACCAAAGTGGTAAACATCAGCAGGGAAAAGAAATGAAAACATTCTATTTACCTCTGTTATGAATAGTTCTCTATATTTTCAATGAAATTTCACATTGTTTCATGTGCCCCTTTCCCTCTCTCACCTCTAACACTACCACCAATGAAGAGCATGCTCTCATCACCTCATGCCAGGACTAATGTAATAGCCTGCTCGTGGGTCTGCCTGCTTCATCTCTCTGCACTCTGATCCATCCTTCATTCTGCCACTAAAGTGATTTTCCAAAAGCCCAGGTCTGATCACATCACTCTTCCACTCAATAAACTTCAGTGGGTGTTACTTGTTTAATGTCATAGTATCATAGTTATAGACATGGAGATGGAGGGGCTCTCTATCCCTATGTCTCTGAGCTGCCTCTCAGAAGCAAAACTCATTTCATATTTTGCTTAATTAGGGTTTTTTCTCAAACTTTCTGATCTTTAGGACTAAAGTTGTTGCCTAATATGACCTTTAAAACTTAAACCTTACTCTGTGCCTACGACCTTGGCTTTGACTTATCTTTTCTTACCTACATATGTATAAAGTCTCCAAAGAAGAGAGTGATGCAGAAAAAGTTGAGAAAATGTACCTTGGTTCCATTGCAAATATAAGGAATTATGGTTATGGAATATTGTATACAATGTCAGACATAGCTGATGCATTGGTTCATGTTGTTGAACTGTGGTATTTTCCTCCTTATTACAAGTGATGGCTCACTGGACAAGAGAGAGGGAAAGGATATATTCAGAAATGAATGGGATTTAAAAACAAAAGATCAACAAAATAAGATTATTTTGAAAAAGCAAAGAGAGGGAGCAGCTAGGTAACAGTAGATACAGAGTCAGGCCTAGAGATAAGAGATCCTGGGTTCAAATATAATCTCTGATGCTTCCTATATGCCCTTTGGCAAACCACTTAACCCCTATTGCCTAGTCCTTATCACTCTTCTGCCTTAGAACCAATTCATAGTATTGATTCTAAGACAAAAGGTAAGGGATTCCTTTTTTAATTTAAGAAGCAAAGGGAGGAAGACTATATATAATATATAAATATGAATGTCTATATATATATATATATATTAGTTAGAGTCAGAAGAGGACACTTTTTTAAAATTACCATCAGCTAAGGAAGTTTGCACTTGCTTCTTGGTAGTGACAGGGTCAATGACTAAGAAAGAGAGAGAGAGATTTCCTTCTTAAAGAATGTAGAAAAGATGGAGAAAGAATGGAGGTCACTACCCCAGTCTCACATGAAGCAAAGTGAAGAGATATAATCCAACTGTTGAAATGGACCAAAAAGTCAAGTCAGGACCTAGGTAGAGATTTAAAATGGAGACTAGTTGTAGATGAGGAATACAAGGATGACCATGAAGGAAGAAGACTAGGACCTTCAATGAAATCTTCAACCCCTGGGTCTCATCCAGCAGTACAGTGCGACTTCAGAGAATGACAATATTTGCTATTAGAGGAACAAGCTTGAAAAGTGTTTGAATTCTGTGAGAAGAGCAACAACTCTTCCACATAAATAGGCTAGTCTTATTTTTTCCTAATATTCAATGAATCTATTCTCAAGAAACATCTGAACCAGGTGACTAAGGGTCAAACTATTGTCACAACTCCTGGTCATCTCTCAGCACACACAACTAAGGATGTAGAGCTACTCAGCCTTGACCTACTCTGCACACCAGGTATACCATCATGACACATGTTGGGCAGGGGAGATTCATCCAGATGAATCAATACAATAGCCTTGCTAAATATCCTTTCCATGGTATTGTTAAGTAAATATCTTTTTTTGCTAACTACTAGATATTCTATTGGTGTCTTATTTCATTCCAATCTTAAACCTGATTACTGAACCAGTCTAAATCAAACCTGGCCCAGAACAAATCTTAGATAGCTTTAGGAGCCATTATTGTTTTCATTATTTAACCATTATTGTTTTCATTTAGTATTCATTACTGTTCCAATTCAATGCTGTGACCATGCCTTCATCTGTTGAATTCTCTGGCCTAAATTAACTTTTTTTTCTTATTCAGCCCCTCTCTCCCCTCCCCCCACATCACGGAAAGCCATCCAGCCAAATATATAGATTATATCTTTAGTGTTTCCATCTCTCAGTTCATTTTCTGGAGGTGACTGTTCACAAGTTATTCTTCAAATATTAAATCTGTAGTTGTATATAATGTTCTCTCATTTCACTCTTCATTATCTCATTTAGGTCTTTCCAAGTTTTTTTTTTAATTCATCTGCTCATCATTTCTTTCAGCCCTAAATTAACTTTAGATATTCCAAACTATTTCAAACTGGGTCAACCATTTCAAACAAATGAAACAAAGATAAATTATCATCAAACGCCCTATTAATCAAATTGTANGAATTATGCAGGATTCTGAAATTCTGAGATGCCAACGTGCATTCCCTACATAAGCGATGGCCTCTACAAAGGCTCAGACTTGAAATAACTGGGTGGGACGGGGAATAGAGTGCCAGGCTTGGAGTCAGGAAGACCTGAGTTCAAATCTGCCATCAGACATGAGCTGTGTGACCCTGGGCAAGTCAACTTAATCTTGTTTGCCTCAGTGTCCTCATCTGTAAAATAAACTGGAGAAGGAAATGGCAAACCACTCCAGTATCTTTGCAAAAAAAAAAACCAAACCCAAATTGGATTGCAAAGAGTCAGAAATGACTAAGCAACTGGTTTCTCTTCGAGGGTGACCATTTGGTGGCATCTTGTTTTTGTTTTGAATAATCCTTTAGAGCCCTTTTCAGAGTGTTTCTAAATAAAACAAAATACCTAAGATTACAAAGAAAGCCAATTCTTTAGAAATACAGTATGTGTATATATATATATATATATGTATATATATATATATGCATATATATACACACATACAGCATTTGGAAACCAACCAATTTCATAAGAATTCTACATGATGATTATAGACATCTCATAAATCTCATAGACTTCTGATCCTTCATCTGCTCTGACCACAGAAAGTGATAATCCCTCCAGCCCTTCCCAAATCCCTCTACTACTGGTTCTGGTCCTCCTAAAAAATTATTTCTTCTTTCATGCTACAGAATGATAGCATTATAACTAAAATTCCAGGGGATTTATCAAGTTTGGTTTTGAAAGCTTCTCCAAAAAGAAATTGAGGATGCATTCTACAAACAGCCATGCAAAAGTAAATAGGTAAAGCTGTTTTTGTTTCCTTTTATTGATCCCTCCCAACTGAAAATAACTGCCAGCAATCAGTTCTTAACACTAATAATCACTCTTTCCTCACTGGCCCTTAGGCTCCCAATGAGAACTTTCTACCTAATGAGCTAAAAATCTAATGCTGAAGATGTTTTATTTCGTTATTCCCAGAAGCTGAGAAGTATAGGAAAAGAATTCTAGGGTGATTCAAAGTTGCCTCTTGCCACCTGGAAGACTTTCCTGCCATAAGGCATTCCCAGGCATATGCAGTATTCTCTCCTAAGTGTAAGGATCTCCAGGAAAAAAAGTTTCTACAAGCACACTTTAAAATTCATTCCAATATTCTTGTTCTTCCAATACTCAGTTATTACTGTATAGTATTTCCTCCTAAAAATAACCTATATTCTTTCTACTATACTAAAAATTACAATTTATGCTCCATAGATAAGATTCACTATTGATTAACAAGTGTAACCAGAAAGAGGCTTCATTTCTTGCATTGTCTCTCTTTGATAGTGTAGGATTGCTCTTAAAGAGAGATGGGGAGAATAGATTCACCTTTGAAATCACATTAAAGTTGATGGACACACAGTTAGTTGAAGGGCAGCTAAGTCATACCATTTGCCTTTGCCATTAAAATGAGAATTAGGGCTAAAAGAGAGTAAAAACACTAAAATAGTTAGAAAAACCCGATTGGATATAGGTTTTCTCCTCCTGGAGAGAAGCTTGTACCCTATAGTCTTTCTAAAGAGGCATATATATCAAAGAACTATAAAGCCCCTAAGATGGCAGAGGAATGACAATTGGGCCAAGGCATTAGATATAGTGGAACAGAAGAGGCTAAGTGATAGGAAGTTACTGAACAAGCAAAAGAATCAAAGAACCAGACCTCTTAAAGAGAGTAGTAGAGTTCCTGAACAATGCCACATTCCTATGCCATGCCTCTTTAAAAGAACAGAGAGTACTCATGAATAATGCTGAGTCTCTGGACTGTGATAATTAGATTAAGTCTATACTGCCAATCTTTAGATTTAATTACCAAAGGTGAGAACATCTCTATTTCTGGGAGGTCTGTAACCCACGTCTGCTAGAGTGGGTGACAAATCAGAATCAACTGACTGCCCCCCTAGGCAGTACTATGAGAATCATCTATTGTGATTGGACATGCAAATTAGGAGGGAGGTACTGGAGAAGACACATAAATGACCCCTTTAAAAAGAGGGAGTTGAGTGAGTGTGAGGTCTTCTGTGGAAGAGAGCATCTGGTGACAGACCTCTTCTGGTTCATGGAGGAGTGTTGGAATGCTGAGACTCTGGTGGGACCTCTGACTGCTTCCCTTTAAATTGTCACGTGGGTAAGTTAGGCTGACTCTCTTTCTCTTCCCTTAGTGTTTCTGGAGGCTCTAGCCATAGGGAGGCCTCTCTTGCCTCTCTAATTGTGGCTAGAAGCCTTGTTTAATTAACCTGTGCCCCTCTGCTGGGGCCTATAAATTCTTACCCGGTCTGGGCCGCTGGTCCAGGCCAGAGTTTCTCTCTCTCAATTTCCCTACCTTCAACCTTCCTAATTGTAAATAAACTTCCATAAAAGTCAATTTTGACTTGAGATTATTCTTAATAGAGGACTGATAATAGTTCAATCCTCTGGAGACCATCTTTTAATATATTGAACCCATAAAACCCCTTTTTCCCCCTTACAGGACCAAGGGGAAGAATATGAGGAGCAGCAAGTGTGATAATACTGAAAAAATCTGAACCTTGCCCTACATTGGTAACAGGAATTATATGAGCTATACAAGACTATTTGAGGGAAGGTCAACCCCTATTGACCCTTAATGTTTTCCCTTTACATAATATCCTCTACCAGGTTGTTTCTTTATGCCTGCAGAGGTACCTACAAAAGTGAGATTCACCTAAAGAAAAATTTGCTAAATTTTCTGACTACCCTGAGTTCTTCCTTCCTCTTCATTTGTATCATAATTATTTGTCTTGCCCCCTTCCACTATGGATTCTTTAAGAGGACAATGTGTCATATCTATCACTATATCCCAAGAACCTAGTGCCATAGCTAGCTATAGAGTACTTGATTAATATAGAAGTTTGCTGTTGTTAAACTAAGTTATAAACATCTTGAAATGGAGAAATGAGTTAGTCTGAATTTATCCTTCTCTGTTTTAACTTACACCAAAGTGCTGAAAGGAACTGAAAAAGCAAGACAGAGACAGAAAGTGGGAGGGAGAAAAAGAGAAGGGAAAGGTAGAACAAAAGAACAGAGACAGAGAAAAGACTAGTGAATATAGGAGGATGACAACATAGATTAAAAGTAAAATTCAAATCCAAAGGGGGCAGAGAATATAAGTCCATTATAAAGATCAGCATGAATCAAGATTTGTTATTGAATACTCTGATACTCAAGGAAAAAATTTTATTGATTAATTGGTTTTATCTTCAAAGACAAAATCTTTGCTCTTTCAAAATGAGTTGTTTAAAAATGCATTTGACAGTTCAAAGATAAAGGAAAAGGAAAAATGGCATCACTTATAAGCTCCTTTTATCTCTTATTTCTGCCTTCATTCACATTGTTCATTCTTTTCAAAAATCACAGAACTATTTCCCAAGCCTAGAAATGAACTTCCTCCCATATCTAACTGATACCATCCCTCCCCAGAAACTCAAATATTTTACAATAGCCACTGACTAAAAAAGTTCCTTACAAAACTTATTCCATAGATTTAGACCCTTCTCAATAGAGACTTATAGTCTAAATTAATAGGAAAACTATTTCACTTTTGGTTGGCTCCGATTGTTAAAAAATATTTGTTCAGGATGGAGCAAGGGTCTTTGCCTGGGCATTATTTCATGGGTCCTCACAGACTCTCAGAATTAAAAAGAGATTAGAGATCATCTAGTCTACATGTGACTGAAGAAGAATCCTTTTTAATAACATTCCTGACCAATACTTCCATCTGAAATCCTCCAGGGCCAGGGAACTCACTTTCTCCTAAGACAACTCATTTTACTTTGGGATTGTTCTGATTGTTAGGAAATACCTGCTTTAAAATGAATAGAAATCTATTGGTTACTTCTATTCATCATTTCAAGTTCTGATCTCTAGAGTCAAGCAAGACAAATATAATCTCTCTTGAATATTCAATTGGCTTCCTGGTTAAGATGGCAGCAGAGTAAAAAGCAGCTGCTTAACCTCTCATAACCTAAACATATAGGACTTCTCAAAAAGACATAAAAACAAATCCAGAGGAACGAAGGGACCCCACAACAGGGCACAGCATTGGCGGTACGTGGAATCAGGGCATTTCCATGGATTAAGGGGTGAAATAGCTCCCACTAAAATGCAAACTGAGCAACCCCTCCTGCACCCCACACTACTTACAGTGCCAAAGCCAGCTCACAAGAGTTAGAGCAAGTTTGGGGCACGGATTAAGTCCTTGGCAGCAACCTGGGGTCACCAGGGCCTGCTCCTGAGAGCAGCAAGACTTAAGATCCCAAGAGGCTAAAAAACACACAGACTATGAACACAGACCCTGAGCGCAGGCATGAGTGCGGGCCCGGACACAAGTGCAGACACGGATCCTGAGCACATGGGGCAGACCCAGTGCAGAAGTGTGCACAACTGTGGAAGCAGCACCCTGGGACTATTAAAGGAAGCTCAGGCAGAGGAACAAGCAAGGGGAACACCAGGAGGCTTGACCCTGAGAACAACTAGCCCTGAGACCTCAGGAACCTAAAGAGCACAGATAAACCCTGAGTGTGAGGATAAACCTGAAAGAGTGCAGGGCTAACAATGGCAAGCCAGAGACAAGAACCCCAAAAGAGAAAGATCATCAAGAAGAAATATGTAACACTCTAAAACTTTTACACAGATAAAATACAGACAAAAGAGCAAACAGCAGAAGAGAACAAACAAGTAATTGAATCCAAACCTTCCCAAAATAATGAAAACTGGCCACAAGCTATTGAAGAGTTCAAATCTGAGATGATGAGAAAGATGGAAAAGATTTGGTGAAAGAAGTGGGAAATAGTTCAAAAGGATATTAACAGGTTAGAAGACAGAAACTCCCAATTGGAGAAAGATGCCTCAAAATCAAATGAAATGTTAAGCAAATTGGAAACCAAAATCTGGCAAGAAAATAACAGTTTAAAAAGCAGAATTTCACAATTGGACAGTGAGGCAAGTAAATTGAAAATCAGAAATGACCAGATTGGAAAGGAAACCCAAAAGATTATAGCCTAAAATAAGTCCCTAAAGTCTAGAATTGAGCAATTAGAAGCTAATGATCTCTCAAGAGAGCAAGAACAAATAAAACAAAGTCAAAAAAACTGATAAAATAGAAGGAAACATGAAATATCTCAATGAGAAAGTGACAGACCAGGAAAACAACTCTAGAAGAGATGATCTGAGAATCATTGGTCTTCCTGAAAAAGCAGAAATTAATAGAAATTTAGACTACATACTAAAAAGAAATTATTCCTCAAAATTGCCCTGAAGTTCTACAACAAGAGGGCAATATAGACATTGAAAGAATCCATAGATCACCCTCTGCACTGGACCAAGAAAAGACAACTCCCAGGAATATAAGAGCCAAATTCAAGAGCTTCCAAATAAAAAAAAATTAACAAGAAGCCAGAAAGAGATAATTCAGATATCAAGGAGCACCAATAAGGATCACACAGGATCTGGCAGCCTCCACACTAAAAGACTGCAAGGCTTGGAATATGATATTCAAAAAGGCAAGAAAACTGGGTCTACAACCAAGGATCACCTACCCATCAAAACTAACTATATACTTCCAGGGGAAAGTTTGGGCATTCAACAAGATAGAAGGTTTCCAAGTATTTCCACAGAAAACACCAGGACGAAATGGAAAGTTCGATATCCAACCACAAAAATCAAGAGAAACATGGAAAGGTAAATAAGAAACAGAGGGGAAAGAAAGAAAACTCATATTTTTTAAATTTGCCTCTTTAAGGACTTCAATATGATCTAATTATTGGTATTCCTATGTGAAGAAATGTTATGTATAATTCTCTGTAAGGAACTCTATTCACTATTAAAGTATTCACTATTATAGTAATTACAAGAATTATTCATAGGGAGAGTTTGGAATACTAAATGGTGTAAGATGATATGGGAGTGGGAAAGAGGGAGGTGAATAGTAGAGGACACCAAGAGAAACTTGAATGAATAAGAAAAATAGGATATTCTATTACACACAAAGAGTGCATGGGAAGGGGAAGAGATGAATACTATTATAAGAAGGAGAGGAAGAGAGCATTAAGAGGTAATATTTAAACTTTACTCTCAGTGTAATTAACCCTGAGAGGGAAGAGTAGCTTTATCCATTGTGATATAAAACTCTATCTAACCCTACTGAGAAAGTCAGAAGGGATAAACCAAGGGGAGCAGGGGAGTGGGGAGGTCAAAAAAGGGAGGGGAGAAGAAGGGAAAGGGAATTCATTAGGCCTTAAAAATAAAAAGAGGGGAATAATAAGGGAGGGGGTAGAAAGGGAAGTAAATCAAGGGAGGGGACAAGAGTTACTGGCATAAAGTAAACCACTTGTTTAAAAGGAAATAGTGTAAGAAGAAGGAGTAGAACTAGGAGAGGATACCAAAATGTCAGCGAATACACAACTGATAATTATAACTCTGAATGTGAATGGGATGAACTCACCCATAAAACAGAAGCAAATAACAGAGTGGATTAGAAACCAAAATCCTACTATATATTGTCTACAAGAAACACATATGAGGCGGGTGGACATACACAGGTTTAAGGTAAAGGGCTTGAGCAAAATCCTTTGGGCCTCAAATAAGAAAAAGAAGGCAGGAGTGGCGATTATGATTTCTCACAAAGCCAAAGTAAAAATAGATATGATTTAAAAAGACAGGGAAGGGTCATTACATCCTGATTAAAGGCAGTATTGACAATGAGGAAATAATATTGCTCAATATGTAAACACCAAATGGCATAGCACCAAATAGCAAACAGATTTGTAAAGGAGAAACTGGCAGATCTCAAGAAGGAAATAGTAAAACCATACTAGTGGGAGATCTAAATATTCCTCTTTCAGATCTAGATAAATAAAACCAAAAAATAAATAAGAATGATGTAAGAGAGATGAATGAAGTCCTAGAAAAATTAGATTTAATAGATATGTGGAGAAAAATAAATAGGGAAAAATAGGAATACACCTTCTTTTCAGCTGCACATGGTACATTCACAAAGATTGACCATGTAATAGGGCATAGAAACATTGCAAACAAATGCAAAAGAACAGAAATAATAAGTGTCACCTTCTCAGACCATAATGCAATAAAAATAATAATTAGTAAGGGTACCTGGATAGGCAAATCAAAAACTATTTGGAAATTAAATAATATGATTCTCCAAAATCAATTTGTCAAAGAAAAAATCATAGAAACAATCAACAATTTCATTGAAGAGAATGTCAATAATGAGACATCCTACCAAATTCTGTGGGATGCAGCCAAGGCAGTACTCAGGGGGAAATTTATATCCTTGAGTGCATATATTAACAAATTAGGGAGTGCAGAGATTTATGAATTGGGCATGCAACTTAAAAAATTAGAAAGCGAGCAAATTAAAAATCCCCAGATGAAAATTAAATTAGAAATACTAAAAATCAAGGGAGAAATTAATAAAAATCGAAAGTTAAAGAACTATTGGATTAATAAATAAGACTAGAAACTGGTATTTTTAAAAAAAAAACAGATAAAATAGACAAAGTACTGGTCAATCTAATACAGACAAGGAAAGAAGAAAACCAAATTGACAGTATCAAAGATGAAAAGGGAGACCTCACCTCTAATGAAGGGGAAATTAAGGCAATCATTAAAAACTATTTTGCTCAATTATATGGCCATAAATATAGCAATCTAGGAGATATGGATGAATATTTACAAAAATACAAATTGCCTAGATTAACAGCAGAAGAAATAGAATACCTAAATAATCCCATATCAGAAAAAGAAATTGAACAAGCCATCAAAGAACTCCCTAAGAAAAAATCGCCAGAACCTGATGGATTCACAAGTGAATTCTATCAGACATTCGAAGAGCAACTAATCCTAATACTATACAAATTATTTGATATGATAAGCAAAGACTGAGTACCACAAAATTCCCTTTATGACACAAATATGGTACTGATTCCAAAGCCAGGGAGATCAAAAACAGAGAAAGAAAACTATAGACCAATTTCCCTAATTAATATAGATGCAAAAATTTTAAATAGAACACTAGCAAAGAGACTCCAGCAAGTAATCAAGAGGATCATCCACCATGATCAGGTGGGATTTATACCGGAAATGCAAAGGATATTTCAACATTAGGAAAACTATACACATAATTGACCATATCAACATTCTAACAAAAAAAAATCACATGATTATCTCAATAGATGCTGAAAAAGCCTTTGACAAAATATAGCACCCATTCCTATTGAAAACCCTGGAAAGTATAGGAATAGAAGGACCTTTCCTAAAACCATCAACAAGCATCATATGCAATGGGGATAAATTAGAAGCCTTTCCAATAAGATCAGGAGTGAAACAAGGATGCCCATATCTCCTCTATTATTTAACATTATACTAGAAACACTATCAGTAGCAATTAGAGAAGAAAAAGAAATTGAATGTATCAAAATAGGCAATGAGGAGACTAAGCTATCACTCTTTGCAGATGATATGATGGTCTACTTTAAAAATCCTAGAGAATCAACTAAGAAGCTTGTAGAAATAATCAACAACTTTAGCAAAGTTGCAGGATACAAAATAAATGAACATAAATCATCAGTATTTCTATATATTTCCAACACATTAGAACAGCAAGAGGTAAAAAGAGAAACACCATTTAAAATCACCCTAGACAATATAAAATACTTAGGAATCTATCTACCAAAACAAACACAGGAATTATACGAAAACAAGTACAAAACACTTTCCAAACAATTAAAACTAGATCTAAACAATTGGAAAAACATTGATTGCTCATGGGTAGGACAAGCTAACATAATAAAAATGACCATTCTACCCAAATTCATTTACCTATTTAGCACCATATCTATCAAACTAAGAAAAATCATTTTTACTGAATTAGGAAAAACTATAACAAAGTTCATCTGGAATAACAAAAGATCAAGAATATCAAGGGAAACAATGAAAAAAAAATGTGAAGGAAGGGGGCCTAGCAGTACCAGATATTAAACTGTACTATAAAGCAGCGGTCATCAAAACGGTATAATACTAGCTAAGAGACAGAAGGGAGGATCAGTAGAATAGACTTGGGGTAAGTGACATCAGCAAGACAGTGTATGATAAACCCAAAGAGCCCAACTTTTGGGACAAAAACCCACTATTTGACAAAAACTGCTGGGAAATTTGGAAAACAATATGGGAGAGAATAGGTTTAGATCAACATCTCACACCCTACACCAAGATAAATTTAGAATGGGTGAATGACTTGAATATAAAGAGGGAAACTATAAATAAGTTAAGTGAATATAGAATCATTTACCTGTCAGATTTCTGGGAATGGAAAGATTTTAAAACCAAGCAAGTGTTAGAGAAAATGACAAAATGTAAAATAAATGATTTTGATTATATCAAACTATTGTACAAACAAAAACAATGTAGCCAAAATCAGAAGGGAAACAACAAATTGGGAAAAAAATCTTTATAACAAAAAACTCTGACCTGGGTCTAATTACTCAAATATACAAGGAGTTAAACCAAATGTATAAAAAAATCAAGCCATTCCCCAATTGACAAATGGGCAAGAGATATGAATAGGCAATTTTCATATAAATCAAAAGTATCAATAAGCACATGAGAAAGTGTTCTAAATCTCTAATAATTAGAGAAATGCTAATCAAAACAACTCTGAGGTATCACCTCAGACCTAGCAGATTGGCTAAAATGAAAGATGGGGAGAGTAATGAATGCTGGAGGGGATGTGGCAAAACTGGGATATTAATGCATTGCTAGTGGACTGATCCAACAATTCTAGCAGGCAATTTGGAACTATGCTCAAAGGGCTATAAAAGAATGCCTGCCCTTTGATCCAGCCATACCATTGTTGGGGTTGTACTCCCAAAGAGATCATAGATAAACAGACTTGTACGAAAATATTTATAGCCGCGCTTTTTGTGGTGGCAAAAAACTGGAAAAGTAGGGTATGTCCTTTAATTGGGGAATGGCTGAACAAATTGTGGTATATGATGGTGATGGAATACTATTGTGCTAAAAGGCATAATAAACTGGAGGAATTTCGTGTGAACTGGAAAGACCTCCAGGAATTGATGCAGAGTGAAAGTAGCAGAGCCAGAAGAACACTGTACACAGAGACTGATACACTGTGGTAAAATAGAATGTAATGGACTTCTGTACCAGTAGCAATGCAATGACCCAGGACAATTCTGAGGAATTTATGGAAAAGAATGCTACCCACATTCAGAGGAAGAACTACAGGAGTGGAAACAGAAGAAAAGCAACTGCTTGAACACATGGGTTGAGGCAGACATGATTGGGGATGTAGACTTGAAACTACGACACCAATGCAACTACCAATAATTTGGAAATAGGTCTTCATCAATGACACATGTTAAAACCAGTGGAAATACGGATCAGCCATGGGTAGGGGGAGCTCGGAGGGTGAAGGGGAAAGTAAGAGCATGAATCATGTAACCATGTTAACTTTTCTAAAAAATAAATATTAATAAATGTTTTAAAAAAAGAAAAAATAATAATCTCTCTTCCACACAGCAACCCATTCAAAATCTTGAAAACAACTATTATGCCTCTTTATGGAAAAGCTTTCATTCTAGCACCATCCCACACCACCCTCCATGGATCAATATCCTAACTGCCTTCCTCTAAATTATTCTCAATTATCAATGTCCTATTCTTTCAGTAATTCCTTCAAACATCAGTACAGTCACCTTCATATAAAAAGGGTAACAAATTTTATGTTTTGATGGGAATATATTTAGTTTCAAATTCTCTGATACATTATTATAACTAGATACTCAGGCTGATATGTTGGATAAGACATAAAGGGATTAAAATTAATTTTATGGCATTTAATTCATTGGAATCAAGTATGATTGAATAGAAGGATGAAAGGGAGCACTGAAGAGATGAATGGAGAAACTGGACATATTTCTCAGTGAGGGTCATCCCTAAATAAATGTATTAGTCAATCTCCTGCATTATGTGATTTCGGGGCTACCACAGTTTTCCTAAAAAGTACATTTTCTCCTGTGTCAATACATAAAGTTCTCATTATTCAAAATTCATTTTTTTAGGATAAGGCACTTTTCTTCAAGAAGCCAATCCACCAACATACACTAAGTCTTCCTTTAATTAAGGCATAGACTAGACACTGAGGATACAAAGGTAATATGAAAAACTGCTCCACCCTCAATGAGGGTACATTTCATTGGGAGAACACAGATAGGTATTTGAGGAGTAAGAAAGCACTAACACCTGAGATCATGAGCTATATCTTGAAGGAAACTAACAATTTTCAGAGAAAGAGGTGAGGAAAGGGTTTAAAGATAACAGAGGTGGAAGACTGAATGACAAATTTAAAGAACAAGTTGGTCAGTTGGCCTGAAATGTAGAGTAGCTGGCCAAAGGGGAGTAATGTGAAAGAGGCCCAAAAAGTTAGCTACAACTAGATTATAAAAGACCTTAAATGACACGTAGAAGGCTTTACATATTTTTTCCAGAAATAATAATAAGTCCAAGTTTTTTGAGCCAGGAGATTGAGGTGGTCAACATTATGCTTTCAAATATGTCTAGGAAAAGAAGAAAACAATAACACTAACACAAAATCTTCTTGATATCTTTTTGGATAAAGAAAAATGGACGGTTTAATAGCACACATGTTCAAGTAAATTTATACACCATTCAACAGCCATGTGCAAAAAATGTAACCAAAGAATGTATCAGTACTTGAATAGAGGAAGGTCTTTAGCAGTAGTCAACAAGGCAATGCCCTTGGCCTAATTCTATTTAGTATTTTCATATGGATGAAGACATAGAAGACTCTGCTCTGTCTCCTCATGTGACTTCTCTGGTTCTTGGTTTTCTCATATTTAAAATGAAGAAGTTGGAGCAGATGATATCTATGGTGCCTTCCTGTTCTAACTAACAACTTGTAACTGTCAGGACTAATTAGTTTTTAGAAGTTAATTAGTTGTAAGTCAGTCAACAAACATTTAAGCTTACTTTGTAACAAAGAATCATGGAACTGAAAGGGACCTTAAAGTTCATCTAGCTCAATCTCATTTTATAAATGAAAAATCTAAAGCAGAGAGTTGCTTTACCCAAGGTCACATATCTCAGTTAGTAGAAGAGGTAGAATTGGAAACAGAGGCTTTGATTTTCTGTTGAATGCTTCTTCAGTTAACTCTAATTCCACTCACTGGAAAAAAACCAGCAATAACAAAACTACAAAAGCTATATATTTATGTAAAAACCAAAAGCATCAGTAGTTTATGATACATACAGGCAAAATACTGACCTTCTAAAGTCAACAATGATTGGAATTTACTCCTTCAGTAATACAGCCACCCTTACTCCAAGAAATATAACCCTCAGCCCATAGCCTCCTGACAATGGGTCAAGAGCATCATCTTTGCAGAAGAAGGACATCACAATAACACAACAAGAGGTCTTAATACACATTATGAACCAGTGGTCTGCAAAATTAAATTCCTCTTTTTAAAAGACATTTGTGTGTTAAAGGGAAAAAAAGAAATACAATAGGGCTGAGACCAGTTAAAGATTGCACCCAGGCAGCAATCTTATTTGACTAGTTTCAAGCCAATGGGGAAAATGAGCTTTGTAATTGGAATTGTGATGCAGCTACACTTAACTGCAGAACTGAGGCCAGGCAGCAGCGGCCCCCTTCAAAGAGCTCAATTACTTGGCAACTCAAATGTTTTTGAAAAGGAAAAAGAGAAATCATTCAGGATGGAATTACAAGTGGACCCTGGGTCAAACAAATGATTTGTCTCCAAGAATGCAATGTGAGAATCAAATTTCACTTGATTTTCCTTGCTTGTCTTTCTCACAAGTTTAGGCTAAGGTATGAAACAGACACAAAAGCTGTCATGAACATGGCTGGGCTTCATACGAATTCAAAGTTGGCTGTTAGTCTTTGTTGATCCCTTGCTCTACTCCTTTTTCATCCTTCCTTCCTAATCTCTCAGCACCATTTGCTCCAGCGTCTCCACACACATAAGAACTCTACCTCCTTCCTCCTTCATTATGAAGATGTACAATACTCTGTCCTTAGGGCTATTTCCTCCCCATTTTTTAAAGGAATCAGAATAGGGCAATGCTTAACTCCAAGGAATGAACAAATGAAAAATAAATGGAATGTCTTCATTACTGTAGCATGTTATAGAGGAAAGACTATTGAATTTGAAGTATAAAAACCTAGGTTGAAATCTCATCTCTTGTACTTACTAGCTACTTGGATAAGTCACTTAACCTATTTCAGCTTTAAATATATAAATCTATAAAATAAAGGCATTGGTCTGGCAGAAAATAGGCTTAGAACAACAATTTATGTCATATTATTCCATAATAAATTCAAATTTGATATGACTAGTATTAAAAAGTATACCATAAAAAATTAGGAGAGGTTTATATGTCTTCCATAGCTATGGGTAAAAGACATTTTTCACTAAACAAAAGATGTAGCAACTACAAAGGATAAAACTGATAATTGTAATTATGTGATATTGAAAAGTTTCTGTACAAACAAAATTTCTACATCTAAGATAAAGTGTAACAATAGAATAGGGAAAATCCTTATATCAGACTTCTCAGAGAAGGGTTTGTTATCCAAGGTGTATAACAACCAATACATTACCTAAGTTACATATAAGATTAATATTCATTCTCCAATAGAAAAGTGTCAAAGGATATGAACAAAAACATCTCAAAAAAAGAATTAGACTATTAACATATGAAAGAATGCTCCAAATAACTAATAATAAGAGAAATACAAATCAAAACATCCACCCAATTGGAAAAGATTTCAAAAGATGAGAATAGTCAACTTTGGAAGGGTGCAATAAAAGAGAGAATAATATACACTAGTGTATTATTGGTAGAACTGTGAATAAATACAGACATTTTGGAAAGAAATCTGGATTTATTCAAATAAAGTGATTAATCTGTGTCTTTTGACCCATAAATTGCACAACTCCATAGAAGTTACTACTAAGAAGAAATTCTCTTTATATGCCAAAATATTCATAGCAGTACTTTTTGTGATAACAAAGAATTGGAAACAAAATAGATGCCCATCAATTGGAAAATATTTGAACAGATTGTAGTTCATTATTATGATGGAATATAATTGTCAGGTAAGAAATGACAAATCTGATGAATAGAGAGAAGCATGGAAAGATGTATATGAACTGATGTAGTAGGAAATAAGTAAACCCAAGGAAGGAGAAGGACTACAAAATATAAATGGAAACCATGACCACAAAATAATCAGAAATGAATGGTGAAAAATTACATAGAATAAGCATGACTCTAAAGAAAAATGAGAAGATAATCCCGTATCACTCCTCTGAAGAGGAGGGAAGTTCACAAGTATTGAACATAGCATATATTTTTGTACTTTTCCCAATTAATTATTGGGTGTGGGGGAGGTTAATTTTTTTAAATATTTGATTATGTGGGATGATTCTGGAAGAAAGGTGAGGAATATTTTAGGTAATGTGTCAATAAATTTACTAAATAAAAAAGATTGAACTAAATGTTCTCTAAGTTCCCTTACCCCTCTGAAATCTATGATTTTATGGTCCTACAATGTATAATCTTATACCAGTTTTGCAATGAATATTCCTTTGTTTATATATTGTTTCTCCCTCTCAACTAAATTGTAATTTTTTTGGAGAACAGGATTGATATTTTGCAACTCTGGATTCTACACCACTTAGCATAGTGCTATTGACTTCCCAAGTATTGGTTGATTGATTGTTTAAGGTCCAGCAATGGCCGACTTCCTATTCATTTATGCCAACAAGTATAAATTTTGAAAATAAACTGAGGATTGGTGGTATCAGCAACTTTTCCTATCTCCTTCGAATTTCATCTTGTTATGCAAAGCCTTTCTCTTCCAACCAGATCAATTTCCTTACTGGCTTCATATAAGAAGCTACTAAGCAAACTTGTTTTCTCCTGCTTTTTTCTACTATATTTTGAATACATTATGATGTAATAGAAAGAGCACTCAACTGTTAAGTCTTATAGGTTCTTACTAGCTATGCCAGTAATAGTGAACTGGAATAAGTCACTTCCCCTCTTTGACTTTTAGCTTCTTCATCTGTAAAATGAGTCACTAGTCTAGTTGATGAATGAACTAAATAAGTATTAATTTAAACATTTATTATTGTGTTTACCATGTGCAAAGTATTGTATTAGAGATACAAGTAGAAAAGCAAGCCAATGCCTGTTTTCAAGGAGCTCACATTCTAATGATATAGGTAGGCAACCGAGAGAAAAGTGTTTAAGATGATTTCTTAAAATCTCTTCCAGCTCTAACAACCTAAAATTATAAGCTACAAATAAGTTAATTATTTCGTATTAACGGCAGTAGTTATGCTTTTATTCACCCTAAACCCATAGTACCTTCAACTTTATTCTGTTATTGTTGAGACGAGAGAGAGAGAGAGAGAGAGAGAGAGAGAGAGAGAGAGAGAGAGAGAGAGAGAGAGAGACTGAGTTCTTCATTATTAACATGGAATAATTTCATAACTAGTTGTTTTCATAGGATCACAAAGTCAGTGCTGGAAAGGACCCCCTTAGAGAACATCAAGCCCATCCCTCATTTTATAGGTATGGAAACAAAGTCCAAGAGAGGTTAAGTAATTCACCAATGGTCATACAAGTAGTAAGCCATAATGAGGATTTCAATCTAAGTCCTCCAATTAAAAATCTTGTTCGACGACTATGGTCCACTGAACAAAATTTTCAGCTGTTGTCATTATTATCTTAATTAAACTCTACATCACTGTCGAAATGATTTTCCTAAAACACAGGTATATGCAGAAGGAAGGAAGGAAGGAAGGAAGGAAGGAAGGAAGGAAGGAAGGAAGGAAGGAAGGAAGGAAGGAAGGAATGAGGGAGGGAGGGAAGGAATGAAGAAATAAAAAAGAAAGAAATCATCTTTCTATGAAAACCAGGTCATTGTGTTTTTATGGAACAACTGAATCAGTTTGATCTTTGGCATTAGCAACAAAATTGAAATCAGCTAGTCAGCTAAAAAATGTTTTATTATATAACTCTCATGTTCTAGGTATTGTGCTAAGCATTGAGGATACAAAGAAAGGCAAGAGATAGTCTCTAACTCTGAAGTCATCAACTAACTATGAAGATAATATGCAAACAATTATGTACAAACAATCTTTATATAAGATAAACTGAATAGAATTAATAGAATTAAGATGCATTGGGAAAGCCTTTCTGTAGAAAGCAGGATTTTAGTTGGAGCTAGAGGGACTCTAGGGAAACCAGCAGGGCAAAAATGAAAATAATTCCAGCATCCCAGGCATGAGGGACAGCCAGGAAAAATGCACACTTAGGAGACTTAGACTCTTGTGAGTAACAGTTAAAATTCCAGTAGCTCTAAAAGAGTAGGATGAGTATGAAGAGTAAAAACACTGGAAAATGAAAAGGCAAGTTATAAAACACTATGAATGTCAAATACAGGTTAAATTAATTGCCATTATGAAATACATTCATTTTGATAAAGAAATTCAAAGCCAATCTAAATAAAAATAAATTCAATATGCACACATACATACATACATCTCCATGTCATTTCACTTATCTTCATGTAGCATGATCTTCTATTTTAATTAAAATGGCTAATGGAATAGCCCAGAATCAGTCTGTTTCCATTTACTAATATATTCTTTATATACCTAGTATATCGTGGATACTATTGTTTACAGCAGAAAAATTGACATATAGCTATTGCCATTTGAAACCGAGGGAATGATCATACTCTCACGTATCAAAAATAAAGATTTGGGTATAATTTGGCCAAGCACATTTATTATTTATATTTAGCTATTATCTTTAGGTTATAGTATCTGGATATTGTCTAGGACAGTGATGGGCAAACTGCGGTCCACGGGCCAGATGTGACTCCCTGAAATGATCTATCCCCCCACCACAGCGACATTATTCCTAATCTGACAAATACAATGAGTAGGATACAATACAATGAAACTTTCAAAGAGTTGTCTTAGAAACAGACTGACAGATGAGCATTTCCTTTCCTTTGGTCCCCTCTTTAAAAAGTTTTCCCATCACTGGTCTAGGCCTATCCCTAACAGAGAGAGCCATGGTTGAAGAGGAATATATAGTTATCCTTTCTATAATTTAGTCATAATACTCATGCTCAGAGCTATATAGAAATTCTTTCACCTGTGGGGGGAAAATGGTTGAGAAATGCTTGGGGAAAGAGTTGTATTCCAACAATGCAAATGTTACTCAATGAATGAAGGCAGCTAAACTTGTAGAGTCTTACTTGTATCCCTTGGGAATTAAAGAGAAAGGGAAATGGATCCTGGATGGGAACTACCACAGAGATGCCATATTGGAATTGATAGCCTGGGAAAAGATGAAGGATCATACCACATAGCACAGGCCTGTGAAGCAAGAAAAAATGAGAGGAGCAATCACTGCCACAGGGAAGAAATGTACCTCTCCCAAACATGTCAGCACAATGGAAAAAGCTCCATTTGTCCTGCTCTAGTTATAATTCTCCTCATATTTTGTCGTTTCAGTTCCAGTTGCCTTTCAAACAAGTAGACCCTCTCCTCTCTGCAATTTCTGCCATCCTAATCTTCTGTTAAGGGAATTTTTCTAAGAAGTAAAGAACCTTAAATGGAAATGCTACAGAAGGGTTTTGCAGCATATACAGGTCTTTATCTATAGTGGAGAACTTTACTAGATTTTTAAGATTCCAGGACCAAGTATTAAGTAGAGGTATAAAAATACATGACAGAACATTCTAGAAATAAGACCTAGAGTGGTTGGCCAATGAAGGCATTAACTTCATTTTAAGGGAATAAATACATAGATTTTAGGGATCTTGACTATCTTCTAAGCATTCCAAGTTCAGTTGTAGTACAAGTATAAATGGTTCAAGTTAGCAAGGAACAGGGTTGAACTGAGAACTTTCTCAAAAATGGATGTGCAGGCAGAGCTCATCTTTCATTTGTCTAGTAGTGAAAAAGGTGAGCAGGCATGAAGAAGAAAGTCAAAAACAGCTTGGCACTGCCGAAAACTGGAAGTGATTGCAAAACGTTGAGAATAGTGCGGATAGCTCCTTCCATGTCCCAAAAGAAAACCAGGACTCATACCATAAGGAAGAACTAGTAAAATGAACTACTCCCCTTCAGTACCATATAGTATTCACACTCAAGAAGAGCATCTGTACATGGCTGAAAATAATCCACCCACCTTGAGTTGATCTTAAAAGTTTAGCCACAATTAAAAAAATATATAAGTAGCAGAGACACCATGTCTGCAAAGCAGCTGCCCTGGGTAACAGATGCTGAAAGCATCGGCAGTGATCTGTTATTCTTACAAGAGGCAACAGAGCTCCCAACAGGCATAGAACAACAGAATTAATGGATTGGAAAGTGAGAGTCTAATGTACGAGCTCTCAAAATTCCCTAGACTAGCCAACTCATTGTGCATATCCAGTAAGTTACTGATATCAGTTTCAAGGTAGATGTGATACCACTGGGGAAAAGACAAACCAAAATGGAGAGGAGAGAGAGGGATAGTTAGGTCAATATCACTTCAATAAGGCAAAATACCATTTCCATGAAAATCCTTTTTTGAGCATCAGTAAAACAAATATTACTTACACAATCAGCCTCAAAAAATGTAATAATAGAGCAAATAAGCAAAAGTCTGCCCAGTTCAACTGCTTGACAGTTAAATCATTTTTTATTGAATTCAGGTTTCATGGATCATTAGAGGACTGGAGGCAGAATTTCAGTAGATGCTTGCGGACTAATGAGGGCTCTGTAAATTGTTTTCTTACAGATTCTTTGTTCTCTTTCTGAAAGTCACAGGCAAATTTGGTTTATATAATTTCTTTTCTGGATATTTTATTTAAAAAAATTTAATTGAATCTAATTTATTTCCGTTATTGTAAGATTCTAGTCAGTTACATCCCCCCAATACCTTTTTGACACTAACAAAAATAAGTTAGCATCAGCCTAAGTAGCACAACCTCCTACACTTGTTACCGAACATTAATCAAATGTTCTCCAAACACTGTTTCCTCAACCGCCTACATAAAGACATGGAATTGTCCCTTCAGGAAGTTAATCATCAAAATGAAAAAGAACTTAAAAACATGAACATGTCAACATCTGATCATAAATTTAGAGCTGGAAGGGGCTTGGGAGATCATCTAGTCCAGCCTCCTCAGTCTGTAGACAAAGAGGTTATACTGAAAAAAAAAACAAAAAACTTAAAAACACCTCCTCCAGAGTCCTTTCCCCGAAGTGCTAGTTGTTCCAACTCTTCTGAAATTACCTTCTGTATTTATCTTGAATAAGTAAATATATCTATGTAGATATATGTGTATATATATGTACATATACATATATATATATATAGTCATCTCAGTAAGAATATAAGCTCCCTGATGTTGAGTCTGTTTTTTTTTCTTTTTCTTTCTTTTCCCCAGTACTTAAAACAGTGCCTAGCACATAAGTACTTAATAAACGCTTCTTAATTGAGTGATAGAAACTAAGAACAAGATAAGTGACCTGCCTAAAGCAACTGGGAAAATAAATAGAAAATAAGAAAGGAAGTTAGGGGAAGCTAAACAAGAACAGCAAACTTGACCACATCATCTTTTGGGAAGGAGGACAATGACCCTCCCCCTGACAGTCAATATACTTTCTACTGTGCCACTAGTATTACATGAATATGAGATATTATGATTATGGCTGGTGTTATCTGCTTGGAAAATGTATTCATAATTAGATTGGGTCAAAAATGATCCCTAATCTATTTTGACTTTCAAAGGAAAATGATGGGTGTCTAGGCACCACATTGGAATGATTTTAGAATAAGAAAGTTTCATCTAGTACGCCCCTCTACATTACTGGCAACATCTATTCTCCACTGCTACAACAGAGGGAAACCCCAGATTTCTCATGGACTACAATTTTTCTACTCTCAAAAGTCCATATCATTTTCCTTCTTAATTCCTTGTAACATACATCAGTGTGAGTCATCAGGCTGATTTTGAGCCCCAGCTCAGAGAAACCACTTTCAAATCTAGTAACTATGAGCAAGCAATTCAGTCCTCCTCAGTCTCAGGATCCTCATCTATAAATGGGACTGATAAAATGTTCTATTCAGGGACATTGTTATACAATACTATTTTAGGATCACAGATCTAGAAAAAGGAGGGACCTCAGATAGAACCAGCACTCATTTTCCTCATTTGTGAAACCAAGGTCTAGGAAGTGACTTGACAAAACTACAGAGGCATCAGGTCAGGAGTAAGATTTGAATACAGGCCTCCTGAGCTTAGAATCAGTGTGTTTTCTACTGTGCCACAATTACTATGCAAATATGAACCATTATCATAATTATGCCCCAAGCGGCATCTCCTTGGACAAGGCAATCACAAAAAGCAGACCAAGCCCAAGGCAAAAGTGTGGAAGTTGGCAAAGGTCAACATTCATGCCCTCCCAACTCCCAGCTCAAAGCCTCTCCCCTCCACAGTTCAGATCTTCCCTTTCCCTCAGGCACCTATCCTGTGTCTTATCCTGAAACAGTTTTACCTCCCAGGCATCTGACACATGGCCAACAGACCAGATGCAGCTCATTTGACCCCAAGGTTCTGTCTATCTAATTAGCCAGCAGGTGGGTAGGTCAGAAGTGTCTAACTACCTGTGTGTTGCTATTGTTGTATAACTGACTACCCCCAGGCATCATCAAAGAAGGCTTGGATCAATTAGTAATTGTAATTAAAGCCAAATAGTTAATTATATAATTATGCAGTCCCAATTCATATGGCTTTTCAATCATCATGGCTATAACTAGGTATTTGCACCTGATTAATAAATAGTCCAGTTTATTTGAAGCATTGAGTTTATCAAGAGACATAAAATAGGATAAGACTAGAAAAATGGGGTAAGGACACTGGGCAAGAAGAAAAGGAAGACAGAACTGGATTTAGGGTCACAAGATCTAGGTTCGATTCCTGGTTTTGCTATTTAGCAGCCATATGACTCTGAGAAGTCTCTACATCTTTCTGGGCCTCAGTTTACACATATGTAAAACAACCAGGTTGGTCTAGATTTGGAGTTCTTTACTTTTTTGGATCAAAGACCCCTTTGACAATCTGGTGAAACCTATGGACCCTTCTCAGATTAATATTTTAATGTACAAAATAAAATCCATACAATTATAAAGGAAACCAATTAGATTTAAATTAAGAAGCAATTGTTATCCATATTCCCAGATCCCCTGAAATCTGCTCAAGGATTCCTTGAACTCCAAGTTAAGAACTACTTTCAGCTCTCAATATTATGATAAACATTTGGGACCTGCTCCTTGCCACTCGAGACACATGTAGGCAGCTATCTACTTAATCGCAATATTTTTCCTACTGGTTACTCCAGAGACCATTCCTATGTATGAGATCACTTTCATCCCAGTATTCGATTTTTTTTTAAAATAAATTGTATTGGGGCAGCTGGGTAGCTCAGTGGATTGAGAGCCAGGCCTAGAGACGAGAGGTCCTAGGTTCAAATCCGGCCTCAGACACTTCCCAGCTGTGTGACCCTGGGCAAGTCACTTATCCCCCATTGCCTACCCTTACCAATCTTCCACCTATAAGTCAATACACAGCAGAAGTTAAGGGTTTAAAAAAACCAAAAAAAAAATAAAAAATAAAAAATAAATAAATTGTATTGTAAAATATAAATTTTGTTATAGAACATAATTTTTCCCAGATTACATATAGATGTAATTTTAGTAATCATTTTTTTCTGACATTTGCAATCCAAGTTCTCTCCCTCCCTCCCACTCTTCGTCTTTCTCCCCTCCCCAAGATGGCAGGTAATATGATATAGGTTGTACCTGTGTTATCCTGATATTTGATTTTAAAGGAAGCTGGCCACTTGGTAGTGTAATGGGAGAGATGGGCAAACAAGTTCTCTCTGCTGGCACTCCTCTTGCCTCTCTAATCAACATTCATACTTATTCACCCAGGGCAGTGTGATAAGGTGAAAAGGGATGTTGGTCTTGGAGTGAGAAGGCAGGGGTTCTAATCTCAGTTCTGACCCTTACTATCCATGCAAACTTGGGGATATCATTTAAACTTTCTGCACCTCCTTTTTCTCAAGTGCAAAATGAGTATAGTTTTCTCAAATGTAAAATGGGTAAGATGACTTCTGAGGTCCCTTCCAACTCTCAATCTATGAAACTAAAGGAGATTTTTTTCTTCTCTTCTTTTCCTCTCTTTCAACATAAACTTGTTCTCTGTTACAACAAGTCTCTTTTGCTATAAAAATGATAAGTTAATTGGGTGAAGGTAGTTGAAAACAGTAAGAGAATGTGCTCTTGAATGGTTTAAAGTAGTTTTTTCAAATTATCTTCATTAAAATTAAGATTAGACTCCCAGGATGTTGTAGCCTTTGATGTCACCGTACACATTTGGAATTGTCAGAGGAATTAGTGAGTTGACTGCTCCCGCAAACTCTCAGCCTCCTCGAAGTCGTACCACCCACGGGTCACAACAGTTCCCTCACAACTTGCCCGGGAAAAGCTTGCTGTGACAATACACAAGAGCTTAATTACTGCCACCTTCAGCGCTCTGATTGCCACCATTCTCCAGATTCAATCAAAGCAAGAAGGTTAGAATTGCAACTCCTCTGTGGGCTAATGACTGCCTTGCCCACTTGACTTCTCTTGACACATTGGTATACTAGAACTATTCTTCTCCATGAAAAAGAAAGGGCCTTGCCCGTTGCTTTTCCTCACTAAGCCAGAAATCCTACTCCTGTCACTTTGACATCAATACAGACTCAAACACCAAACAAAGCCTGGCAAGGAAAGGCGTAGGTCACTCTTAAAGAATGGGAAACTGGAAGAAAAAGTTGATTGTCTACTAATTGACCTCCATGGTAAGCTAACACTCTCTGGGGAGCCCATTAAAAGAAAATTATACTTATTTTATCTTAAAGGCAATCTCACCCTTTTTATATCAAGCTACTCTTTCCCTGGTGGAAAGAAGTGAAAATAATTTCAAATTAGTAATGGAGAAAAAGAGAAACTGGGTTGGGTTTTGAGGTTTTCTTTTTGCAACAAGCTCAAACAAAATCCTTCACTAGTCCTCCCCTAATTATGAATTATTATTCCTATTATTATTGGAAAACGCTAGCAAATTGGTAAATTAATGGGCTTCAGTCACTTTGAAGCTGCATTTATGCAACTCAGCAAAGCAGCTACTTTGCACTCAAATTCCACCTGGGGTTGCTGCTAAACCTAGTCAAAATGGCCCAATATTTAACTTACACATTTTTTTGTTCTCCTTGGGACATACTCACTTGAATTCCAGAAAAAGTAATATGCAAAGTCACAAATTAAATCTCAAGTGGATTGGGAGTTTTGCTGATAGTAAGCAAGTATAGACCCTACAAATATCAACAGGATCTTGAAGCCCCGTTGTTTTAAAAGATAAATTATGTGTATGAATTTTAAGGTGGAGATATTTAGGTGATACATTATTCAATATGTGTTTTTTAAAAAATAAATGGTCAGACAGCATTCAATTATGTCTTCTCTTGAGTTGTCACCTTTGATGTCTGTATGGAGGACATGAAGAGAAAGTTTTCAAGTTTTGCCCAAGAAACTAAAATAAGGAAGTGAAAAGGACAAAGAATTTTCCTTAATGAAAGTTGTAATTCCAAAAGGGATGAGGGGAGAGACAGACAGAGATAGACAGACAGACAGACAGACAGAGAAGACAATATTGGTGTCAACAATGCTAATAATGGTATAAACCAAGTAGATGGCTTCAGCTAACTGGTTTTCACCCTGTTTTCAACTACTAGTTGTTACCCTTTCTCTTTATGGGATTTATTACCAAAAGTTATATCTCTGGTCCATATTTCCTTGGCTCTCTAACTTCCCAAACCATTTAATAAAAAGAAATACTCAGTGGAAGAGGAAGAAGTGTCCACTGAGACAACCAATGGCTGTTGTCTCTTTATTCTCAAAGAGAACTGAAATGACATCACTATGTTTGGTTCAATGAACAGTGTGTCTGACTGGCTGATTAGACCAATAAGAGCTAGGAAGACTTTTCCACAAGTAGGGCACAAATGGTCCATTTGAACATTTGAGATAGAGATATCTCTATATTTGTGCTTCTCACATTGTTTTGAGCTACTGAAATTCTTCTTTACTCATAGAGCACAGCACCTTCTTTGATGTGGACATGCCATGCTGGACAGTCTTGTGCCAGTGTCTTTCATGTCTCACAATTGATATGAAAGGTCTTCAAAGAAAACTTGAGATTCTTCTAGGCTCCTCTCATGTGGGAAAGAGAATTACAAGGGAGAGGAGCTATTGCTCATCCAAAACCACACTGAAATCTTTTAGATTATGTGGCAAGAGGAGATTGTCCTCCAGGAGATTAAGGATGCCAACATTGTCCATATCTATAAAGGAAATGGAAATAGATTGTCATACAACAATCACAGGGGTATCTCTCTCTTAGTGACTGCAGACAAGAACCTCACCAGAGTCCTCCTTAATAGGCTTATCCTTCACCTAGAAGATGGCCATCTAGTCAAGAGCTAGTGTGGCTTCAGAAAGGGCAAAGTAATGGAAAACATGGTGTTTGCTGCCCAACAAAATGCCAGGAGCAGAATAGAACTATACTGCTGTACACAACAGCTATACCTCTGTACAATATCTGTACACAATGTTTGTCAATCTGACCAAGGCTTTTGATACTGTCAGTCATAAGGGCTTATGGAAGGTCAAGGCAAAATTTAGTTTCTCAGAGAATTCATCAATATTGTATACCAGTTCCATGATGGTTTGCATTGGTTCTGGAAAATTGACAATGCTTTCACTTTCCCAGTCACCAATGGAGTAAAGTAGATATGTGTGCTTCCTCCGATACTTTTTAGCATGATGTTTTCAGAACCCAATAGCTGTTGAACAAAGAACTTTGCCTTTCTACCTTGTCCTTACAGAACAGACAGGGAAGAATAGCACAGTAACCTAAATAAGACCAACAACTATGGTCTTATAAGTCAAAAGGACAATATTTTTTTCCAAATGGATTACTTTGGAGATAAAGTAGAATCTGTCCCCTTCTACTATCCAGTTTCCCCCTATTCAAAACTAACTAACCATATGCCAAATTCATTATAAAATTCAAATGCAATGTGTTAAAACTAGCAGCTATGAGAAACTTCAAAAGCCTTTACTATACACTTAATAGCTTTATTTCCTCAAGAGATCACTTAATATATTCTCAGATCCTTTGGTCACATTTAGTGTAGTTTCAGTCAAAGGAGTCTGCACCATGGTTATTTCCTTCATTGGACAATACACCTTATATCTCACATAAGAGCATTTTCAAGGAACCTGATCCCTCACATATTCTTCCTTTCTAATTGCATGTTCAAACTTTTGCTCTCAGCTGGATCCTTCTCAGTCTCCAGGTATTCATTGGTCTCTTTTTTTGATTGAAACAAAGCAAAAATTTGGACATTACTGAAACAACTGAACAGCAGAAACATAAATGGGAAAGAATCCTTGCAGCCAGTTTCCTCTGATAAAAGGTCTCAATTTTAAGATATATATAGGGAACTGATTCAAATTTATAAGAATAAATAATTTGTAAGAATATAAATCATTCCTTAAATGACAAATGGTCAAAGGATATTAGCAAGCAATTTTCAGATGAAGAAACTAAAACTATCTTTATTCATGTGAAAAAATGCTCCAAAGCACTGTTAGAGAAATGCACACTACAACATCTCTGGGATACCACCTCAGACCCACCAGGCTGGCTAAAATGACAGGAAAGGAAAATGATAAATGTTAGAGGGGATGTGGAAAAACTGAGACATTAAAACACTATTGGCAGAGTTATGAACTGATACAACCAGTCTGGCGAGCAATCTGGAACCATGCCCAAAGGGTTATTAAATTGTGCATACCTTTTGACCCAGAAATATCTCTGTTGGGTCTGTATCCCAAAAAGATTAAAGAAGGGGAAAAGAACCTCCCTGTATGAAAATATTTATAACAATTCTTTTTGTGGGAACAAATAACTGGAAACTGAAGGTACATCCATCAGTTGGGGAATACCTGAACAAGTTGTGGTATATGCTTTTAATAGAATATTATTGTGCTATAAGAAATGACAAACAAGACGAGCACCAAAAAAAGCCTGGAAAGACTTATATGAAGTGATAGAAAGTAAAGTGAGCAGAACCAGGAGAACTTTGTACACAGTAACAACAATAATGTGTAATGATCAACTGTGAATGGCTTAACTATTATCAAAGAGGTAAGAATCCAGGATAATTCCAATGGACTCATGACAAAAAAGGATAACAATCACCACAGAAGGAACAAATGAAGTCTGAATACAGACTGAAACATCCCACTCTTCAATTCTTTATTTCTTCCATGAACTTTTATCTAGTATAAGCAATATTTGTCTTGTTTCACAACATGACAAGCATTGAAATATGTATTATATGATAATATATGTACAGTTTATAGCATATTGTCTACCTTCTTGAAGAGGGGAAAAGGGTAGAAAAGAGGAAGAAAACATGGATTGCAAAATGTCTGAAAACAAACATTAAATTTTCTATTAATATGCAATCAGGAAAAAATTTAAATTAAAAAAAATTTAAAGAATAAACTTCTCTAACTTAAAATGCCTAAAAGACATGAATGGGCAATTTTTAGAAAAAGAAAACCAGTAGCTCTATGGAAAAATGCTCTATACAACGAATAAGAAGAATTCAAATTAAAACATTTCTGAGATTCCTCCTCATACCCACCTGGTTGACAAAATAGACAAAAAGGGAAAATGAGAAATTCTGGAGAGATTTTGGAAAACAGGTATTGCTGGTGGAACTATAAAGAAGTCCAGCCATTTTGGAAAGCAGTGTGAAATTATGCCCCAAATGTAACTAAATTTTTTAATGTAGCAGTACCATTACAAAGTTAATTTCTCAAAGAGATCAAGAAAAGAGGTAACTGATCCATACAAACAAAACTATTCCTAGCAACTCCTTTTACCTTGACTAAGTATTGGAAATTGACAGGTTACCCATCAATTGGAAAACAGCTGAATAAGTTATGGTATATGAATGTGATAAAATATTATATAATAAGAAACGATGAAGGGGATAGTTTCTTTTTATATATAGAATATTTTTCCATGGTTACATGATTCATGATTTCCCCCACCCCACCCAGAGCTGATAAGCAATTCCACTGGGTTATATGTGTACCATTGTTCAAAATCTATTTCTATCTTATTCATATTTGCAGTAAAGTGATCTTTTAACATCAAAACCCTAACCATATCCCCATCAAAGCATATGATCAATCATAGATTTTTCTTCTGCATTTCTGTTCCCACAGTTCTTTCTCTGGATGTGGATAGAGCTCTTTCTCCTATGTTCCTCTGGATTGTCCTGGATCACTGCATTGCTGCTAGTAGAGAAGTCCATTACATTAGATTTTATCACAGTGTATCTGTCTCTGTGTACAATGTTCTCCTGGTTCCGCTCCTTTCACTCTGCCTCAATTCCTGGAGGTCTTTCCAGTTCACAAGGAAGTCCTCCAGTTCATTATTCTTTTCAGCACAATAATATTCTATCAGCAGCAGATACCATAATTTGTTCAGCCATTCCCCAATCGAAGGGCATCCTCTCATTTTCCAATTTTTTGCCACCACAAAGGGCTATGAATATTTTTGTACAAGTCTTTTTTCCTTATTATCTCTTTGGGGTACAAACCTAGCAGTGGTATGGCTGGGTCAAAGGGCAGGCATTCTTTTAATGCCTTTTGCATATAGTTCCAAATTGTCCTCCAGAATGACTGGGCCAATTCACAACTCCACTAGCAGTGTATTAATGTCCCAATTTTGCCACATGCCCTCCAACATTTACCATTTTCCTTTGCTGCCATATTGGTCAGTCTACTAGGTGTAAGGTGGTACCTCAGAGTTGTTTTAATTTGCATTTCTCTAATCAGGAGGGATCTAGAATACTTTTTCTTGTGTTTATTGATAGTTTTGATAACATCATGTGAAAACTGTCTATTCATGTCTGAAGGGAATAGTTTCAAAGAGTCAGATCAATAAACATTTATTGTCTGCTATGTGCCAAGCACTGTTTTAAATGCTGGGGAAATGAATAAAAGAAAAAAAAGCATTTTTCAACACTTCAAAAGTATAATATAAATGATATTTATTATTATTCCAGAAAAACCTGGGAAGATTTTATAAAATGATACAGAATGACATGAGGAAAACCAAAATGACAATTCATATAATTCCAGCAATAATGCAAAGACAAACAACTTTGAAAGTCTTGGAAATTTTAATCAATGCGATAACCAATTCCAGAAGACTCGTCATAAAATATACTCCCCAACATCTGAGAGGAAAATAAAGATTTCAGAGTGTATATTGGAACATAATTTTTTATATCTGTCTAATGTGGGAATTTGTTTTGCTTGACTATATGTGTTTGTAATAGGGATTTTGTTTTTTGTTCTCTGGGTGAGAAACGGAGACAGAAAGACAGAGAGATAGGAGGATTACATGGGCAAGCAAGATAGTTTTCACTGAAGAAAATACAATTTAATTTTTAAAATTAAAAAGAAAAAAATTTGCATCAATCCGTGTCTCAAAGTTATTAGACTGTACCTTTCAAGGCTGCTGCTAGGACTAAAATGCCAAGGAGATCAAAATGAAGGGGGAAGGTCCTATATGTACAAAAGGTATTTATGTTGTTAGTAGAGAAGAGCTGGAAACTTTCCCCCATCAGTAGGGGGAAAGGCTGAACAAGTTGAATGTGGAGCATACTATTTTGTTCTGGACAGTAAGGAGGAAAGATGAATTCAGAGAAATCTAAGAGAACTTTTGTGAACAGAGGCAGAGTGGGGTAAGTGGAACCAGGGGGACAATTAATGCCTTGGCACCAATATTGTGGAGATGAATAGAATTCCAATCAGCACCACAATTTGCCAGGATTCCAGAAAGCTGATAATAGACAATACTGACCACTTCATTATGTGGAAGTGACAGATCAATGTTCAGAATGGGACACAAATTTATGAACATGACAATTTGAGGATTTTTTTTAGTGTTTATTCATTGTGAAATGTTTGCATTTCATTTTTTCTCCTGTGAGTAGCAGGGCTGAGAGACAAAGAAAATGGATGTCTAATAATTAGAAAAGTATTAGCTCTGATTGATTCAAGTAGATGGGGAGGGGGCAGGGAGAAGGCAAGGAATTCAAAACCCTGAAGTGCAGTGATACTTGTCATGCTAGCCCAAAACACAAAGTGTTATAATTTCAGGCATTATAACAACATGAAGGGGAAAATATGAGCAATGTGCAAGGAGAGAACTTGAGGCAAGGGCACTAACATAAGGCAGGCCTGCCAATGGAAAAAACAGATGAGAAAAGATGCATCAGGTCTACTCTAGACCCAGCATTGCTCCATAGGAGTCGACTTGATTGCCCATCTCTAAATAAGCAATGCCTTGAAGAGAGCAAATGAACTCTGACACTAACAAGAAAAGATCTTAAGCTCAGAACCAGATCTAAGGGATAGATTATAAGGGTTCTTGAATGTTGAACTAAAGCATCTGGCCTTTATCCTACAGACAAATGGAAAGTTTAATGGTACATTTTTAAAATATTAAATAGATCATATTTTAAAGAATCCATCAAGAATTTGCCACCTGTGTGAATATAAGATACATCTTTTAAAGAGAGAATATTTTTATCTTTTTAACTTTTTAAAATTCTCTCCATGTACTTTTTTCTCAAGCAACACGTGAAATTATCAATTTTTGCTCCATCTTTTCTGATTTGCACAGAACTGCCTTTTTGAGGGTCACAAATATGCAATTGTCATGCTACTATTTAGGCCTCTAAAATATTGATCTGAGATACTAATTCTGACTACCTCCATTAGCTTCTAAAGGAAATGTGTTTCAGAGAGTTCGTATCCCAGAATGCCTTGCTCTGAGTTCAAGGAACTTTACAGTCAGTTTATTAAGCTAATAGACATTTTAATCAAGTCAAACATGAGGAAAAGTAAAAATCACATGGAAAAGGATATGTAGGTGGTATTGTGGGTTGAGGAACAGGCCAGAGATGGGAGGTCCTGGGTTCAAATGTGGCCTCAGATACTTCCTAGCTGTGTGACTCTGAGCAAGTAACAACTCACATTGACTATCCCTTATTGCTCTTCTACCTTGGGACCAATACACAGAATTGAGTCTAAGATGCAAAGTAAGGATTATTTTTTAATCACACAATAAAACAAACTTCTTAATGCCCTTGAGGAATTCTGAGTCCATCAAGTTGTTATATCTTTATGTTATAAGGGACAATCTTAATTCACCATTAGGAAAGCATTGAACCTCACGCCAAGAAGATGTGGGTTCAAATCATGCCACAAATATTTAGCTGTTTAACTCTGTCTGACTTGGTAAATACCTCTGAGACTTAGTTTCCTCATCTATAAAATTAAAATAATAACAGTAACAAAAGTAATGATAACAATATAATGCCTATCTATAAAATCATAGATTTAGAGTTTGGAGATACATTACAGCTCATTTCACTTTACGGAGCAGAAAACCAAGACTAATAAAGGTCAAGTGACTTAGCCAATGTCACTTAAATAGTAAGTAGTAGATCTGGGATTTGAACTCAAGTCTTCTGATTCCAAGTTCAATGTTCTTTCCATTGCGACATGCTATATATAAAAAATGTGTATATATTAATGATGCTCTTCTTGTTGTTGTTATTTATTAACTAAATTCATTAAATATCTGAATTATCTCAGTTTTTAAAATTCTGACATTAATGAGGCTGAGTACATTTGGTTTAATGTGGCGAAAAGCTGTTCTGACTGATCACCTGTATCTAATTACAAAGTGGACTAGGTGAGATGTGAAGACAGTTTCATGCAGGCAGTGCAAAACATTATCTGAGTAAAAGACTCCCTGAAAATTAGAATAGATCTAAGAAAAATCAATGACTCCATAATATATCAAAAATGCTAGAATAAAATAAAAAGATAGGAAAAATGGAAGAAAACATAAAGTATTACCTATCAACAATAACTGACCTAGAAAAAGCATAAAATGCCTCAAATCCACATTTCAGAAAATTAGGGGGAAATTACTACCTAAACCTACTGAAATCAGAAGGCAAAGTAAATGTGGAAAGATGTCATTAATCACCTCCTGAGAGAACTCTCAAGTCAATGCTCACAGGGATCACAGCCAAAATTTAGAGTTTACAGGTCAAAGGAAAAATATTGTAACTAGTTGATTATCAAGAATTCACAGTCAGAATCACAAAAAAAAAAAAACTGTTAGCTACGACTGTAATGGAAAGGAGGGAAAGGAGTTTTTTTCATTAAATAAAAGACTTCTGAGAGTTGAGTAAAAACTTCCAAATGTAAACACAGGAATCAAAAGAAAGGTAAATACATTTGAGCAATCAAAAGTTAGATGATGATGAAGTGTTTACATTGTAATAGATGGAGAAGAAATAACCATCCCCTTAGAAACATAATGTCTTCAAGAGTTACAAAGGGAATTAAATAAGGACCTTACAAAAGATTTTGCTATATTTTGATGATATTAAGAGAAGAAAGAAAAGTTAAGACAAATGTAATACACGAGGAGGAAAAAAACAGGAAAAATGATGGGTATTATTATCAGGCTTAATTGGTGTGTGTATTAAAACTATTCAAACATGGAAGGAAAGTGAGTTAGAGAGAGTGGATTAATTGAGAGCAAAACAAAATCCGGTTTTGAAGGGGGGAACATGAGAGTGAAATTAACAGGAAAAAATAAAAGGTAAGAATATATGATCATAGATTGGATGGAAGGAAGAGAAGAGGGACAGTGGGGTGTGCAAAGACTGAATCAGTTATTCATAACTAGTGTTGAATGAAGGGGCAAAGGTACAAAAATAGAAAAAACATAAGAAAATAACATGAAGGATTGATAATCAAAACTGTGAAAGTGAATGGGATGAACTCACTCATGAAATGTAAAGGGATAGGAAAATATATTAGGCAGCAGAATCCAAAATGCTCTTTGCAAGAAATACATTTAAAATATAAAGACAGACAGTTAAAATAAGGAATCAGAACCAAATCAATTTTGCTAGAGTAAACTCAACAAAGCAGGGGTGTAGCAATCAATCTCAGACAAGATAACAGTAAAACCAAATTATTAAAGATATAAATAGTAAAACTACAATTAATTCTTTATATGCAAATATATATAGCAAACAGCATAACATCTATTTAAATTAAGTTACTTTTAGATTTATTGAAATGAATTGACAGTAGTTAAAGATCTCAAAATATCCCTCTCAGATTTTGAAATATATAACAAGAAAGAAGTTAAAGACCTAAATAGAAGTTTAAATAAGTTAGCTATGAAAACTCTCCAATGAATAGGAATAGAAAAGCATATACATATACATATATTAATAGTATATAGCATTCTTTTCAAAAATCAGCTATTTATTAGGTCTTTGAAAGGGTCCAAAAAAACTTAAAAAGTAGAAACACTAAGCACATATTTTATGGCGTATAATTTTATTTCATTGTGATCAGCACCATTGAAGAAAAAATGTAAAAATAATTGGAGACTAAATAAGAATACTAAAGAATTGATGGATTGAAGACTAAATTACCAAACAATAGGTAATTTTATCAAAGAAAATGAAAATAATGAGAAAATATATCAAAATCTTGGGGATATAGTCAAGGGGGAATTTTATATATCTAAAAACTATCCTCAGCAAAAGAGAGAAAGATCAGCTAACCACCAAAATAAAAAACTTGAAAATGAAAGAAGAAATCAATAAAACTGGAAGCAAAAAACAATAACTTAATTTATGATTAAAAAATAAAGTTTTTTAAATAAATAAGTCATTTAAATGAACAAATAATTACAAAGGTATATACACATTCTTTAAACTCTTACTTTCTGTCTTAGAATCAATATTGGTTCCAAGACAGAAGAGTGGTAAGGGCTAGACCATGGGGGTTAAGTGACTTGCCCAGGGATGCACAGCTAGAAAGTATCGGAAGCCAGATTTGTACCTAAGACCTACCGATCTCTGGGCCTGTCTCCCCATTCACTGAGCCACCTAACTGCTCCCTACACATTTTTCAATATATGAAATAGAGAATTTAAGTAATCCAATTTCAGAAGAAGAAATTGAATGAACTATAAATTAGAAAAAGTAGGACCAGATGGTTTTGCAAATTAATTCTATCAGTCATAGAACAATTAAGTCCAATATTATATAAATACTTGTTCTTAAAAAAAGAGAAAGAAGCTGTACTATACCAAACACTTTCTATAAAACAAATATGGTCTTGATATATAGTCAAGGAAAAACAAAATAGACATAAAATAATAGACCAATAATCTTATAATTGACAAAATAAATTTTGATAAAATATTAGTGAAGAGACTATAGCAACATATCAAATAAAAACATACACTTATGATTATTTTAGATTTTTGCCAGAAATGCAGTGTTGTTTCAATATTACAAAAATTATAAACAGACCATATTAGTAACAGAACCAATCAAAATCACATGGTTATATCACTAGATGCAGAAAAGGCTTTTGACAAAAAAGACCTACTTCCACTTTTTTATGATAATAAAATAATTTAATAGGATAAATGTCTCTTTTTTAATATAGCAAATAGCATCTGTCAAAAACCAAGATTCAGATTATATGTAATGGAAATCAACTAGAAACTTTCCAATAAGATTAGAGGTAAGCAAAAAATGTCCATTTTATCATTTGTTATTTTCATGCTACTTAGAGCAAGTAAAAAATATGGAAAGGATGAGCATGGGCAAAAAAGGAAACATAACTATCATTTATTGCAGATGACATGATTTACTTTGAGAACCTTAGAGAGTCAACTAAAATTATACAACTAATATCTTCACTAAAGTAGCAGGAAATAAACATGTAAATCATCAACTCTTCTGTACATTAGAAACAAAACCTAGCAGGAAGATATGGAAAAATACATTTCACTCAGAATAACTATAGAATGTGTAAAATATTCCAGAGTCCATCTACCATGATGTGCAGCAAATATATAAATATAACTATAAAATATTCGTTATAGAAATATAGATTAACAATTAAAAAGATAGGAATTAAGCAGTGGTCATCAAAACAATATGTACTGGCTAAGAGACAGAAGGGAGGATCAGTGGAATAGACTCGGGGTAAGTGACATCAGCAAGACAGTGTATGATAAACCAAAAGAGCCCAACTTTTGGGACATGAATCCACTATTTGACAAAAACTGCTGGGAAATTTGGAAAACAATATGGGAGAGATTAGGTTTAGATCAACATCAACAAAGATAAATTCAGAATGGGTGAATGACTTGAATATAAAGAGGGAAACTATAAATATGTTAAGTGAACACAGAATAGTATATTTGTCAGATCTCTGGGAAAGCAAAGATTTTAAAACCAAGCAAGAGTTAGAGAAAATTACAAAATGTTAAAATAAATGGTTTTGATTATATGAAACTAAAAGGCTTTTGTACAAACAAAAACAATGCAGCCAAAATCAGAAGGGAAACAACATATTGGGAAAAAATCTTTATAACAAAAAACTCTGACAGGGGTCTAATTACTCAAATATACAAGGAGTTAAATCAATTGTATAAAAAATCAATTGATAAATGGGCAAGAGATATGAATAGGCAATTTACAGATAATGAAATCAAAAGTATCAATAAGCACATGAGAAAGTGTTCTAAATCTCTAACAATTAGAGAAATGCAAATCAAAACAACTCTGAGGTATCACCTCACATGTAGCAGATTGGCTAACATGAGAGAAGGGGAGAGCAATGAATGTTGGAAGGGATGTGGCAAAATTGGGACATTAATGCATTGCTGGTGGAGTTGTAAACTGATCCAACAATTCTGGATGGCAAAAAACTATGCTCAAAGGGCTGTAAAAGAATGCCTGCCCTTTGATCCAGTCATACCATTGTTGGGGTTGTATCCCCAAAGAGATCATAGATAAAGACTTGTATGAAAATATTTATAGCCGCGCTTTTTGTGATGGCAAAAAACTGGAAAATGAGGGTATGTCCTTCAATTGGAGAATGGCTGAACAAATTATGGTATATGCTGGTGATGGAATACTATTGTGCTCAAAGAAATAATAAACTGGAGGAGTTCCATGTGAACTGGAAAGACCTCCAGTAATTGATGCAGAGTGAAAGAAGCAGAGCCAGAAGAACATTGTACACAGAGACCAATACATTGTGGTAAAATCAAATGTAATGGACTTCTGTACTAGCAGCAATGCAATGACCCAGGACAGTTCTGAGGGACTTATGGAAAAGAACGCCACCCACATTCAGAGGAAGAACTACAGGAGTGAAAACAGAAGAAAAACAACTGCTTGAACACATGGGTTGAGGTGGTCATGATTGGGGATGTAGACTCGAAACTACCAAACCAATGCAACGATCAACAATCTGGAAATAGGTCTTGAGAAATGACACATGTTAAAACCAGTGGAAATGCGCATTGGTCATGGGTGGGGGGAGGGTGAGGGGTGAAGGGGAAAGTAGGAGCATGAATCATGTAACCATGTTAACTTTTCTAAAGAATGAATATTAATAAATGTTAAAAAAGATAGGAATTGCTTGCAAATGGACCAAATTAATATTATAAAAGTGGTGATGCCATCTAAATTAATTAAATTATTGAGTGCCATAATATAATTACTAAATTATTATATTAAAGAATGAAAAAATGATAAAATTCACTTAAATGAACAAAAGCTCAAGAATATCCAAAAAAAGGAAAAAAATAAGTAAAGGAAGTTATTTTAGCAGTACTCCAACTCAAACAATACTACAAAACTCAAGCATCAAAACTATCAAGTACTATTTTAAAATAGAAAAGTTGATAAATGGAACTCATTAGATTACAAAACATATAGAATAATATTTGATAAGTCCCAAAATTCTATTTCTCATTATTTGACTTGTTTGTCAAAACTTGATGGAAAAACTAGAAATTAGCCTGGCAAGAATTAGATTTAGTCCAACTCATGTCAAGAAAAATTCAAATGGATATATAACATGAATATAAAAGTTCACATCATAAACAAATCAGAGGATCAAAGAAGGCAGTACCTTTCACAGCTATGAATAAAGGAAGAATCCATGACCAACCAATGGAGGTAAATTAGTTTTTACAAAGGGATTTTTACTTTGAAAATATAAGAGAAACAAAAGTACAATTATCATCCCAATACTTTGAGAGCATGCTTAGTCAAACAATCAAACCTAGAGTAAAGTTTCACTAAGAGAGCAGCTAAAGAGAATGACTAAGGTAGGCTAGCTCTTTTTTTTTTTACATTTTATTGATATGTTTTGATTTTACTTTACAAGCACTTAAATTATTCCCACTTTGTAAGAAGTTCATTGTAGCAGAGTAAACCAATCAAGTGCAACTAGTAATGCAGTGACCCCATTTGAAATTGCATGCGACATTCTATATCTGTAGCACTCTATCCATCCTTCCATTTTTTAATTAAAAGAAATTGCTTTTCTCTCTTGCTTACCCTCTACTCCATAGGAAAGAGAAGAAAAGAAAGCAAGTATGTTTACTAAATCAAGACAAGTTCCTTCAATGCCTCTAAGTTGCAGAGAAGGTGACAGACAGCCTGTACTAGTAACAGGAATGTCCTCACCTGGGGATTCCCTATACCAGTTTGCACTTCTGTTTATATATGGTGTCTCCCCCATGAGAATGCAAACTCCTTCTTTGTCTCTTCAGCTCCTAGAAAAGTAAATAAAATATAAAAGGTGCTTGATAAAGGCATATTAGTTGATGGCTTGATTTTCCCAGTTCAGCTAAATGATTCATAAGAGAGAATATCTTTTGGCCTCAATCCCATTGAAATTAGATTCCAGTATCATACTTTTAACCCTTGTGAAAAAAGAGGCCTAGCATCCCCATCACTGCCATCCACTGGCTAATTGTCAATGGCCATCAGGTTAAGTTCAAGAATCCAGAAGAGCAGCACCTTATCCCTGGCCACGGGACCTGCTTCAGCCTGGCTCCAACAGCCTTTGTGGCGGGGAACAATCCTTCTGACTACATAACCGGGCAACTGCCTCTGCATGAGACACAGCCACCACCTCTTCAGCAGTCCCAGCTATCAAAGACAGAGAGGAAAGAAAAGTCTTAACACCATAGTCCTTGGCACTGTCAAATGGTTCAACATCACAAATCAATACAGTTTTATCTATGAAAATGATACTGAAGATTACCATTGGCTTTGCTACTATACCCAAAGGATACTGGAACTTTCCATCTGAACTGCAGCTGAAATTCCTATATGTGTTGGGTCTTGGTATTAGATGTGAATGTCTTGAGAACAGCGACTATCTTACTTTTCTGTTTGTACTCCTAGTCCAGTGCTTTGGACATAATAAGTGCTTCAGAAGTGGTTTTTCATTCATATAATCAATAGACTGTAATTGGTTAAGGTCAGGGATTATTTCATTCTTGTATCTAGCCCTATTACCTAGTGGGGTGCCTTGAACCAAGTATATTATTTTTTTAAAATCTACGTCTTCCATCTTAGAATCAATACTGTGTATTGGTTCCCAGGCAGACAAGTGGTAAGGGCAAGACAATAGGAGTTAAGTAACTTGCCCAGAGTCACACAGTTAGAAAGTATCTGAGGCCACTTTTGAACCCAGGACAGCCATCCTATCTCTAGACCTGGCTCTCAATCCACTGAGCTACCCAGCTGCCCCCCACCAAGTAGATTCTTAATAAATTTTAATTGAATTGAATACTAACAGAAGTTCTGTCAGAAATGACTTATTCAAACTTATACAGAAAAGAGAAACTCAAATCCAGCAACTGACTTCCCTTAGGTATCCAGAGACCCACTTTCCAAGCTAAGTATTCTTTCGAAGTAGGCACATGATACTTCCCATCCCTGTGTGCATAATTATCACTACTGTGGTGGCTCTTCTTTGAGGCTGATTACAAAGTCATTCATCCAGCAGGCTCAGGGTCTCCAAGCTTTCCAGTTGCTATTTCCAGTTCACACACTTCTCAGATTTTGTGTCTGATAAGCACTGCTTGTGTTTTGCATATTCAGATGCTATTTCATAATATGCCAGCAAGACACTAGCTATATAGAGATCCCTAGCAATCAGGCTATCTGTGAAATGCTCTCTCAGAGAGGCAAAAATTGGAAAGATTAAAAAAATATGGAAAAGAAGGGTGACCCTCAAAAATATAAAATCCACTTGATCAGAATATCTCTCACTAATGGACAGAGAGAGAAGCTAAGGCATTGACAGCCAGCCATCTGCAAATCTCTAAGATGTCTGGCTGTCAATGACTTATCCCCTCTGTCTGGGATATCCTGAAGGGTTTTCCAGGATTCCCAGCAGGAAGGAATATGCAATAAAAAGTGAATTCAGACCCATTTATATAATTTCACTCAGGGACTTTACTATCTACATACATCTCATTCCCTTGTAATCCCAAAGTTTCAGGAGAAAACCAGCCCCTCTTCAAAAAAAATTGGATTAAAAAAAATCACTAAACTGAACTGTTCCATTGGTCTAAGGATCATATTCCTGGGTATATCCCCAATAAGAAGTAAAATATAGAAAGGTTCTATGCATACCAAAAATATTTGTATTGGGACTATTGTGGTAACAAAAATTAAAAATGAAGGGCATAAGTTGAGTGGGGAAATTTCTAAACTAAAAATGAAAAATAATGGCAATATAATGTTGTGGTTCTCTAACATGAACATGAAAAATTCAGAGAAACATGAGAGTTGTATGTCCAGATCAAGAGTTAAGAATACAGAACCAGTAGAATTCTATATACAAAGACTATAATAATATAAATGCAAAGAACACTGATAGAAAAGCAAACCCTCTACAATCTGACTTCCAACATCATTACTCAACTGAAACTGACTTTTACAAAGAATGATCTCTCACTTCAAAACTCCAGTGGTGTTTTTTTTTTCAATCCTTATCCTCTTTGAACCCTGCATCTTTTGACACTGTTGAACAACTTCTCCTGGTTACTTTCTCCTCCCTATATTTTCATAACATTGCTCCTGGTTCTTCTACTAGCTCTCTAAACATTCTTTCTCTGTCTCCTTTGTTTCTACATCCTTATTAGGCCCATCAATAATTAGTGTTATCCTAAGTCTTTGTCCTGGATTTCTTTCTCTTTTCACTCTACACAATCTTACTTTGTGATTTCATCAGTTCCCCTGGATTAAATTATCATTTCTATACAGATGATTCCAAAATCTACAAATCTAACTGTTTTGCTGTTGAACTATAGTTGTATTTCAACTGCCGTTTGGATATATCAAACTGGATATTCCATAGACATCTCAAAATCAACATGTCAAACAGAATTCATTATATTCCCTCCAAAATTCCAATTGCTTCTTAACTTCCCTATTACTGTCAAAGGCACCATCATCCTTCAAGTCACTCAGGTTCACAATGCTCATGTCATCCTTGACTCCTCCATCTTCCTCACCTCATATATCCAATCAGTTGCCAAATCTGATTCTACTTTCACAACATCCCTCTTACACAATCAAAACTTCTCCACACAAATAGCCACAACTCAGTTCAGACCTTCATCATATCTTCTCTGGATTATAATAGTCTTCTAACTTGTCCCCTTGCCCCAACTTTCTCTACACTCTAATCCATCATCTACTTGGCTGCCAGGGATATTTTTCTAAAGTACAGGCCTGACCATGTCCTGCTATTCAATGAGATCTAGTCTTCTGTTTTTCATTTCAAACTTTATAACCTGGTTGCTTCCTCTCTTTTTTATTTCTGTTCATTCTTCTCCATTCAGTCTATGATCCAGCTATGTTGTCCTGGTGGCAGTTTCCCTAACACAATAGTCCAGCTCTAGTCTCCATTTCTTTGTATTATGCGTCTTCCTTGGAATATTCTTCACCCTTACTTCCTAATTTCTCTAATTTCTTCAAGATTCAGATAAAATCCCACCTCTTCAGGAAGTCTTTACTATCTTCGTAGTTGCTGACATCTTTTCCTTTTAGATTGCTTTCCAACTAGTCTGCATGTATCTTGTATGTGCATATTGTCTCACCAATTAAAAAAAACACTCTTGAAGAGAGAGAATGGTTGGTTGGGGGGTTTAGGGGCTATTTTTGCATCCATAATATTTAAATGTAATGCCTGTTCAAATTGTAGCTCTTAATAAATACATGCTGATTTGACTAATTATAATGAAGAATGAATTGTTTTTACATCTTCCATTTCTTCAAAGAGGATCTACCTGTATAGAATCATGCATGCACTCTCAAAAGCAGTCACTGTCAGCTGGTTTGATTACTTGCTTTTTATAGTTAACAAAAGAAGATTGGGTGGGAGGCGTAGAAGAAAGTAAGAATACACAAAAAATGTGACATAAAGATAGGAAGCATCAACAAAAAAATTTTCTGAAGATTAGGTTCTTGTCTTAGAAACCTAAGCCCTATTGGTTCTAATCTACCCTTTTTCCTCAGTCTATTCGTGTGACCCAAAGCATCATTCAAGCTCTGAGATTCTCAGCTCCACAGAAGACAAAATATACCACTGTATCTTACAAAGTATATATTTCTAGCAATTGGGTGTGAATCAAATTTTTGTAAGTCTAATCCCCATTTCCCCTCTGAATAACACTATCACACCAGAGGTATCTTCTTTTAATTTCTAATTTACAGCCGCACAACAGTAGCTTCTAAAGGCCTTGATTTTAACTTTTTCTCCCTCTTCTGCAGTCAGACCACCAATAAATATTTATTGAGCACCTACAAGGGAAACTCATGATTGGACTAGCTAATCTCTAGGAGTCCATGCAATTTCATGGTTCTAGGAATCTTTGTGAAAGTCACTATTGATCTATAAAGAGAACATGCTTTTATACTAGTTGCATTATAGGAGCCTACTTTCCCATTAGTTCCATTGTAAAATGATTTTTTTTTTGGTAATGCAAAGTTTAATAGCTTTAAAAGCCTAAAATTGCACTATGACTTTTGGGACATGCTGTATATATAACCATGCTCTAATACATATGTCCTTCAAATTCAGATTTCCTCATAGCCAGTTTTCTCAAAGCAGAGTCCATCTTTATTGAATTGTCTGCCTGGGTTGCCATGGAAATGGATAAGTCTAGAAACATAAGCACTCATATAAATCCTTAATAATAGGCTTCATTGTTTTGAGCCATAATTGAAACTATTCACATCATGTTGCTAGAAATAAACAAATGACCCACCAATTTGCAACTCCTTATAAAACCACAGGGTTCTGGGTAAAAGCTAATAGGCTTTTTGAAGAGCAAGTCACATCAGACTGATCTAATTTTCATCTATGATAGAAGATAGAAGCATTCATCTGGAAAAGAATCTCAGTAGGTTAGCAGCTCTGTCATCTCGTCTCTTAAGTCAGATTGCCTATGCCAGGCAGGTATTTCTCTTATTTTCAAGAAAGCCAGTACAGTACAATGGAAGGAAGCATGGACTGAGGGCCAGTTGCTCTACAACTTATTAGTTATGTGACCTTCACCAAATCAATTATCTTTCTGGATCGTAAATTTAGAGTAGGAAAGGACTTTGGGATCCTCTCATTTTAGAGAGGAAAACACTGAGGTCAAGAAGTTAAGTGAATGACCCAGAATCACAGAGCTAATAAGTGTCTGAGGTGAGGTCTTTTTGACTCAAGGCCAACATTCTATTCACTATACCACGTCTCCAGGGAGGAAAATAAATATCAAAATGAGATACCATATGCAAAGCTCCAAATAAGTTTTATTTCAAGAATTCTGGGAAGGAGGAGATCACTTGGTCAGGATCTCAGAAGAACCCACAATTGTGCTGCACCCAAAAAGTTGAGAGTAGTTATGGCTACAGTGGATAGAGAATACTGAACCTAGAATCAGGAAGACCTGAATTCAAATTTGACCCTAGACAATTACTAGCTATGTGACCTTTGCAAATACCCTATTTGCCTCAGTTTCTACAACTATAAAATGAGGGCAAAAACTGTACCTACCTCATAGAGTTGGCATGAGGATCAAATGAGACAATCTTTATAAAGTTCTTAGCAAAATGTCATTGTGAGTGCTTTAAAAATGCTAGTTCCCAGAGAGAAAAAAATGGGAAAGGTTCTGTTTGTACAAAAATATTTAGAGCTGCCCTTTTTGTGTTGTCAAAAATTGGAAAATGAGGGGGTGTGTCTCAATTTGGGAATGGCTAAACAAATTGTGGTATATGATGGTAATGGAATATGTGCTTTAAGGAATGATGAACTGATGGATTTCTATAAGAACTGGAAAGACCTCCATGAACCGATGTGGAGCAAAATGAACAGAACCAGGAGAACATTGTACATGGTAACAGAAACATTGTGGGATGATCAAATTTTGCTACCGAAAGCAATGTAATGATCCACATTGCATGAGCAGTGGCCATATCCCAATAAAAACCATTTTGGAGGGGCAGCTGGGTAGCTCAGTGGAGTGAGAGTCAGGCCTAGAGACAGGAGGTCCTAGGTTCAACCCGGCCTCAGCCACTTCCCAGCTGTGTGACCCTGGGCAAGTCACTTGACCCCCATTTGCCCACCCTTACCAATCTTCCACCTATGAGACAATACACCAAAGTACAAGGGTTTAAAAAAAACCATTTTGAAAAGTAGACTAAAACAGGTTGAAGGTAACCAACTGGCCTCAAACCAGTTGGTGAATTAGGAGGATGTCTACTCCAAGTATGTGAAGATTTCCCCAGCAGAATAAGTGGATAAGAATATTTTGTTTCAAAGGCCATGAAACTGAAGCAAGTGCTGTGGATTGCTTAGACATCAAAGATGCCAAATTCATCTACTACATCCCTGGCCATTGCCAGTCATCCTATCTTTTGTCCTCCCACTGGTCTTGGATGACTGGAAGAAAGAGCAAGATTGACAACTCTGTGCAACTCTGCCTCACTTAAATCCAATTCATGTTCAAGTCAAGACATTACCTAGTGATTGCATTGGTCACTTCAAAAACAAAGGATGGCCAACATTTGGCATTAGCTACAAAATGATTCTTCCTCCTCTTTTTCACTTTTTGAACCCTTATGCAACCTTCAAAATTCAACTTAAAAGCCACCTATTCCATGACAACTTCTCTGATTCATAAATACACATATATACAAACACATATACAACCTAATTTGGATAATGATGTAATCTAAAATCTTCCATGACATCTTGTTTAATAACACTAATATGCTTAGATGTAATACTGCATATCATGACTGGCTAGGTTTATCTTTATCATCCCAAAAAGACTGTAATTGTTGAAAGGTCTGAAACCAAGAATCATCTAAAATTTCTTTCCTAGCACTTAGAATGCTGTCTATATATAGAAGTCAATTAATAGACATTTGTTGAATATTCATCAAATTTATTGAATAACAAATGAATTCTTCCAGATAATGCTTTTCCTGAAAGCCCCCTACTTCTTACTCCAGACTTTAATAAAATATAGATCCCCTTGGACCCTCTGTTCCCAAGCACAGACTCAAGTTTCTACTTAGTTAATGAATCTATAATCTAGTTGTAAGAAGACTTCTGGATTTAATATTTGTTCTCAATACATGCAATTGTTCTCGGATCATACCTACCCTGTCACCTCTTTGTTGACTCAAATCTTCAGCAGAGACAGGAATCTGCTAAATAACTATTAATTCTCTAAAAGTTAAGACAAGATAGGATTACTTTCATAGAGGACATAGAACTTGAAGTGTCCTACTAGGTAGGGATTCCTCAGAAACTGCAGAAGACCACCTTACTAAAGATGTAAGAAATAAGTCTACCTAGCAAAAGCAATGCAATTTTGAGCTAATCAAAAAAAAAATGAGCCAAAGGAGCAAAAAATAATTCTCAGCATCAAGAGTTTAATTCTACTTAGACCAATTCATGAGGAATGGCAGAAATCAACAGGAGTCTTTTCCTTTCTCTTGGCCCAATACCCCATAAGACATCCATGCTTCTTCTTGGATTTGCAGACCATTTTTTAACAGTAAATGAGTTGGGGGGGGGTATTCCTGTAAGTATGAAATTGTACAATTTACTACCTAATCAATATATAAGATAGAAATTGAAAACATGCTGTCAAATTGTTCAATATTTCCTAAGTGGTAATGTTTATCTCTGCTTGCTCTATTCTAGTTGAAAATTGCTGGCTCACTCTCTAAGAGTATGTCATTAGATTGGCTCTTCAGAGCCTTTGGGGTGATGAGAGGAGATGAGATAATCTATCACATTTCCATGATGCTGCTAATGGAGATATGAAGATTTTTTGTTTTTTGTTTAATGTGGGATTAGTGGTGGAGAAGTGAGCGAAGTGATTTTGATCCTGTTGTTAGTATTTCCAGTTCAGTTCTCACTTCCACCTCCCCTTTTCTAATTATTAAAAGTTTATTTCCAATGTCATCACACTTCTCAGCTGCAGATGGCAATGATAATAAGTCATGGTGGTGAACTAAATGCTGACAAATGTAATAAAATGGTTATCTTTCTTCATTTAAAAATAACATCATTGGGGGCAGCTGAATAGCTCAGTGGATTGAGAGCCAGGGTTAGAGACAGGAGGTCCTAGGTTCAAATTTGACCCCAGGCACTTTCTAGCTGTGTGACCCTGGGCAAGTCACTTGACCCCCATTGCCTACCCTTATCACTCTTCTACCTTGGAGCCAATACACAGTATTGACTCCAAGGTGGAAGGTAAGGTTTGTTTGTTTGTTTGTTTTTTTAAAAGTAACATCATAGCTGAGACAAACTAATAAGAGAATAATATGGGTGCCCAAATTTACTATGAGGCACAAACTGCAAAATTACTCACCTGAAAGCCAAGGGATTAGTGGAGAAGAAAAAAATCACAGAAAAAAATATATTCTATTCCCTCCTCCAACATTTCTAGAAGTCTAATAGAGTTTTTCAAACCACTTCAGATTCCTCTAAAATCGCCACTCTCTGTGAATGATCCTTCTTAAATGCTTCCATAAGCCACCAACTTCCCTCTCCCTCTCACTCCCACAAAAAAATTCACAATTAGTAGGTGGATACTATTTCTTAGAGTCAGATGTCAATAAGATGTTTTGCTGTATGAAGTATAAGTAGTTAGTATGGAATAGTCAAAGGACCAACTTAGAGCCAGGAAAGCCTAGAAAAGAAGGAAGGAAGGAAGGAAGGAAGGAAGGAAGGAAGGAAGGAAGGAAGGAAAAATTGGTTGGATAACTTTTGTATCCACTCTTTAATCTCTATCTGTAGATGTTAAAATCTATATAAGTGAAGAGAGAATATATTCTACAAAGTGCACTCAGGTCAATAGAATGGAACAGCATAGCCATTCAGTTGAAGCATCATCTCTTTCATTGAGTCTTTTATAAACTTCCCTTGATTTAATCTTTTCCTATACTTGTAATTCCAGGATAGATTATTAAACATAGCTAGCAAATTACACAGTCTAATAATGTATACTTCCATGCTTATGCCAAAATCACATAAGATTCCTAGAAAAATGTAACAGAGATGACTTTGATAACCCTTGGTTTGTAAATGTCAAGCGAGGCACAAAATAGAGGTAAGTATGCTATGGTTGAAGGTATTTACCACTGTCTTGGAGGATATCCAGTGGTGAGTCCAAAGGGAAAAGGGATAGCCCACACAAAGTGACGTCCTCCAGGTGCTCCTGTTAGTATGTGATATGGTGCTGATTACATTAAGTCCCAAACAATGCAGAGCCTCCTAAATAAAATCCATAATCACTTATGAATTCATCCTAACTATTCACACAGGAAAAAAAACAATTACATGAAGAATAACTATTGTCTGGACAGTGATAAGCAGATGCATAGACAGGCCACAAAACTGGCCTCTTAGTATTTGTATCTTTGACAGACAGCCTCTCTCCCTCACCCCTTCCCCATAACCAATAAAATACAAAAATCTTGTCAGTTCTAGTTGCAGAACATTTCTTACTCCTGTTCCCTGCTTTTCATGCACACTACCCTCATCCAGGCCTGGCTCGTCTTTTTTTTCTGGACTACTGCAATAGATTTTTCTTAAATAATGACCATCTTTCTCTTCACTTCTTTTTCTTTTTAAAAATCTTATTGTTTCCTCTCCCTCCTCTAAAAACCTGAAAAAATAAAAATAAAAAAACAATTTATTTATAATCAATATGTATAACAAGTAAAACAAATGCCCACATTAGCCTTATCCAAAAACGTATGTCTCGTTCTGTATTTTGAATGTTATAATAGATTTACTAGTCTTCCTGTTGCTAATCTCGCTCCTCTCCAAATCATTCTCAGCATAGATGCCAAAGTAACTTTCTAAAAGCATAGGTTACACTATGTTATAATGCTAATAATTGGAACATTCCAAAAATGTAATGAACTACCTAAAGAAGAGTCAGGAAGACATGGTAACCATGTTCTGATAAATGAAAGGTTATCCTATTAAAGGATTGGGCTTATTCTATTTGGACCCTGAGGGCAGAATAAAATGTGGATGTTGGAAAGAGGCAAATTTAGACTTGAGGTCAGGAAAAACTTCCTAACAATTAAAGCTAACCAAAAGTATAATGGGTTGTGTTGGAAGATATGGATTCTCCTTCACTGAGGTCTACAAGCACAGATTAGATGACCATTTATTGGTAAATTGTGGTGGTGATTTCTTTCTTTTTTAAACCCTTACCTTCAATCTTTGAATCAATACTGTGTATTGGTTCCAAGGCAGAAGAGTGGTAAGAGCTAGGCAATGGGGGTTAAATGACTTGCCCAGGGTCACACAGCTGGGAAGTATCTGAGGTCAGATTTGAACATGAGATTGCCAGTCTCTAAATCTGGCTCTTAATCTACTGAGCCATCCTGCTGCCCCAGGAGATTTCTTCAAGGTACATGTTACACTAGATAGCCACTATAATCTCTAAAATTGTATAACACCTCAAGAAATAGTGAGCTTCCCATTACTAGAGGTCTTCAAATGGAAGCTAGATAACTCTCTTGTTAAGGTGGGTGGTAGAGAAGATTTTTGACCAGGTATGAAATGAATTAGTTGTGCTCTGAGATCCCCTTCAAATCTGAGATTATATGATTCTATAAAATGTGTACTACTGTGTGTACTGTGTGTACTGTGTGTCCAGGACTGAACCAAGCATTAGAAAATAAAGCCAGAGAAAAAAAGCAAGGGCATGAGGGGATGGTTCCTATCTTGGAGGACTTCAAAACCTAGTTTAGGAAGAGAGGACAGACACATGTGCTATGACTAGAGAACAATTCTAATATAAAATATATTGTAGACAATGTGATACCAACCAAATAAATATATAAGGTTTTGATGAATTCAAAGTGACCAGCTTTTAAAAAATCCTTTACCTTCTGTCTCAGAATCAATGCCATGAGGTGACTGATACGTGGCTTTCTATCCACTGAGCCACCTAGCTGCCTCTGAATGGTCACTATTGAATGAGGTCAGTTAGGGAAGTTTTCACGAAGGAAGAGAGTTGAGTTTTCATGGTTGTGTTCAGGTGTCATTCAAGCAAGAATACTCTCTGTGGAACACAGCTGAATTCTCCAACAAAATTTTGCAGGTCTACCGCCAATGGTTTGTGTCCATTTGGAGGCTGATAGACCAGTAGTCGTTTCATCAGCGCCCTTCATTTTAGAATGTTAAGATCCATTAGATAGGAAAGAAACTGCATGCTATATTGGAGGTGAGAAAAGACAAGTAAAAATTGTTTTTCCAGTTGACTTATTATGGTTTATTTGTTTTCTGTGAGTGCCTCTTTTCTTCAATCCTTGATATTATTCCTGCATATCCATTATAGCAAATACTCTTAAGAAGAAAAGGCTCGAGTTTGGAAATAAATTGTACCTTCCAATCATGTCTCAGAATGTGCATCATTAGCATTTAACTGGCAAAACCAGATACAGAAAAGATAGATGATCCCATTTGAGAAGTCAAATAGAATTCTGAAGGGACTTGGGCTTATCTTTTTTTTTTTCTTCCCTCTTCTGCTTTAAAAAAAAAAGGAAGAAAAAAGCAACAAACTGTTGCACGTACCTTTGAAGGCCTTATCACTTCAGCACTGGACAACTCCATGGTCATTTTCCATTACAGTCTCACAAAGAAAAATAGCTTGGGAAGGAAGCAACCCATCAAATTTGCATTCAATAATGTTAATATTTGACTCCCTCAGTCAGCATTGAAAGCCAGTAACCTATTTCCCTTTGAAGAGATTCCAATTCTACATACAGCATTCAGCTACTCTCTGCTTTCCTCTGGAATGTGCAGCATTGCTCAAACAATTCTTGACTCTCAAAGGAGCCTAAGAAAAATGAATTACCCTCTTTGTAAGAGGGGTAGCTAGGTTGCTCAGTGAATTGAGAGCTAGATCTAGAGACTGGAGGTCCTGGGTTTAAATTTGGCCTCAGACACTTTCTAGCTGTGTGACCCTGGGCAAGTCATTTAACCCCCATCGCCCAGTCCTTGCCACACTTTTGTTTTGGAGCTGATAAACAGGATTGATTCTAAGATAGAAAGTAAGAATTTTAAAAATATATACTTTTCTTCCTCAGTCAGCTCTGAAAGCCAGTAACCTATTTCCCTTTGAAGAGATTCCCATTCTACATGCAATATTCAGCTGCTCTCTGCTTTCCCCTGAAATGTGCAACATTGCCTAAACCATTCTTGACTATCAAAGAAACCTAAGAAAAATGAATACAAAGGCAGAGCAATGTCCAAATTTAGAAATTAAATCCACTGATCCTTGTTCTGCTTTCTAAAGGAACTCTGCTATATGACATGCTGTTTTCCCACAAACTTCTAAATTGGGAAGTCAGCGAAGTTTTATGAGACCCCTCCCTGGAACTTCCTTCAGGGTCTCAACTTCATCTCAAAAAAGGTACTAAATTTGCTATTTACACTTTAGTATGAATTCAAGTCAACCCATCTCCTTTCCTAGATGTATTTACACTTAAACTTCATGTCTGAGTGCGATATACAATGCTTTAAGAATTTTAAACATGAAAGGTTTGAGAAAAGTCTTGTTTTTCTAATGCCCTTGGAATCCTTTCACATAACCAATTATTGTGTTTAAGGTGGCCCCACCAACCATGCCTCCATGACTGGACTAACACAAACAACAGGCCCCAAAACTTCCACAAAATTAGAATATATTCATCTCCTTCTAACCAAAACCTTGGACTTATTTCCCTGGAGAACCAAACCTGATAGGAGAGTTTTTGTTTTATTTAATTCCGAGTAAGAATTTCACACCATTTTCTGACCCCTTTCCAGATCTCTTTTCTAAGCCCCCAAGAATATAAATGCCATGAGAGCAGGGTTTCTTCTCCCTTGCAATTTTTATCCAGAACAATTAGCTGAGAGCCTTGCACATAATAAGTATACTCTTACTCTGTTTCTCTGTTTGTGACTCTCTCATCTATTTGTATCTAAATGTCTAACCCTAGCTTCACTCCCTTTTGGAAAAGAACCAAAAGAGGTAATGTCAAAATCCTAGATAGGTGCATGATTGCCTAGCTCTAACCTTTCCTGCCTTATCTCTATTTGTGTAAATGCCTCTTCCAAAGGCCCCCATCCTAGATTCCACTAGTTTAGTAACTCATCTTCATGCTAAGAACTATATTCCCATATGAATTTCAGACCACCAATAAGGGCATAGCACGACTTTGCTCTTCCAAGTTTCTGAGAACTAAAGAAAGTGCCCACCAAATCTTTACGGTCAGATTTTGACTGAGTCAGGAAAAGGGACAGCAATATTTTTTGAAAGATTTCCCACAAGTATTAAAACACAAGTAGACAGGGCCACAAATACTCTGAAATGATGCATTGTTCTTAGAATGAAGCAAGGGTAACAACCCTACAAATTGTATATTATTACTTAAAAGGACTATAAATATTTTAACACAGCTATCAAGTTTCCATGACTCTTCTCTTCTCCAGATAGTTCATTATATATAATTATTAAAGATGTTCTTTAGGAGGATTTTTGTGGCGGATACACAGGAGATGGCTTGGAAAGGGAAGAGAAATACAAAGGGAGAGACCAATAAATAGAGTTTTTGCATGACTCAAAATGCAGAATGAGGCATGCATTTTTGGACATGGACAATACAGGAATTTGTTTTGTTTAACTATGCATATTTGTTACAAAGATTTTGTTTGGGAGACATAACAACACTTTTGATGTTGATTTCTTGGAGAATAACCTTGTCCTCTCTCAGACTGACAATTTCTTATATATCAGACACTGGCTCTTCAAAGTGGCAGTTCTAAGATTCATATTTTCATATATTATTTGGATAGACAGATGCATATGTAGTATACGTATTTATTAGATATATACGTACAACATATAATACAAATTTGAGAAAAGAACTTGACATCCTCCTAGTTTTTGTTTTTTGAGTACAGAATGTTAACTCTTCCTTCATGAGTTTCAGTTCATTTAATGTATAAAATAAAATAAAATTTAAAAATCTCCAAAGGTTCTTCCAACTCTTTATCTATAGATATTTGAACCAATAGCTATACAGAGCTTTACAAAATAGTTCAAATACATAGTTTTATTTGAGGCTCAAAAGAGACCCATAACATGATTACTGGAAGAATGGCCATCCCCATTTTACAGATAAAGAAACAGGATCAAAAAATTAAGTGACTTGCCCAAGGACATACAGTGAAGGGTTGAAAATTAAACTCGAGTCTTCTGACTCCAGAGACCATGCTCTTTCCACACCATGCGTTTACTACATTATAGAACACACAAATACACACACACACAGTGCTATAATGAAAATTCAACAATAAATTACATACACATATCTATCTTTTCTTTTTTGCAGAGGTGAGGGACCGTGGGCATGGAACATTGTATATATACATTAGGTTCCATTAATATGTTGGTTAGCTTTGTGGAAATGTTTTCTCTCTTTTTTATTCTTTATTGGAAATAATGGTTTGTTGCATAGAAGATGGGATATGAATATATTTAGAAATGAAGATAATATAAAAGATATCAAAAAAGATAGCTATGCATGCTTTTTCACATATAAAATTGAAAAAAATTTTCATAAAAAGGGATTACTCACATCACTTAGCAGGACAGAAAAGAGAAATGAAACTATCTGGAAAACAGCCACAAATCCATAATTAAGTTAAAAATATCTATCTGCGTGACTAAAATTGCTACCCAGTAGAACTGCCCTCAAAGAGCTCACATTCTAATGAAGGAGACTACATTTACCTAATTTAGTTCATAAAATAGAGAGGAAATAGAAGGTAATCTCAAAGGGGAAGGCATATTCATCTGGGGATAGGGAAGAGGAGAAGGGGAGATGATAAAGACACTTATACAGCAGGGAAGTGACCTCAAAAGGAAGCCAGGAGTCTGTGAGTCAAGAAAGCATGGTTGGAGGGTTGGAGGGAGGAGGTAGGGGTGGATAGTCAGTGAAAAGGTACAAAAAAGAAAATGTTTTTTGTAAGGAACAGGAGGTTCCTGTGGATCTAGGCTATTGAATGTATGGAAAGAAATAGTATTACAATATTGGAAAGGTGGGAAGGGGCCAAGATTCATCAGTCCACAAGCATTAAGTGCTTCATATGTATCAAGTACTATGCAAGGTGATGGTTATACAAAGAAAGTTCTCAAAGCACAAGTTATAAAGGGTTGTAAATGCCAAATAGAGCACTTTATATTTGGTCCTGGGCATAATATGGGCTTTTACTACGGGAGCAGGAATGTCACAGTCAGATTTATGGAAAAATTACGTTAGCATCTGAGGAGAGAAAGGGTAGAAAAGGGGAGAGATTTGAAGGAGGAGGACCAATTAGGAGGACCAATTAGAAGCCCAAGAGAGAGGTGATGAGTACCTGAACTAGGATAGTGGATGCCTGAGTGGAGAGAGAGATATGTTACTGTCCAACACACTCATACATATATTAGTTTTGTGACCCTAAGTCTTGGAGAAAAAATTGGATTGTGTTTAATATCCCTTATCAAAGAAGAAAAGAAAGACTATAATCCATTTTAAAGTGATTCTCAGTCCAAGCATTACCAGGTCTTCACCCCTGCTCCTGCATTTCTTTCTTCCCTTCCCAATCTTGACCCTATTGTATACTCTTCAATGTTATACTGCCTTCTACTCTTAAATTCCTTGCCTCCTTTTTCCCATCACCACTCATTCCTTTCCAAATTCCAACCCTGGATTACTCACACTATTTGCCTCCTCTTCTTTTAATAAAAATAAGGCTAAAGAAAGTCACACAGTAGTGCTAAATGAGTCCACTAGAAGCTTATGCCACCTAATGTCAACTGAACTATCATTTTTACATGGCAATTATTTCATTTTTCCCTGGTCTATCACATTCCTCCTAGTCACTGATCCCAATTCTCTCTTTTTCTCAGTCTCTGAGCAAAACATCTCTTCTCCTGCTTTAAGGGAAAAAATGAAATTCATTCTAACCTCCCTCTTTTCCCCTTGTCTATAATTCAAAACCCTTTGACATCATTTCCACATTCTACCTTCCTTTCCTCAAGTTTATGATGAAGAGATAGCCCTTCTCACTGAATCCATAACCTCTGCTCATATACTTGGCATCATGCCTAGTTTTTACCATGCAGATTCCCCCTACAATCTTCTTTCCCTTTTCTTGCTAATGTCTTTCTCTCTATCTAATGGCCCCTTCTCAACTGCTTAAAGACATCCATGTCTTTCCCAACCCTAAAATACTTTGCTTGACTTTACCAATCCCTCCCCAAGCTATTCTCCTATATCTCTCCTCCCTTTATTAGCCAAATCCATAGAAAAAGCTATCTATACTAGTTGCTTACACTTCCTTTCTTCTCACTTACTCCTCCAACCCTTTGCAACATGGCTTGTGAAATTATCATTCACCTAAATCTGCTCTCAGTCCTTAACCTTCTTGACTTCTCTGCTCTGTAGCATTGACCTGGTTGTCTAATCTATTACTCAATGTCCTCTCATTTCTACATTTTCAAGTCACATCTCTCTCTCCCTCTCTCCTCTCTCTCCTACTCCTATTTATGTAGTCTTTCCTGAACCTCCCTCCTCCCCACCCAAAACTCAGCCCTAAATAAACTACTCACCTTCCTTACCTCTATTTCTGCTGAGAACACCACCATTCTCTCAGTTACCAAGGCTCATAATCTCGGGATCATTCTCAATTTATCACTCTCACTAACCCCCCCAACACTATCGAAATGATTACTAAATCTTGTTGATTCCCCTCCATCTGTCCCCTCATACAATCACCATTCTAGTTCAGTTTTTCATCATCTCTCACCTGAGCTATTGTGGTGAATATTTTCAGCTGATCTGAAATAAATCAGAGGCAAAGCTCCAAGCCAATAACAGGTTTAATTGAGAAAGACCGGTATTTCTCAGCAAAGCTGGGTCATTAAGATTTTCCTCATAATCTAGGACAATTGAATGAAAGTTTTATCCCTTTTTTATACCTTAAAATTACATAATTTTAGATTCCACCCCAATATTCAACCACCAATCATAGACCTCAATAGACAGGAGTTCCATTTAGAGTGGATGGGCAGAAGATACTTTTAGGATGGATGGGTGGGAGGTACATTTTCTGGTAATGGTTGTGTGCTATCTTGCTTCATCTTCTTTGTGAGTCCTGACTGGTTAAAATTTATCCTCAAACTGATATACTAGGTCATTACCTCATAGTCGTGAGAGGTCCAAAGACACCCTCACTCTTTTGGATGTGCCCTATTTCCATTTCCAAGGCCCCTATTGCTTATCACCCTGACATGCCTGATAGGGTTGATAGAGAGTTACAGTAAAAAGAGGAACAATCTAGATTAACCGTGTAGTTTTAAATTTTTTCCTCATAAAATATAATTGCTAGAATTCTATTAATCTTACTTTAATTCTGTTAATCATTAACTAATCATTATCCCAGATTAATCATTTATTGTGACTACATACAGATTAATTGTGATAACTGGGGTCTTATTAAAAAAGAATCAAGGGGTCAGAGAATTTCATTCCCTTAACTATCAAATGAATGAATGAATTAAAAATGCATTTCTTAAGCACTTAACTTTTTGCCAGGCACTGGGCTAAGTGCTGGGGATACAAGTATAGAAGTGAAGATAGGCCCTGCCTCCAAGGAATGTATAGTATAATAAGAGTAGACAACTTGTACAAGAGAATGGTGGTCAGGGACAGGTATTTCATTTTGGGAAATTATAGATGTGATAAGTGGAGTCCTAAGGGAGGAGAATGGCTCACTCTTCTCCAGGAGCAATGGCAATACTAATTGGATTTTGTTATCAGAATGAGAAAGTTGTAGGGGTAGGGAGAGGAGAGACAGCTAATGACAAGATGATGTGAAGTAAATGAGAGCTCAGCTTAGGAGGGGGGAAGCTCGGTGACTCAGTGGATAGAGATCCAGGCCTAGAGAAAAAAGGTTTTGGATTCACATTTGACCTCAGATACTTCTATTTGTGTGACCTTGGACAGGTCACTTAACCCCAAATGCCTAACCTTTGGTGCTCTTCTGCCTTCAAATTGATACTTTAAGACAAAAAATAAGGTTTTTTTTAAGGAAATAAATAAATACTTTCCTCTGCAACAATATTGGATACATAAAGTATTAGCATTTTTGGTGACTTTCTCAATGATGACTTATATAAAAGTTTCCTTTAAGTTCCAATGAAAATCTGACCTTCTGAAGAAAGCCATCTCCAACCCTTCTGAATTCTAATGTTAATTACTGTTCATTACTTCCTATTTATCCTCCATATAGCTTACTTTGCATATATTTGTTTTCACGTTTTCTCTCTCTTTAGCTCCTTGAGAACAGGTAGTGTCTTTTGCCTTTTTCCCCCCTAATACAATAGGCACTTAATGAATGCTTACTGATATAAGAACTGTTTTAAGTTCAGAAACATAAATAAATAAATAAACAAACAAACAAATAAATAAATAAATAAATAAATGGATAGATAGATAAATAAATAAACAAATAAATAAATGAATGAATGAATGAATGAATGAATAGATGAATGAATAAATAAGTAGCTAGATAAATAAATAAATAAATAGATAGATAGATAGATAAATAAATAAATAAATGAATGAATGGATGAATGAATAAATAAATAAATAAAAAAGGAAGCCCTCCAACACATTGGGTGAATACTCTCAGGTGAAATCAAGAATTATACAGAATAAGTGGTCATGATTTCCATGGGTGGAGAAAATATACACTCATGTCAATGAGATCATTAATTAATAGAGCAAAGTATTAAATTGTAAGTATTCAGCTGAAACTGAGTATATCCAAAAATTGTTCTCTGAAAAGTTTCTGTCAGGATCACCTCTTCATAGTCTGTTTCAGACTTTCAACCAGTCCCTCTGAGGCTATTGGAAGGAAGAAGATTCTTTAACTACAGGTACCCTCGGGATTTAACTCCTGATTCAGTCCCTTCTAGCCACAGGGTCACATGCCTCCTTTTGCTGAGAGTCAAGAATAAATAAGGTGCCCCAGACACTTCTTAGCGGTGTGACCCTGGGAAAGTCACTTAACCCCCATTGCCTAGCTCTTACCACTCTTCTGCCTTGGAAACAATACACAGTATTGATTCTAAAATAGAAGGTGAGGAGGAGGAGGAGGAGGAGGAGGAAAAGGAGGAGGAGGAGGAGGAGGAAAAGGAGGAGGAGGAGAAGGAAAAGGAGGAGAAGGAGGAGGAGGAGGAGGAGGAAGAAGAGGAGAAGGAAAAGAAAAAAACAAGGTATATTTCAGTTTATTTGCACAAAGGAAGGATTAAATGTATATATACAAGTGGCAAACCAACCAAAATAAAGAACAAGATGCCCATTTAAAAAAATAAGGAGATTAAGGGGAATGATACTGGCCTCGCTCATTTATTCCACTCCTAGGGTGCCAAGAACATATCCAGGAATAGGACTTAGGGGACAAGGAAAGGGGAGGACTTCCGAAAGTAAATTTGTTGTTTTATGTTGTTTTTTTAACTAGCTGACTCTCTCCCNAGGAGGAGGAGGAGGAAAAGGAGGAGAAGGAGGAGGAGGAGGAGGAGGAAGAAGAGGAGAAGGAAAAGAAAAAAACAAGGTATATTTCAGTTTATTTGCACAAAGGAAGGATTAAATGTATATATACAAGTGGCAAACCAACCAAAATAAAGAACAAGATGCCCATTTAAAAAAATAAGGAGATTAAGGGGAATGATACTGGCCTCGCTCATTTATTCCACTCCTAGGGTGCCAAGAACATATCCAGGAATAGGACTTAGGGGACAAGGAAAGGGGAGGACTTCCGAAAGTAAATTTGTTGTTTTATGTTGTTTTTTTAACTAGCTGACTCTCTCCCAGAGTAAAATAAAATAAATTCACTGTGACTTAACTTATTTTTCCATAAATAAAAATGTTTTATGCTGAGCTAATTGGACTCTCTTCTGATGCCTATCACATGCTTTTTAGAATAGCATTTTGGTCTAACTTTTCATATGTACTATTATTCCCTAATTAGATTATAAACCCCTCAAAGATCAAGTTTTATCTGTAATTCCCCTTTGCTTCCTTTTGTACTTAAATATTTGTAGATAGGCAAACCACTTGACTTTTGTGAAGTCATCTGACCTCTGGGTCTATTTCCTCATCTGTAAAATAAGGGGATCAGACAATAAGTTCTCTGAGTAAAATATTGGAAGAAGCTGTGGAGCAAATGACATTTGTTGCTAGACAATTGTAAATAGTTCAGAATTGATGATTTATGTATGATCTTATTTCATATTTTGTTTGTTTATGGGATTGTTTTTGTTGAGGTGACTATCAAGTTTATAATGAGAAACTTCAGGGGGAAAATGTACCTAATTATGGATTCTGGTCTGCCTTGCAAACAAGGACAAGCATTTGCGTGGTGGTTGGTGGGAGGGAGAGCAGAAGAGAGCTCTCTTGAGCAATAAGCTAGAAATTAATGTCCTGGCTGTGTGATCGTTCACCCACGACTGCTTTCATTTGCCCCAATCTCTAACCAACTTAGGCATCAGTACTAGATTCTTTATCACTAGCAAGCTATATACATCATTTTCTCCCTTGACAATGAAACATGGCAGCCAGTGGCCAGGTGGCCAATAGGCAGCAGCTGCTTAATGTCTCTAAAATGTGAGACATTGAATTTTAGCCCTAGGAGGGACCTAAAAAAGAAGGCCCCAAAGGCTTACTATGAGAGTAAAGAGACCGTGCTAAACAAAATTCTCTACCAAAATGCTATGATCAATATTAGTGGCATACTATTAAAGGACATAGATCTGCTTTCTGTTAAAAATAAAGACTATTTAGAGAGAATGTCCTTTGTAGAGGGAAGCTGCCCAGGTAAATTTTTTTGGAAGTATCTGTTGAGTCAATACAAAATGTATCAATAATTTTTAATGTAAGAGTGTACATTTTTATGACAGATCAATCTTATAAATTCACATATCATCTGAAAAGCATCAAAGAATAAAAGCCCCAGACCTGGTGGCAGGAGGCTTGAACTTAAACCTAGCTTCAAACATTTATGGAGCTGTGTGATCCAGGGCAAGTCATATAACCTTTCTTTGTCCTGGTTTCCTCATCTGCACAATAGGAATAATGATAGTACCTATTTCCCAGGCAAGGTTATTGTGAGGACCAAATATGATAATATGTGTAAAGCACTTAGGAAACCTTAACATGCTACATATAAATGCTAGCGATTAATAATACCTAAAAATGTATTGCACTGATGTCCTAGGATTCCATTATAAGGGTATGGACTACGATAGAGTGGGCTGTGTTAATTTAAAGGTGGATTTTTCTGCTCTCTCTGTCCATCCTTTCCATGGACAATAACCTCCTCCCAGCTGTTTCTGGAACAAGATTCTCTATCTCCCAACTCTGGGCATTTTCTCTGATGGTCCACCATATTTGGAACTCTTTCCACTTCCTGCCTTCCTTGGCTTCCTTCAAACCCCAGGTAAAATGTCACTTTCTATAACCAGTCATTCCAGATCTTCCTTAATACTAATGCCTTTATTCTTATTGATTATCTCCAACTGATTTTCTCTATAACTCGTTTGCATATAGTTGTTTACATATTGGTTCCCAATTAGACTGTTAGATTCTTGAGGACAAGGACTGACTTTTACATTTCTTTGTAACCCTATTGGATGGAACAGAGCCTGAAAGACATTGAATAAATGTTTATTGACTGACCCTGACTGATTGAATTTGTGATTTCCATATGACTGGAAACTCCCAATAAGGAAGTTTTTTGTTTGTTTGTTTTTTTACCCATACTGACTGGTCCTTTTGTCCCTGAGAATTTCCAGGAGAAAGAAAAGGGAATAAGCATGTATATGGCACTTACTATGAGCCAGGCATTGTGCAAAGCACTTTACAAATATTATCTCATTTGAGCTTCAGGATAACCCTCAGGGCCCAGAGACACACAAATAGCCATAATATTGCTTGTGTCCTTTTGGAAAATTTCATAAATATCATACCTGAATTGGATTTTGGAGAAAAAGAAGGATGTTTAATCAGAAATAAAATGAGGATGTCATTTTCAGAAGGATGGAACAGATGAGACCAACATTAGAGAAGACAGAGTGAGGGAAAGCTTGATGGAGTGTATTCTAGTGTTTTTTTGTAATTGCTTCTTATTTGCTCTGCTTTCTTCAAAAGTCTCCTCATTCTGATCCATACTCCACATTGTTACCTAAATGGTACTCATCTGGGAACTTGGGAGCATCCAACACTAACCTCTTCAATCTGAGACTTCCGATGGCATGTATTTCCTGTATTGGTTTTGTACTTAATTGGTTTGTTTTTTTTTATCTTTTGCTGTTACATCACTAAATATTCTCTTCTCTCATTCCCTAAGCAAATCCTATAAGAAATGGAAATAACAGCAGTTGGGCAAAGTAAATCAAAACATATCAATTTTGACTTGCAACATGTATAATATTCCATACCCATACAAAAAAGGGAGGAAGGTTCTTACATGAATTATCCTGTTTCATGTGAGTTAGAGCAGAAATTATATGTCTTTGTATCTCCTAGAACATGCAGGACCATATGAAGAGCAAATGGCAATGTGATCATTATTATTAATTAAAAAACATTTTATGCATATATTATACACTTAAATATTTATCTAATATTATATATTTATATATAGGGGCAGCTAGGTGGCACAGTATATAGAGCACTAGGCCTGGAATCAGGAAGATCTGAGTTCAAATCCAGTCTCAGATCACTGTCACTACTTCTAGGTGACCCTAGGTCAACCATTTAATCTTTATTTACCTCTAGTTTCCTCATCTATAAAATGGAGATGATAATAGCACCTAGCTCCTAGTGTTGTTATGAGGATCGAATGAGATAATAATTGTACTGTGCTTGCTTAGAACAGTGCCTGGCCCAGAGTAATTGCTACATAAATATTAGCAATTATTATTACATATTGCCAGAACTTAAATGCTTATTGATTAAGTTTTATGAAAATGCTTTACATAGTTAACACATTTTAACCTCATAAACAGCCCTATAAGGTGAGTTCTGCTCATGTTGTTTGTTATTTGTGTGTTATAGTTGAGGAAACTGAGACACAGAGATTTTTTTCATAGTCACATAGCTAGTTTTTAAATATCAGAGACACCATTCAAATCAGATAAATACTTGTGGATGGATTAGTAAATTCCATTGATCCAAATACTTGGGGCAGAAAGGGCCAGAAAAGAAGGGAGGGCTTCATTTGTCCCCTGTTAAAATAAAATCCCTTCTGGCATACTTACCTTGTCAGGGGATTGATGACTTTGTCTTTTGCATTGTACGGTTGAGATAGGGCATGATGTATTCTTTGGGGAAGGCCAGCAAGGGAGATGGCATTTTTTTCTTTATGTTCTTCCAAAGGATTGATGTATGGGGCAAGCAGTCATGTTGGGAGAATGAAAAGATGGTGTGCTTTGATTTTAGCCTTTTGCTGTTTTGCCAACACAGGTTAAAAAGGCAAAAGAAAAAAAAGAAAAAGAAAAAAAAGATAAGCCTAAGGGTGTTTTATGTAATGAAAGATACTGATAAGCATATGAATCATAAATATCATTTTGAATGCCTCCCATCTGGTCTGAAGAGATAATGTTGCAACCTTCCTTTCCTGGGTGAAAGGGTTTTGTCATGTGGGTAGGGACAATTAGGGAGCAGAAATTTAAGGTCAGCTTTTTCCCCCACTTGCATAAATGAAAAGGGGGGAGGGTGGACAGACATCATATCCCTTTTTTGAATATCTATGATACTGAATTATTGGTGACACTTGGGGAGTCCTTTGCACAGTATAACCTTGGGAAATGGCCAATTGATTCAGAGCTTTCATTCAAATGCTGAGTATTTTATCAAGAAAGAGAAATAATTAGAAAATATTTAAGTGCAGACATTCATGTCCTGGGAGCTCCAAGAGAAGAGACATCAGTGTGGACTTATATAGTTTTAGAAAGTTTCATAGATAGGAGCAGCGAGGTGGCTCAGTGGCTAGAGAGTCAGGCTTGGAGACAGGAGGTCCTAGGTTCAAATGTGGCCTCAGATACTTCCTAGCTGCATGACTCTGGACAAGTCACTTAATCTCAACTGACTCACCAGTACCACTCTTCTGCCTTGGAACCATTATTTAGTCTCAATTCTAAGAAATGAGTTTAAAAAAAAACTAAGAAATAAGAAAACATGGGTTTTAAAAATGTTTCACAGATGATGCTGGACTTAAATGGAACTTTGGAGGATAAATAGAATCTGGATATCAGTCAACAAGCATTCATTAAGTACTTATGATATGTTTAGCGGTGTATGGGCATTCAAAAAGAATAATGCCTCTGGTGTAAGGGCTTGCTGAGCCCTTCACAGAGGTGCTCATCCACTTTTGGTATCTATCTGGCACTCAACTCTTACCTTCTCTCCAAGAAGCTGTAGCATATACAATTGCCACATTCTGGTAAACCATTTTGGTAAATGGACTAAACCAAGTTGAAGATAACTAATGGGACACCAACCCATAGGTGACTGTGAAGACTTCCCCTAATAGAACGGTCAGATGAGAATAATTTGTTCCAATGACTATGAAGGCTGAAACAAGAGCTAAGGAGGACTTAGAGCTTAGTCAAACCTTGAAGAAGCCAAGGTCATCCACTACATCCCAGGCCATCCCCAGTCATCCTGACTTTAGTCTTGCCACTGGACTTCAATGACTCTAGAAGAGAGAAACTGATGACTTTATGCAACTCACTTCAATTCATGAACAAGTGAAGACATCACCCATGATGTCTGTCATTGGTCCTCTCTGAGAAGAAAGGATGAACAACAACAACTTGTGTAAATAGAAATTTTGTACCCCTGAACTACGTTCCCCAGAATCCTTTTCCATTCGTCCACATTTTGTCCTCACGTTTTATTTATAAGTTTGCTGTAACCTCACCCTCTCACTCTCTTCTCTCATGACCATGGCTGGATTAGCTCCTTCTTTACTCTAGTTCTTTATTTTCCTTTACTTCAAGTTATTTTTAATAAACTTTGTAAAATATACTTGGAGTATTTGGGTATTAATTTTTAATCTTACAAATTATACACTTAACAGAGACAGTGTAGTATAGTAGATTAAAAATGGGCCTCAATGGGGGCAGCTGGGTAGCTCAGTGGATTGAGAGCCAGGCCTAGAGACGGGAGGTCCTAGGTTCAGATCCGGCCTCAGACACTTCCCAGCTGTGTGACCCTGGGCAAGTCACTTGACCCCCATTGCCTACCCTTACCACTCTTCCACCTATAAGTCAATACACAGAAGTTAAGGGTTTAAAAAATTAAAAAAAAAATTAAAAAAAAAAATGGGCCTCAAAGCAAAGATGGCCTGGACCTGCCCTAACACATACTGGTCATGTAATCCAATCAATCAATCAATCAATTTCTAGATAAACTCTTATCAAGTCTCTACTATGTGCTAGTAAAACAAACAAACAGAAAAAAAAAAAGACAAAAGATAATCACTAACTTCAAGGAGCTCACAATCTAATGGTTGAGATATCAGGGAAACAAATATACCCAAAAGCTATATCCATGGTAAACAAAAAATAATTAGCAGAGGGAAGGCACTAGAATTAAGAGAGGTTGAGAAAGGTTTCCTGGAGAAGTGAAGTTTTAGTTGAGACTTAAAGGAAGCTGGCTAGCAAAGTAAGAAGACCAAGCAGAGGAAGGAGAACATTCCAGGCTAGATCATCTAACATCCATCTAACCATCTAACCTTGAGAGTCTAGTTAATTTTCCAAGAGTATAAATTGTGGGAAAATGATCAGTAGTAGAGAAATTCCTTACCCAGGACCTCCATACAAGTCTCTTATCCTAACCCTGCTATCCAGACATGTTGCTAAACAACTGGGAATACAAAAATCAAAAAATGAAAGTAGGCAGGTCATTGATCATTCTATAGAATCCTTTGGCTATGTTGTTGTTCAGTCATTTTATTCAAGTCCAACTATTCAATGCACTATTTAGAGTTTTCTCAAGTCAAAGATATCAGAGTAATTTGCCTTTTCCTTCTCAAGCTCATTTTATATATGTGGAAACTGAGGCAAATGTTAAGTGACTTGCCCAGAATCACTCAGCTAGCAAGTGTCTAAGGTCAGGTTTGAAATCAAGAAGATGAGTCTTCCTGACTTTAGACTCTGTAGTATTGGCAAGATGATATTTTCCTCTTTTTTCTATATGCTTTCATTTTCCAGATCCTCAAAGTCACATTGCTAGAAAATAACCGTAAGGTTCAGAAACAGTGTCCAGTGTACAGTGGTGCATTATGAGCTCCTTCAAAAGTAACAGAGGAAGCTCAGCAGTTTAGCCAAACCTCAAATTAATATAATTATCCCATAAGACAAAACTATTTGATCAAAGTGTCAGAGGTAGAGTTATACATCATAGAAAAGGAGCAGAGGGAATTTCCCTTCCTGAGAGGGGGCCTACATTTCAATTGGATTTCTAAATTAATTTTGAAAAATCACTATTTGCATCCTTGAGGTTATTTTATTACTTATTACTTAAAGTTTTCTCTCTTATCAAAAGTCCAATAGTTTGTAAAGGGGGGATTTAATGGAAAGATCCCTAGATTTCATAACTAGAAACAGGCACTGAGTCCTAGCTTTATAACCTTTGTCATGTTAAAAAATTACCTGATTGGGGGCAGCTGGGTAGCTCAGTGGATTGAGAGCCAGGCCTAGAGACGGGAGGTCCTAGGTTCAAATCTGGCCTCAGACACTTCCCAGCTGGGTGACCCTGGGCAAGTCACTTGACCCCCATTGCCTACCCTTACCACTCTTCTGCCTTGGAGTCCATACACAGTATTGACTCCAAGATGGAAGGTAAGGGTTTAAAAAAAAAATTACCTGATCTTCCTCAGCCTTAGTTTCCACATCTGTAAAAAAGAGAATGTCTAGACTAACTGTTTCACAGAAAGCTAATTGGCATAGTATATAGTGTTCAGTCATTTTTCAGTCTTGTCTAACTCTGTGTGGCCCCATTTGGGCTTTTTTCAGAAGAGAGAATGGAGAGTTTTGTCATTTCCTTCTCCAGCTCATTTCACAGATAAAGAAACTAAGGCAAAAGGATTAAGTGACTTGTCCAGAGGCACACAGCTAGTAAGTCTTAGAGGCAAGATTTGAACTCAGGTCTTCCAGACTTCAGGCCAGCACTCTATCCACTATACTACCTGGCTGCCCTAGTGGCAAACATTGAGGTTTATTAAAGTTAAAGCCAGCTATTATCATTATAATTATTAATATTATTCCTAAGTACATTACCTTAGACAACTCTCCTTAACTATTAATTTTTCTCATCTGCAAAATGGGAAAAATAAGAGTGCCTTTCTCAAAATTGTGAGGATTAAATAAAATAATATTTGTAATTATATTTTGTACAAATTAAAGCACCCCATAAATTCTAGCTCTTATTAAGATCAAATGAAATTGTCTTGGAGTTTGCTTCACATAGAGCTTTGCAATGGATAAAGTTTTCCTTGGAGACATGCTTTATAAGAATTATTAGACACATTGTATAACTAAGGAAAATAAAACTCAGAGACTTGCTGAAGGTCAGTAGGTGGCAGAATGTGGGTTAGAACTTAAACATATGAAAAGAACTGAATAAACATTGAGGACTTCCTAAGTATGAGCTTCTATCATTCTAAGAATGGCTCCGTAGGGAGCTATCTGAATGGAGCTATCTGAATACTTCACCTTTAGTGAATTTCTCAAACTCTCAACCAAATAGAAGGTAAACTATTCAGCAGGCAAGCATATGCAAAATATTGTCCATTTACTGTCCTGTCCAAAGGAGAGGCTGGCCTTCTTTAACATATGGATCTGCCAAACTATCACTGGATATACTATATGTATAATGATCATATTGACGATGGAGATTCAAAGAGATAATCAATAGGAAGCACTTTGTAAAACCCTAAAGAGGTATATATAAATGTGAGCTATTGTTACCACCATCCTTTTACATCTTTTATGGGCAGTTAGCTGGCAAGTAGATAGAGGACTGGGCTTGGAGTCAGAAAACTCCTCTTCTTGAGTTCAAATCTGGCCTCAGACATTTGCTAGCTTGTGACCCTGGGCAAGTCACTCAACCTTGTTGGTCTCTATTTCCTCATCTGAAAAATGAGCTATAGAAGGAAATGGCAAACCACTCCAGTATCTCTGCCAAGAAAATACCAAAATGGATCCAAGAAGGGTCAGACATGGCTGAAAAGACTCAACAACAATTAAAAAAGAAAATAAGCAATAAAGAAATCAAATCATCTCTGAAACTCATGATTCTTTAGTATCCCCTTCCCCCATACCCCTCCTTCCCTGTGTCTGAAGAGGGTGTAGAGTGAATCCTCCTAGATGTTCCATTTAAGGAGAGCTCCTAGGAAAACCATTTTGTAGTTTCCCACCTTGCTGTGACCTCCTGAATTTCTTATGCCCCAGGGCAGACCACCTTGCCCTTCCTTCTCTTCCTCCCCTCAACCTACTCTCTCTCTCATTGACTATCTCCCCACTACCTACCTCCCTACCATCTTAGCTTCTTTCTATGTGTTGTCTTTTCCTATTAGCTTTTGAGCTTCTCAAAGGCAGGAACTGTCTTATTTTCTATGTAAATTCAAAGCTTATTACCTATCACATAGTGGACATTAATAAATATTTGTTGATTTGTAATTTGTAATAATTAATAAATATTTGTTGATTACTGACTATTGGGAATGAGGGAAACAAGAGGCAGTTAGATGACCTAGAAGACAGAAAGATATGAGGTCAAATTTGTCCTCAGACATTTACTAATTGTCTGGCTTTGGGTAAAATATATCATCTTTCTCAGCCTCCAATTTCCTCATCTATGTCATTGTCACTCAGTCATTTCAGTTGTTTTGTCTCTTCATGATCTCATTTGGGTTTTCTTGGCAAAGATACTGGAATGGTTTGCCATTTCCTTCTCCAGCTCATTTTGCGGATGAGGAAACTGAGGCAAACAGTATCAAGTGACTTACCCAGGATTATACAACTAGTAAGTATCTAAGGTCACACCAGAAGTCAGGAAGATGAGTCTTCTTGACTGCAGACCTGGTACTCTCTATCCACTGTGCCATCTAGCTGCCCAATTTTTTAAATGCTAGCACCTGACTCCTAGGGATGTTGTGAAGATAAAATGAGAAATTTATAAAACACTCAGCACAATGCCTGGAACATAATAGTCATTTAATCAATGCTTATTTTAAAAAATTAACAAGCAAAAAATGCAAATGCTAAGCTTGTAGATACAAAGTGCCATCAGCACCAGAAGAAGATTCTCCATAGAAACATCTACTATGAAAAATTTACAGAAGATCAGCACCAGGATGGCAAGATGTAGATGACTGGTAACCTGCACCTGTAAAATCATGGAAATATTGAAATTTGCATGATTTTAAATGCATGGCGATTAACAAGAGCCGAGAATTGAGGTCCACTGAGGTTTAGACTTCTCTCTTGATGTTGGTGCAGCATGCTACCATGGACAGGTCTCTTCCTCTGTACTACTTCCCCTGATGATCTCAACCTCTCCCATGGACTTAATTACTCTCCCTCTGGTGATGATTCTCAAATCTACCTATCCTGCCCTAATGTCTCTGCTGACCTCCAATCTTCCATCTCCAACTGCCTTTCAAACATCTCAGACTTGCTATCCAGTAGATATCTTATACTCAACATGGCTAAAACTTACTATCTTTTCCCCTAAACCATATCTACCTCCTATCTTCTCTATTTCTAGAGAAGACAACATGATCCTCCCTCAGGCTTGCCACCTAAAAATCATCAAGGACTCCTCCCACTCTGTCACCCCACCATATCCAAATTGTTGCCAAGGCTTGTTGAATTCACATCTGCAACACCTCTTGTAGATATTCCCTTCTCTCTTCAACCACACTAGTACAAACCATCCCACCTGGACTATTGAAATAGCCTATTGAAACATCTGCCCACCTCAAGTCTCTTCCCTGGACAGTGCATGCTCCATTCTGCCACCAAAGTGATTTTCTTAAAGCAAAGATCTGACCATATTACCCCTCTCCTCAACAACTGCCACTATCTCTCTTTCAACTCCAGGATCGAATACAAAATGTTCTGTCTGGCATTCAAAGCCTTTTGTAACCTAACCTGCTCTTCCCTTTCCAATCTTCTTACAAATTACTCCCAGCCACTTACTCAATGATTCAGTGCCACTCACCTCCTGGCTGTTCCACAAACAAGACATTCTGTCTCTCAGTTCTGGGCATTTTCTCTAGCTCTCCCCAATGCCTGCAACGTTTTCTCTCCTTCTCTCCATCTACTGACTTCCCTGGCTTCCTTTAAGTCCCAACTAAAATCTCATCTTTTTACAAGTCTTTCCCAAACATTTTTTTAATTCTAGTGCTTTCTCTGTCTGAATACTTCCTACTTATACTGGATAGAGCTAGTTTGTATGTATTTGTTTAAATGTTAGCTCCCCCATTAGATTATGAACTCCTTGAGGGTAGGGACCGTCTTTTTTTTCTATCTTGTATCTCCAGTGCTTGGCACAGTGCCTGGCACATAGGCATCTAATAAATGTTTATTTACTGATAAATATATGTGCATATGTACATATACATATATTTATATGATATTATTAAATATCTTATATTATATAAAATATATAATTATAGATATAATTAATATAATCATTTCCTTTGTAGGTAAAATATTAGATAGAACATTGGGTCTGGAGCCAGGAAGGAAAGACCTGAATTCAAATCTGGATTCACTCAACCTCTGTTTGCCTTGGCTTCCTAAACTGTTAAGTGGGGATAATAATAGCACCTAACTCTCAGGCAATGCTGTTATGAGGATTGAGTGAGATAATATTTGCAAAGCACTTGTCATAGTGCTCAACACATAGTAGGTATTTAATAAAGGCTGATTCCCTTCCTTTCATTTTATTTTATGCATTTAAGAACAGTGTTCTGAGAACTGATCCTTAGTTCTCTCACCAGACTGCCAAAGGGGTCTCCATAACACAAAAACAGCTAAGAAACCTGTAACATATCCTTCAGATCTTTCCTCCTTTTATAGCTGAGGAAACTAAGGTTCAGAGCAGTCAAGAGACTGGAGCAGTCAAGAACCAGTCATCAATCCTAGGTTTCTAGCTTCATATTGAGTGTTTTTTACCATCACCTAATGCTTTCTTTCATAGGACGAATTATTATATAGATAAACTCATCTCTTCAAGTAACCAAGAAGTTGGGACATCCATTAGACAAAACTGAGTAATTGAGGCTTAGAGAAGATAACTTCCCCAAGGACACAAAGTAAATATGTCCATCAAAAGAATATAAGCTCTTCAAGGGCAAGAACAGTTTCATTTTTGTTTTCTATCCCCCAGAACTGGCAAATAGTAGCTACATAATTGCTTGTTGGTTTATTGACAAGCTAAAGGAGGTACCAAAATGCAGCTTTCTTCTTTCCTTTTCCCACTGAAAAGTCACTTACCCCTTTTTTATCTTTAGTAGTGGAGAATTCTGGGAGGCGTAATTGAATGAGAAAAGAACCCATAGTTAACCAGGTAGCCTCACCACTAGATCAGAAGGGGGAAATTAGATACCAGTATTAGATAGCACATAAGTGGCATATTTATATCTTTTACAACAACAGTGCAGCACTGGGATGAAGCATGAATTGTGTGAACAAGTGTATTCTTCATCTTGAAAGGTGACTCTCTGGAGAATTTTGTAAGTCTGACCCCTAACCCACAGTTCCTATGAAGCATAAAAATCCCCACTCACCATTCCCTGAAAGAGAAACAGAGTTTGAAGAATACTAGAGGGAAGCCTCAGCAAATAATCATTACATCAGGTTGACTAAGTTTAAGCCACAATAAATGATTAAATGAACTGAAAATGATTTAAAGCTCTCCAAGGAAAAGAAAGAATCATTTCCAGAAGAGTGGCCTTGTGGTCCAGGCACCGTTTCTAAGGAACACTCCAAAGCAACAAACAATAATATAGCAAATCTAGGCACTTAGACAGTCTCCTTTTTCCCATCCTATCGAGCTGCTTGAAGCACTTCATAAATGTCACTGCTTCAATCTCTAAAACATGCCAGTCTCAGCAGACTGTGCTTGCTATACTGTGGAAGAAAAATAAAAACCAGGTCCAGATAGGGTTCACTCCCCAAATTTGGGGACAAGGTCAGAAAATGTGACCCTCTGAAATTTAAGCAAGAAAAAGAGGCAACATATGCTGGGCAAGATTAAACAGCCTCAGAAGTCATACAACCCGAAAGATGGTTTGTGAACTGCTAATGAAACCAGGGTGTCTAGTTCCTAAGCCTCCCTCCAGGAGATAGGCTGCCTCCCTGATCTCATTAAGGATAACTCTCAAATCTCATCAAGGAGACTAAAATGTAACTAGTGTAAAAATGAGCTGTGAACCAATTAATTGTCACTTGTCTGAGGTAATGTTGCCATGACAGGAGGTTGGAGATGTGAAAAAAGAAAAATTAAAAAGTCAGAATTTGTTTGTGTAGAACCAGCCAAGAAAGAGAATATTCTGACCAACTGACTCAAATATGGTCATCTCCTTGGCAAGGTCTATTCCACTAACCGAGTTGGGCAGAGAAAACTGTCAAAATTTGATGATATTATTCATTGACATTGTTGAAATCTCTATGGTCACCAAACTATCTTTTGATACTAATTTAATATTCCAGGTAGACTTCCCTACAGGGAAGAAAATAAATTAAGCAGCCAAAATTAATACGTTAGCATTGTGGCTTATCAAGTAGACTTTGGTAAAGTTTTGTTATCGTGGATAAACTGACAAAGTCTCTTTCCTAAATCTGCAAACCTGAGGCTTAAATCCTAATCCAAAGTGACTTCACTAAGGCACAGATATAGCATCACAGAATGTCAGAGTTGGAAAGGAACTCGGAGGCCATTAGTCCAACACATACCTCAATAATTTCCTCTACAAATATCTGGCAAATGTTCATTCAGCATTTGCTTGAAGACTTTAAGTGATTAGAAACCCATTATTTATCAAGACAGACTGTTTACAACATAGAGTAGTACTCACTGTAAGAAAGTTTTTCCTTAAATTCAAGCATAAATTTACTTCTTTGCAACTTTCACATATCATTCTTGATTCTGTTCTCTACAACAGCAAACCTTTCTCAAACCTGAAAATAGCTATGAGATTTGCACCACCCTCTCCAAGTTTTATATTCTCCAGCCTAAGCATTTCCACATCCTACAATGCTCATGTGACACAATCTCAAGAGCTCTTCTTCCTCCTGGTGTCACTTCTCTAGACACTCTCCAGATTATGCCTTCCAAAAATGTGATGTCCAGAACTGAACAAATGCCCCAGTCACAATGGTCTGGGCAGAGCAGAATAGAAGAGCCTTATTACCTCTCTAGTCTCTCTATTCTCTCTTCCTCTCATAATGTAACATGAGATTGCATTAGTTTTACAGGCTGCCATGTCTTCTTGTTTCATACTGAGTTTGCAATCCACTAAAACCCTCTCAATAGTCCTCCACCATCTTTTAGTTGTAAAACTGATTTTGTGGACCCCAGGAGTCTCAATTAGGTAGCCTTTCTCTTTAATTCCTTCTTAAATATAAGCTGAGTACATGTGGATTTTATATCCTGCTACTTCGCTAAAAATTATTGATAGTTTTAATTAATTTTAGTTAAATCTCTCAAATTATATATATATATATATATATATATATATACACACACACATATATATATCATCTTGTCTGTGAAAAGAGATAATTTTATTTACCTTTGCCTATTCTAATAGCTTCAATTTCTTTTTCTTCTCTTATTGCCATTGCTAACATTTCTAGTACAATATTAAATAATATAGGTGATAATGGGCATCCTTGCCATCCAGATAGTTTTGGGATGAAAAAATCAAACCTATATATAACTACATGAAAAAATGTTCTAAATCACTATTGATTAGAGGAATGCAAGTCAAAACAACACTGAGATATCATCTCACACCTATAATATTGGCCAAAATGATTTTAAAAAAGGCAAAATGGCAAATGATGGAGAGGATATGGAAAAAATAGACACTGATACATTGTTAGTGGAACTGTGAACTGATCCAACTTTTTGGAGAGCAATCTGGATTTATACTCTCTCTATATATATATCATATGCATATATAATTATGTATAATATAATATATAAATTATATATATTATATATAATATATAAAAATATATGATATGGATTTATACTCAATGAAATATATATATATATATATATACACACACACACATACACACACACACACACACACATACCTTTTGACCCAGTAAAATATCATTGTTGGGTTCATTTCCTAAGGTGATCAAGAGAAAAAGGAAAAGAAACTATATGTTCTAAAATATTTATAGCAGCTCTTTTTGTGGTGGCAAAGAACTGGAAACTGAAGGGATGTCCATCAATTGGGGAATGAATAAACAATCTGTGAAATATAATTGTAAAGGAATACTATTGTACCGTAAGAAATGATAAACAAAATGAGTGTGAAAAACTGGAAAGACTTATATGAAGTGATGCAAAGTGAAAAGAGCAGAACTAAGAGAATGTTTTATACTATGACAACAATAATGTATAATGACCTACTGTGAATGACTTAAATATTATCAACAAGGCAAGGATCCAGGAAAACTTCAAGGGACTCATGGCAAAAAAGGATATCCACCACCAAAGAAAGAACAAATAGAGTTCAAATGCAGATTGAAACATACCATTCTTTGCTTTATTTCCTCCATGAATTTTTCTCTAACATAAGCAATATATGTCTTGTTTCACAATATGATAAACAGAGAAATATAAAGTATAGGATAATATATTTACAACTTATATTACCTGCCTTCTTGGGGGAGGGACAAGAGTTGGGGGAGAGGGGAAAATTTAAAAAAAGAATGAGACAGATTTGGGGGCATAGCTAATGTGAGAATGTGTTTCTCTTGGATAAGCATATTTATTATACTTAAATGCATATGTTTAATATTTCATTATATTAAATATTATATTTTTATATATAAAAGATAAAAGTAAATAGTAACAACAAATAAAATAATATATGATGTGGCAGGCCTCAATAAAAAGCATAAGCATTTATTAAATAACTATATTTATTCCTGGCATATAAATGCCAGGAATACAAATTCAAAGAAACAATTCCTGCTCATACAGATCTTACATTCTAATAGCATATACAAGCACATATTAAAAAGGGCATTGGCAGCCCTGTATCCTTAGGAGGGAGTTCCCCTGGCCAGGTATGTGAATTGGTCATAAATGTCTCTGTAATGTACCCTTTTAGAGTGTATGCTTCCTGGTCACACATATTCCTTTTTGTGTCTTCTCTGTATGCTTCCCAGCCAGGTATATTTTCTACAGATGTGCCCTCCCCCATTGGCAGTCCAGTAATGTGCAGTAGCATGTACCCTATGTGTGTACAGGGGCATGTTAACATTTGTTTTAAATTTATTGTGCTGTTTCATTAAATGTCTTTCTACTTCACTGTGGTCCAGCAGATAGAGTGCCCAAGCCTGGAGTCAGGAAGACTCATCTTCCCGAGTTCAAATCTGGCTTCAGACATTTACTGTTCTATGAAGGAAACAAAGCTGTTTTAGCCTGGGCAAGTCACTTAACCCTGGTTGCCTCAGTTTCCTCATCTGTAAAATGAGCTGGAGAAAGAAATGTCAAACCACTTCAAGATCTTTGACAAGAAAACGTCAAATGGAGTCAGGAAGAGTTGGGCACAACTGAAAAAATGACTGAACTTCATTTTTTAAACTTAAAAGAGAAATACTATCTTTGATCAAAAACCCAGGTTGTGCCAGAGGCCTTATTTGAATCCTCTCTTCTTGACTCCAGGTCTAGCACTCTCTCTACTCTATTACAATGCCTCTCAATTAAGAAAATCAAAACAGAAAGGATTGTTGAAGTTTTGTTTTATTTGATGTGTGTGTGTGTGTGTGTGTGTGTGTGTGTGTGTGTGCTTGTGAATTCATTAATCTCTTGTTTCCCAGTTAGTCAGGCCTACCTCTCCAATTCAGGTTTAAACAATTCTAGCTATTTCCTGATTGCTTCCTCCTCACTTCCTCAATCTGAATTACTGCGCAAAGATTTAATATTTTTAAATGAGGCAGTCTTGTATGGTCAATGGAAAGAGCACTGAACCAGGAGTTCTAAATCAATCCCATAAGGTTATGCAATTTTAGATAAGTCCCTAGACCTCCTCTAATCTCAGTAGCTTCATCAGTAATGTGAAGATATAGACAAAATGTTCTCTTCATTTCCTTCCGTCTTTAACATTCTGTGATGCTATTGCTTTCAAAACACCAGCTGCAGTGGTCCCAAAAATACCTACTGTTGTTGCAAACTTCATACACAGTCCATTTAGAATCAGATTTTTTTTAGGAAAAAAAAAAGAAATACTATAATGTTCATTTGTTTCATTACAACAATTTAATAAGAACAACCATCCAAAAAATGGAAAATGTCAAGTGGGCCATTAAAGCCTTCTAGCATGAAGAGGATGCATCAAGGTACAAAAATTAAATGAGAATGATCTCAAGGAAGGAATACAGAGGGAAAGGTTTGCTGCTATCTATTCAAACATTATTGTTTAAGAGATGATCACGCAGGAGGCTAGCAATGGGCAACATCTGTGCAAGCTGCTGGAGTGTTGCACCATTCAGAAATAGGCTCAACAATCTTCCTAGACTTCTTGGAAAAGAAGTCATGAACTCACTTTTTTTAAAAATGAAATCACTCTTAATTCCAGCATAGAATAAGTGCTTATTTGCCAGAGACTTTGCTATAGAATACAAAGAAAGGCAAAAAAGAGAGCTCTTACTCTTAAGGAACTCACAGTCAATGGGGGAAATAAAATGAAAACAATGATGTACATAAAAAATATCTTTGTGTCTATAATAATAATAAATTATAACCAATGTAATTGGAGATAATCAATAAAAGAAAGGCAGTAGATTTAAGGGGGAACCAAGAAAGGTTTTTCAAAGAAGATGGTCTGAACTGTTGCTCTGTCAGTTGTTTACCCAGAAATTTGGAAATAAAAAAAATGAATATTTGAGAATCATCCCTAAGAGGCAATAAAACTTGGTAGACAGAGTGCTGGAGTTGGAGTCAAAAAGACTTTCATTCACTTCCTTCCTTGCATACTTAATTTGCAAACCTTAGTAAGTCACAACTTTTTAAAACTTGGATGTCCTCATGTGTAAAATGAGGCTGTTAACACCTATCATGATACCCTACTTCACGATTTTTTTTAGACTAAAACAAGATCATATATGCAAAGTATTTTGTAAAGAAAACACTATATAAATGTAATCTATTAATAATACCATTCTGATTGGCATTAACCCCTCATCCACTCAGGTGGAGAAACCCAAAGCATGCCACTGAGAATCATACCTAAAGTATGATAAATTGGGATAACTGTCCCATGCTCCAAGTTTAGAACCTGCCTGGGAGATCCTACCAGACTCCGAACCACAGCTGATGAAACAGAAAGTGATTGCTTCTTCCATTGCTGCATTAAAAGGAAAAAAAAAAAAGATCTGAGATAGACATATACTGAACCTTCAATGATAATGCCTTACATAGAAGGTGACAATTACAAAGCACTTTGCAATTATTATCACATTTTATATTTAGAACAACCCAGATGTCAAATGGTAAGGTAGTTCCTCTGTCAACCTCATTTTCCAGACAAGATGGCTTATCTGAGATCACCTAGCTAGTAAACTTGGGACTCAGGTTTAGCATAGACCGGTGATGACAAACCTATGACACATGTGTCAGCACTGACACGCGTAGCCATTTTTGATGACCCGCAGCTGCATACAGAGAAATATGGGACCGCATGCCGAGGATGAAACATTTGCTGTAGTGTAGTGTAGACACTCTGTGCACTATAGATGACAATTCTACCTATATTAATTTACCTATTTTGGTTTATTAAATAGTTATATATTCCAATTATACATTTTTTCTCATTTAAACAATAAATATCATGAAATTATGGTTTTTTCTCGAAGTGACACACCACCCAAGTTATGCTCAGTTTTTTGGTGAATTTTGACACACCAAGCTCAAAAGGTTGCCCATCACTGGTCTAGACTATTGCTTTCCCCCATCCCCTAACTAATACTTCCCTCAGAATATAATCCTCCTTAAGTGGACTAAAGGCAAAAGAAATGCATTTGCATTCTTCTCTTCCACATATAATTCCCTCCTTCTGCCGGGACAATCATTTTATCCTGAATTCACTAGAACGGGAAAACTATGAAGAAGAGGCACCTACAGGTCAATTTCTCTCTGGTCCATATCCCTAAGGATGGCCCTGGGCTAGGTACCCTTCTAAAGACAAACCCAACTACATATCTCTTGTTGCCCCTTCCAGGAAATTACTTTCATGGCCTGGAACCTCCAAAGACTTCTTATTACCAACTTCCAAGTCTGTAAAGAAACCTTCTAAAGCATTACGAAAATGACTAAAAGTTGAGGAAATTAAAAAGAAATGTTCCAGGTCAAGGTGTCTATTTGCCTAACTCAGCTGCAACATCTCCCTTCTTCCCTTTTTTCAAAAACATTTAACTTAAATTACAGCAAATGGGGAGGGGGGGGACTCTGGGTCTTAATTCTTTAAGGGCCATATAAACCCCTTCAGGAAGCACAAGAAGCATAAGATGGGACTTAGGACCTAAGGGGTTTTTTTTAAGGTGTTTATATGCATATAGTCAATATTTAAACCAACTAACCAAGAACTAGACTGAATGCCACCAAGGCAACCTGGTAACAATATGCTGCTTCTTCTCTTTCCTTTGTTCAGTTCCCACCTTAGTTTAGTTTCTATGACTAGTACTATCTGTGTGACCCAGGCAGGTCACAACTTCTCTGAGTATGTCTCATCATCTATAACATGACAGGCTGGACTCCATGACCTCTAAGTCCCTTCTGGCTCTAAATCTATGATCCATTAGTCCTAATCACCACTTAGATTGCATTTTGCCCTTTTCTGGTATCTCCCTCCCCATTAGCTACTAATTTTCCATATAATACCTATTAGATAACCTCCCTGACCTTAGTTTCTTCATCTGTAAAAGGAAGATGTTGATCTAGATCAGTGGTTCCCAAACTTGTTTGGCCTACCGCCCCCTTTCCAGAAAAAATATTACTTAGCCCCCTGAAAATTAATTTTTTTAAATTTTAATAGGAAATTAATAGGAAAGATAAATGCACCTGTGGCCATCACTGCTCTCCTGGATCACTGCAGCACCACCAGGGGGCGGTAGCGCCCACTTTGGGAATCACTGATCTAGATGGTTTCCAAAGTCCTTTCTAGCACTGTCTCTAATCCTATTATTTTAAGACCCTTGAAAACTTATTCATTTTAGCATTTTCATGGTCTTAGCGCAGTACATTTTATAAAGTCGATGCATATTAAATGTTTGTTGAATAAATACTTCTGCCTACAGACTAGATCAAATATTGGAGTTGGGAGTATGGTTAGAGATCATATAATATAAGCCATCCCCCCTCTCACTTTATAAATGAGGAAATTGACACTCATTCATTCATTTGATGAGAATTTTAAGTACCTACTATTAAATGGCTACTAGGTGATACAGTGGATAGGGTTCCAGGCCTGGAGTTAGAAAAATTCATTATCCTGATTTCAAATATGACTTCAAAAACTTACTAGCAGGGCAGCTGGGTAGCTCAGTGGATTGAGAGTCAGGCCTAAAGACGGGAAGTCCTGGGTTCAAATCTGGCCTCAGACACTTCCCAGCTGTGTGACCCTGGGCAAGTCACTTGACCCCCATTGCCCACCCTTACCACTCTTCCACCAAGGAGCCAATACACAGAAGTTAAGAGTTTAAAAAAAACATACTAGTTGTGTGACCCTGGGCAAGTCACTTAACCCTGGTTGCTTCAGTTTCCTGTCTGTAAAATGAGTTGGAGAAGGAAATGGCAAACTTCCCTAGTATCTTTGCCAAGGAAATCCCAAATGGGGGCAAGAAAGGTCAGACATGACTGAAAAAATGACTGAATAAAAGCGAAAATTTAAGTAATCCACCTGCCAGACACTGAGCTATATGCTGAGAACACAAAACAAAAATGCCATAGGACCTACACTTAAGTAGTTTACATCCTTTTGGGGTAGAATAGCAAATAAACAAAAAATTAAACTCAAAGTATATACAAAGTAATTGTCCTCCAAGAGATTTAATGACTTGCCCAGGGTCACATTGCAAATTAGTGACAAAGTCAGGATGAATAATTCAGACATTATGACTCCTGGGAAGAGGATATAACATTTGTGTCAAAATTTTAACCAGATTTTACTCATAAAAATGTTGAGGAGAGGAAAAGAAAACACTATGATTTCCCCTAGATTCTGCACACCCCCAGAAATGACCCTGACCTTCTCTTCACATCTCCTTAAAACCCAGCAAAGGAATACATAACACTGGAAGTCCAAACAGAAATTTCAATTCCCAGAAGCTGGCAGGCCTTGGCACATGAAGACACGATTCTAATTTGCTCCTTGTGTCAAGGTCTCTGCTTCCATTTAAAACTAAATCTCTGTGAAGAATTTGTCTGCAAATTTGCCAGGGAGGAAAGGAGGGAAAGAAAAAAAAATGTCCAAACCCTATTCTCTTGTGACTTAGTGCTATTTGTTGACCTTCACACTCAGAGAATGTGGCCATCCGGCCTGGCAACTGGAAATAGCCTCTACCAGAATCAAGGGCAAAGGGGGAAGAAGGGATTCAGTGAGCTGAATCATTTGGTCTGACTGTGAATTCTCCTTCTAGTGAATGGGACTTAAAGCAAAGAAAACTTAGAAAGAAAGGGCAAAAGGTGGAGGCAGGAGGGGAGATGGGATGGTTGTTTCAAAAGAAAATGAGCTTAAAAAATCCTCAGGATACCAAAAAAAAAAAAAGATGAGGAGCCTTGAATTTTCAATTCTACCATTTCTTTGCATATTTCACTTTTATGACTTTTTATAGCATTGGTTTCATTTTATTCCTGAAATAGGAGTAATCAGAGGAGTGCCCCTGATCCGTAGACTGGAGATCTTCTCATGGACCTGAGTCTATACTTGGGCCCTTCCTGGTAGCCTTTTGCTAAAAGACATGAGCAAAGAGCAACTGCTGGTTGGTTCTTATTCTCTACCCCTATTCCCCATACACAGTATCATATTGGAGATGATTGGTAATTAAGCCAGAAAGAGTTGGCCCCTCAGCAGGTGACATGAGTTAAAGAAAAATTCCACTTCTCTCTGTTTGCTATCCTGCCTGGTTTGGAACGCAGGTAAGATATTTCTCTTGGACTTTTCTTGGACTTCCAGCAGGGGAAGGAGGAAATTTATTTTTCCTTCCCACGCAGTAACTATGGTAGCTATATACACATGGCACTAAGATTATGTGTTTGATGGTTTGCATGATAATTTATGTATAACCCACATTGAGTTGCTTGCCAGGTCAGGGAAGGGAGAGGGAAGAATGGAGGGAGACAATTTAGATCATATAACTTTGGAAAACTCATGTGGAAATTTGTTATTAAATTTTTTTAATTTAAATTTAAAAAAAAGAAAAAGAGGGGGCAGCTGGATGGCTCAGAGGATTGAGAGTCAAGCCTAGAGATGGGAAGTCTTAGTTCAAATATGGCCTCAGATACTTCCTAGCTGTGTGACCCTGTGCAAGTCACTTAACCCCCATTGCCTAGTCCTTACCACTCTTCTACCTTCAACCAATTCACAGTATTGATTATAAGATGGAAGATAAGGGGAAAGGAAGGAAGGAAGGAAGGAAGGAAGGAAGGAAGGAAGGAAGGAAGGAAGGAAGGAAGGAAAGAAGGAAGGAAGGAAGGAAGGAAGGAATTTAAAAACAAAGAGAAAAAGAGTATGTAGAGTATCCTGGAGACAAGAGGATGTGGGTTCAAACCTGACCTTGGATACTTCCTAGCTGTTTGACCTTGGGCAAGTCACTTAACCCTGATTGCCTAATCCTTGCCACTCTTCTGTCTTAGAAGTAATACTAAGACAGAAGATTAGGGTTTGAAAAAAATGAGTATGTTTGCTTTTATGAGCTTATGACTGGATCTCAAATCCTTGGCAACCTTTTTTTACTTCGTTTCTTTCACTAAAGCCAGGTTATGAATGGTGAGAATGTAAGTTTTCAAACATGGTAGCATGAGTTGAAGAGGTTAGGAGTCCATGAGTTGGTGCCAGTTGTCCAGAGAAAGATGCTTCCTACAACTCTACAGCTTTTCAGAGGGAAAAAAATACATTATGACCATATGAAATTGCCAGGGGAATGATGAGATTGATTGGACTAAACCCATGGAGGCTTGCCAAGAGACTTGAACTCACAAAAAGAACAGCTAACACAGGTCAGAGATGAAAGTGAAGTATCTGTTCAAAGTAGACTCCTAAAGGGCTTTTAGAGTGTAATAGGAGTGATGGGTTGTTGTTTTATAATTTCAGCATTTCTTAATGTGTGCCTCTGGGTCTTTTATGTTTTAAGCATTTCCTTTTGAAGCAGAGAAAACAAATGCTGTCCTATTCCTGATATCTGCTTTGTACACTTAGCACCCTGTCAATCTCCTTTAAGGGAGACCCTACAAGAGCCAAAGCTAAGTTTTATTTAAGAGGTTTTTCCTGTATCCAGGGCAAGAAAATACACTACGGTGAATCTAAAAAGCTTGCTTCTCTTTTTTAGAATCAGGCTCCCCAAGAACCAAACATAGTCCATAGGAGTCGCTTTTCTCAAAGGGGATTCCCCTGGGCCATAAGTGATATTCCATCTGGACAGAGAGATAGGGCTAGCCATAAGGTAAGCAGAGAAGGAAAGAACCTATGAGATTTAATTTGCAAGTCAGGGTAGTTTCCAAGTTTCTTCAAATCTTAAATTCTGCCTACTAAAGCTTCATACCTTTGGTTTATGGCTTTATCTCTATTGAAATGTAAATCCCCTAAAAGGGTTATACTATAAACTGCTTTCACTTGAGTATGAATTAAGACTAATAATGGGATCATTGATTTAGAGCTAGAATGGGCCTTAGGGATCATTTATTCATCAGAATTGGATAAGCATAGACTTACAGCTAAAAGATACCTCAGAGTTCAACTAGTCCAACCACCTCATTTTAGATACAGGGAAAACTGAAGCCCAGGTAGAGGAAATATCTTACCTCGGGCTATTCAAACAAGGTTGATATTGAACCATTTCAGTCATTTCTGACCATTCATGACCCCATTTGGAGTTTTCTTGGCAAAGGGCAACTGGTTCCAGGCCAACACTGCACCACTTAGTTGACTCTCAAGGAATAAGTGGCAAAGTCACATCTGAACCCAAGGCCCATGACTCCAAACAAGAATCACAAATTCACATAATTTTAAGGCCAGATGGGACCTTAGTGACATCTATACCAAACTATACCCCCCCTCCAAAAAAAAAGCATCTCCACTATAATATAACCAACAAATCTAGCCCTTCCTTAAAGACCTCAAAAGAGGGAGGATGCTTTAAATTATAGGTCCTGAAGTATTGAAGTAAGTGGTTTGTGGATAGGAAACTTTTTAATTCAAATGAAGAATCCTGATTATTGGGGGGGCGGGGGGATCACTTACTTCAATACTTCCTGAACCTATAATTCTGTTGGTCTAAGTCCTCCCTCCACCAATGCACTTCCTACCACTTCTATACAGGTAAATAGCCTTTGAGAGTTGACATGTCCAAATAATAAACAATATACAATATTATAATAACTAATGGCATGATAATAATTCTAATAAATACTAATACAATAAACAAAATATAATATCTAAAATATATAGTAACATTACCATCACCAAGAAGCAGTCTATTCTACTAAAGGTCAGCTCTAATTATAACACAGGTTTTCCTGACATTAAGCCTACATTTGTTTCTTTACAAGTTCCAGATGTCGTTCCAGATTTTTTCCTCTAAGGCCAGAGAATACAATTTTACAGCTATTCAGACACTTGCAAACATCTACCATCCACTATTTTTCTTTTCTCCAGGCTAAATCCAGTGTTCCTTATGTCACAATAAATAGCTCATATTTACACAGTGTCTTAGAATCAGGAAGACTCATCAATTTGAGTTCAAATCTAGCCAGAGAAATTTAATAGTTGTGTGGCCCTGGGCAAGTCATTTAACCCTGTTTACCTCAGTTCCTCATCTGTAAAATGAGCTGGAGAAAGAAATGGCAAACCACTCCATTATCTTTGCCAAGGAAACCCAAATGAGGTCATGAAGAGTCAGGCGCCACTGAATATCAATACATGGTGCCAGATAGCTTACAATGATTTTCCACACAATAGCAGGGTGAGTTTATCTCCTTTTATTGATGAGAAAACTAAGGTTCATATCCATAACCTCACAGGGAATAAGTAGGAGAGACAAGATTTAAACCTGGGTCTACTGATTAAAAGATTGGGACTTCTCCTAGAACTCAAAAGAAATTCAGATGAGGAAAGGGGAGAAAGCATGAGAGTCCAAGGTTCCTGACATGAAAAGGGAAGATATGGGGAAGCATTGCACTGGGGCATATTTATTTATTGTATCACATTATTATTTGCCTTTTTTTCATGTCTTATCTCCTCAAATAGACCTTGAGTCCCACAAGGGCATGTCTTCTTTTGCATTCCCATAGCATTTGGCACAGAGATGAGAACATAGAAGACAAATATTTGTTGAGTTAAAAAAAAAACAAGTAAAAATTTAAGGTATTATTACTATTAAATAATTGTTCTGTCCTCCCTCTTCCAGCATTAAAGAGAAAGAAAAGAGAAGGTCTTCTCAATTTAGTTAATGGTAAGCACTTACAGGCAGTGAGGTGGTTCCCTGGATTGAGAGCCAGGTCTAGGAAGTCCTAGATTCAGATCTGACCTCAGAAACTTCCTAGCTGGGTGACCATGGGAAAATCCTCATTGCCTAGTCCTTACTGCTCTTCTGCTTACACAGCACTGATTCTAAGACAGAAGATAACTATATTTACATTTTTAATAGTAAGCATTCCCCTAAGAAATGAACAATAATTCCACCAATCATCAAGATTCTTAATTTGTTTTAAAATGTTTCCTAGCCACAAACCACTTACTTCAAGACTTCCAGGATCTATAATTCTGTTGCTCTGAGTCCTCCCTCCACCAATGCACTTCACACTTATTCTGTAGAAGTAAATAGCCTTTGAGAGTTGGTGCATCCAAATAATAAGCAAAATATGCTATAATAAATAATAATTATAGCATACAATAAACAAAATACAACATACACAATAAACAAAGAATAAACCATCTTCCATAGCCTGCTGAATGATGAACCTTTCTGAACTTCACTGTGTATGGAAAATAGATACTCTATGTATACACCAAATGTGCACCATCCCTGGGCCCAGATTCAAAGCCTTTCCAAGAGTATAATCAGAGCTTATCCCTCCAAGAACCCAGAGTAGCCCCCATATTATAATGAAATATGCCAGACTTTAAAGGCAGTAATATAGGTCCCTATGGCAAAGTAGCAGAAATATGTAAGCTGAAACCTGCCACATAACACTTCCACACCAATCTGAAAAAAAGAACACAGTTCTAATTGGAAAAGTCAAGAAAAAAATATCCTAAAATCATTTTTCCAGCCCAAATTGGCAAAGAGATGACAGAAAAAGTCTTCTAGGGACAGGATCTAACCAGACAGTCCTTCAGATCAGCATTTCAATAGAAGGAAAGAGTGTGCCAGCAAGAAGAGGTCCCACATCAAGCAGAGAAGACCTAACCTCAGGTACAGTGCCAGAGCAAGTGCCACCTGGCAGATTTCCATCCACTGCCCAGTTACAGGTCACAGAGTTCCGGATAGAGAAGAAGACCTGTGCCTAAGGGTGACATTCCATGGAGAGGAATGATGGTGCATCCTACTGTTGAATAATGAGCAAGGAGCAAGTTCACAAACAAGAGGTAGCTGTGAAGCTTAGGCCAAGAGCAGCATGGTCTCAGTTCCAGTTTCTAGCCTAGTCTGAAGCCTATAGGGAAGTCACTAAGGCAGGAATCCCAGACCAAAAGGGATCCCACTGGAACACAATCCTTGTCACTCTAAAGCTGCAGATCTTTCTAGCTAACTGATAATGGCCAAGTACAGCTGCAGTCTACTGGATCCCAATCCCACAAGTGTGTTGCTCAGACCCAAACAGGTCAGAAACATGCAAGGCTCAAATTTAGACTTTGCCCTGGACTGGGTTTGCAGGTCCCCAGCCTGAGCTGTCCTTGAAATCCTAGAATAACTCAATACTCATTACCCTTAGAAAACAGCAAAAGGACTTAAGGGAATAGAATTTGGGGGCAAACATTCTCTCAAGAAGTGTACAGATCCCAGCTTAAACATAAAGCCCAAAATCAAGACTCTTAGCTGGGAGAAGGAGCAAATTTAAAATTAATCCTACCATAAAGAGCTTTTATGGTGACTTACACAAACCCAGAAGAGAATTATTTCAAGACATCATAAGCAAAGCCTCAAGGAAAAGTATAATTTGGGCACACATTCAACAAGAATTCTGAAGAAAAAAACTAGAATGTTGTTTTTCTTTAAGAATTTTTAATGTTTTATGATACATGTAAAACACAGTAGAATTTCTTGTTGGCTCTGGAGGGGGGAAGGAGAAGGGGAGGGAAAGAATATGAATCATGTAATCATGGGAAAATATTCTAAATAAGTTAATTAAATAAATAAATTTAAATTAAAAAATAATTTTACATGTTTTAATAAATTGAAGTGATTTGTCTACAGTAAACGGCTAGTAAGTTTCTGAGGCAAGATGAGAACTCAGGTCATATTGATTCTGAGATTAGCACATTCTCCATTATGCCATTTAATGGTAAAAAAAAAGACACTCTAGAACGTAAATTCAGTTTCTAGAGTGTCTTTTTTTTTAAACCATTAAACATCCCCACTAAGGTGTTGGGACTATCTATGTAGCTAATGTGTAGCTCTTCTTGGAATATTTCATTTTTAAAAGATTGTCATGTTTAATCAGGTTGTTTTACCTGGCAGGGGAGGAAGAAGAGGTAGTAGGTAATAAAAGGAGAGAAGAAGGTAAGAGGTCAGGAGAGCATATTGGAAACCATTTTGGGAACCAGGAGGTACCTACACTGGGGTCTGTGCTCTGTCTCTGGCTAGCTGTGTGTGTGTGTGTGTGTGTGTGTGTGTGTGTGTGTGTGTGTGTGTGTGTCAATGAGTCAAGTCAGAGAATTCAGGACTGGAAAAAAACTTGTAGGTCTTCTAATCCAACATTCTACTTTTACAGCTGAGGCCCTAAGCAATTCAGGGATTCAGCCAAGGTCACACTGGTGGATAGTAGCAGAATCAATATTTGATTTTTGGGCCTCTGATACCTGATCTGGTGCTCTCTCCCCTCTACTGGACCTTCATGTACCTCTTTGACCTTCCTTCTGGCTCTTTTCTTAAGGGAACATTCATTAAGTGTAATCTGTTATGCACAAGAGGGCCCTTAAGTCATGGATCATAAAGACAGTGACCTCAGGAACCTAGAGTACAGGAAAAATTCTGTACTCTGATATTGCCCTTCAACTCTATTTACCAGAACTGTGATTAATGCCCATTTCAATTCAACTGAAGAAGCATTTACTAAGGACCTACTATGAGCCAGACATGGTGGTAGGAAAATAGAGAAACAAAAGAAACAAACGAAATCCCCGATTTCATGGAGCTTATTTTCCATTCATCTCTGTTTCTCTTTGATAATTTCAGATCTTTAGGCCTTGGGGTCTTCTCACTTGGCCAGTCAGAAAGATGAGAGAATAAGCCTGGTTATCTGCAGGGATGTGATGGCCAGTCCCTTATATGAGACAAGGAGTCTAAAGCCACCTTTCCTTTAATTTTCTCTTTCTTTTCCATGAAATTATGTGATTCTACCTTTGTCCTCTAGATATATTTATATTCTGGAATAAAAAAAGATTTCATATTCTAGCCTCTAACAGACCTCTATTCTACAACAAATATATTCCTTCCCTTTGTCCTCAGAAGGAATCTGCTTCCTCGTGATAGTTATTCCCCTAGTTTAATTTCAGGGCTATTCATTTTCACTCATGGGCTCCAATGCTATCCCCAAAGCACCCATCTCTCTGTCTTTGCCTTTGTGTCAGCTGCTAAAAGAACAAAATATATTCTAAAGGACCAACATTATTCACTCTGATCTCATGATCCAATGGAAAGAATGCCGGATGTGGAGGCAAGGAGCCAGGATCCAAATTGGAGCTTTGCTCCATACTACCTGTTTGACCTGAAATGTGTCACAAGCTCTCCAGGTTGTGATTTCCTCCTCTGTAAGATGACCTCAAAGATCCTTTCCAGTTTTAAATCTATGATCCCATGACTTTTCTTCTCCCTGCTCTTCTCCCTGGTTAGGGTCTGGGGAAGCTGGTACACATTCCTTTTTCTCCTGATGGAGCTTCTTTTCCTTTAAACTTTGCAGATGACAAATTCCACAAATTGTAAGTGATGCAGTTTCATTCTCTTCCCTTGCTGGAGATGTCTCTTCAGTTTTGTGCTAAGTACAAGCAGCCTGTTCCCAGCACCTGGGATTTAAATCACTTGTTTAAAAACAAATTAGGGAAATCTCCCCATCTCCTTCAGTGCATTTTCTCTCATCGTCTGGGGAGAAATGAGCTTTACCTGAGCTATCTGATGAAAGGGCATGAAGTGGATAATATCCTCTGTAATGTACTGGGGAAAAGGCTCAGAAGGGCTAAATAAATACCTTCATTATTCCCAGGAATCAAGATTTCAAAAGCTACTGCCACTATACCTTATCTGGAGTTCCAACAGGTTAATGTAGCAAACAGACAGATGAAACAATTTTCTTGCTCAGAAGTCTGGCTGGAAAGCCAACTCTGTGTGTGTGTGTGTGTGTGTGTGTGTGTGTGTGTGTGTGTACACATATACAGTCCTCTGGTCCCAATGCAGGAGGAGATGATTCTCCAGGTTGCCATTCAGAATGCAAGCTGAGAAACAAAGTACTTTGAATGAAATCATTTTCCATCATTTGGACCATAACTGAGGCTGCTGTTACAATAACACAGGACTGGTTCCTGACAAAATTGTCAAGTATTAAGACTTGCTGCAGCTACTCCATTCATACCCAAAGTGGTATTGTGTGAAGAGCTTTGGATTTGGGGTCAGAAGATCTGGTTATTACTAGGGTGACTTTACCCCTCTGGGCCCCAGTTTCATCTGTAAAATGTGAGTTGGGCTTGTTGACCTCTATGGTCTTTTCCAACTCTAAAACTATAATCCTATGAGTTCCCTTTTACTAATATTCAATTCATACCCATTCCCTCAGGGCTATTCTGCTGCCTCTACCTCCTCTCTCTGGGAAAGCAATCTGATAAACTCGTCTCCACTAAGGTATAGAGGACTGCCTACTAACACATACCCTTCCAGTGGTATTTGACTTTTTTTAAAGGATCTATCAAAACTGAGTTGATAGAGTGCTCTAGAATTCATCGAGTGCATTCCCCATAAACACCCTGAGAATTCATAGCTATTATTTTCCTCATTACATAAGTGAGAGCACTAAGGTTCAAAGAAATTAAATGTTACCACTGCCAACATAGTGGTAGAGCTTAGATTTGAACCTGGAAGTCCTCTTGTTCAACTTTTTCATTCCACAGTTGAGGAAACCAAGGAAAGTCATTGCTTAAAGTTACTCAGCTAGTAAAAGGCAGAACTGAGATTTGAACTCAGGTCTTCAGACTCCAAATCCAGTAATATTCTCATTACTTGCTGATGGACTACTGTTTTCAATTCAAAAAGTCCAGACAAATCTAGGCCCTGTTAGCCAACTAAAAGTAACCTGTAAGGCCTTAGATTAACACATTATAAGTAAAAAGATGCTTCTACATGCTTGAAGAAAAGATTTGGTTTTAAGGGCATGGCATATAGGGGATGCTGAACCAAATTTGGAATCTGAAAAATCTAGTTTTAAATCCCTTTTCTGAAACTGATCTCTGCCAACTATAATATTCAATAACCTCGTGATATCATGTATACTATACTCTTCTGAGTACTAAAGAAATATAAAAGACTCATAATGTATTGGCCCTACTTTCCTAGAAATTACAGTGGAATTGAGACAGGGTAAGCATATCAAAACTATATTTCTTTCAAAATATTCCATAGCCCAAACCTTTCTTTTCTTTCTTTCTTCTTTTTTACTAACTCCTACTAACCTCCATTGCTTCCATTGGTTTGAGCAAGTTAGCTTTACATGGAACAAATTGGTTGTCCATGTAGATTTGAGCAGGCTGACAAAGGTTATGGCCTCTTCAAAAATAAAACTCCCATCCAGGTACCTGGAATTCCGCTGTTAGTCATCTCTTTGAATTCTTCCATTTCCTATTTAATCAAATTTCTTGGAAAGGAAGCGTATTGAGTGAAATCTCACTAAGGCGTTAGTAACATATTAAGTTCATTTGATTGAGAACCGGTGGTCCTGAAGACAGAGAACCTAATGTAAAAGCTCCTAGAAAGTACAAAAAATACTTATTTATCTTTATACTTTTCCCCATCATCTAGCACAGTGCATTGTACACAATAAGCATTTAGTAAATGCTTGTTGAACAATAAATTAATGAATGAAACTTAAAAAAAGAATAAATTAAACAAATAAATAGATGAATGAATGAATAAATAATAAATAATTGTGTGGGTAAATAAATAAGTGAATAGAGGAGGTAGGATACCAAAAACAAAAAACAAATCTTAATTGAAAACCTCTACTTCACTATTGTGTCAAGGCCTTCCCCCAAGTATGAATTAATGAGATTTTGCTCATTTTCCCCCCTGTCATTCATTTGTTTACCTGTCTTCAGCCTGATTTCTCCAAGGCCACTAGCAGAATATAAACCTTATATCACTGGCCCAAGTTCACAACCTACTCTGCCTTTTGAGAATTCAGAATTTTTCTAAACAGGAAGACAAAATGTAACATCCCTGGAAGTGTCAAAGGCATTCCATGAGTAGTAGTCCTTGGTGACTGGAGGACACTGGTTCCTCCCTCCTTTCTCTGGCTCTGGACACTGTATACAAAAGGCAATTGCTGTAGAAAACTGACAGACAAGAGCTCGACTTGCCAAGCTCTGTAATCTCAGATAAGGCAGGGGGGGAATAAAGTGGTACTTGATCATTTCTCCTCTCCCCTTTCATCCAGGCTCAAAACAACAACCTTTCCATTTTTTCCTTCCCAGGTTCAAGTAGGCTATTCTTAGAGGCAAAGAGTGTCCATTCTCCAACACCACCCAGAGCATCATAGCTCTGAGATCATAAACTACATTTAGACCCCAAAGATATTCAAACCTACTCCCTAACATCATCAGCTACTAAAAATAATGCCACCTAGGCTTTCAAACAGTGCATTAAAAATCAGAGTTTAAATAGAAATCTTCCTGGAGAGGGAGGGGGTTCACTCTACTTACTCTGAGTTAATTAACTTAAAAGCAGATAAAAACCACGTTACCTGGCTAAAGAAATCATGCTTTTCATTCTACACAGAATCCCTAGCCCTATTCTCATTATTCTCTTTTAAGATGCAAGTCCTTTCCCTGAGATGGGAGACCTGGCCCTTCCTGACAGTCCATCAAATATTCTCAGTCACTTTGCCCAATCATTGAATGATTGCCCCAGAAGACACTGTCACTACTTAAAGAACAGGGAATGTTTGATGGTGACAGCAAGTAAAGAACTTAACACCCCAAAGGACATCCAAAAAGGATTATTAGTAAGGAAAACAGTGATTCGCTTCTCCTGATACCCTCAAGGGCTCTTAATGTTTTTCTGTGTACCTAGGACCTTTTTGGAATTCTGGTGAAGCCTCTGGCCCCCTTCTTAGAAAAAGACTGTTAAGGGCATAAAATAAAATACATCAGATTATAATGGAAGCTAGTTTTTTAAATTAAATATGGAACTTTTCTCATCTAACTTCATAGACCCTCTGAAATCTAGAGGATAAAAACCTATACCCCAAATATTTAAGTTGTTCCAAATAAAAAAGTACTGTGAATTTATGAGTTAAAAAAGATCTGCACGTGGAGAAGCTTGATGGCTAAATTTGATAGAGAACTAGGCCTAGAGATGGGACATTCTAGGTTCCAGTCTGGTCTCCAACACTTCCTGGCTGGGCAAGTCACTTAACCCTCCATTGCACAGTCAGGATATAAGCACCTGCTATGGTAGACTGGAAAGGGAACCCGGCTAGTCATCAGGAGAACTGATGAGTCAACAATGTTCTCTGATGCTAAGTTTCCTCCCCTATATAAATGATTATGAGAATACTTTTTCTACCTGCCTCAGAAAGTTAGAGAAAATGTTTTAAAAGCTTTAAAGTGCTATACATGTGTGAATTATTATTATAAGTGTGCATCTTAATACTTGAAATTCATTAATACCTTTATACACTGAGCAAAAACAAAAAGACCACATTGATCATAATTGAACTACCTCTTCATCAAATCACCCTTTATGCCAGAGGAAGTATGGACCAACTGCCCCATTTAGTGCCAATTCTGAAACACTCTAGATCAGACTTTTAACAAGTGATGTATTTACATAAACTCCCTTTGAATTCAAACCTCCCTTCAGTAAAAGGTAAAGATCTGGTGGTATTATCTGCTTGTCCCCAAAGTACTTTTACCTAGTGGAGACTATATAACACTTAGACCTGCTTTCCTGAAGCTGAGGAACATTTTAACTGACCTGAGGATCATATGGGACAGAACTCTTCCCTCCAGTCCTTTTTCAGCCCCCATTAAGCCACCAGCCTCAGGTCTTGCCAAAAACCACACAGAAGCTCTTTCCTATTCCTACCTCACACCCTCCAGGCTGGCGGGGCTCAACAATCTCACTAGCTGCTCTTGGCTCTCAGACAGAAAGAGTCTAAGACTTAAAGGAAGAAGGCAAATAGGCAGCAACAATCCTGAGGGGCTGATCTGTATCTGTGAGGCATCTTACCCAATGTGGCCAAGGGAAAGAGAACCAAAGGAAGACAGAAAATCAGCCCTTTACAACATAATAATGGGACACAAGAAGTATGCATAGCCAGAAAAGTTGCTAAACATATTTTGAGAGAGAATATATCAATTAGAATAAGTTAATCATGCAAAAGAACATAGAAGTTCTTCTATAATACTGTCCTTGGGATACCAGGTGGCTTCAGAAAGTAGAGACTGCCTTTTGATCCAGTCATACCACTGCTGGGTTTATACCCCAAAGAGTTAATTAGAAAAAAGACTTGTACAAAAATATTTATAGTTGCACTCTTTGTGGTGGCAAAAAAAAATTGGAAAATGAGGAGATGCCCTTCAATTGGGAAATGGCTGAACAAATTGTGGTATCTGTTGGTGATGGAATACTATTGTTTTAAAAGGAATAATGAACTGGAGGAATTCCATGTGAATTGAAAAGACCTCCAGGGATTGATGCAGAGTGAAAGGAGCAGATCCAGGAGAACATTATACACAGAAACTGATACACTGTGGTACAATCGAATGTAATGGACTTCTCTACTAGCAGCAATGCAATGACCCAGGACAATTCTGAGGGACTTATGAGAAATAAAACTATCCACATTCAGAGGAGGAACTGTGGGAGTGGAAACACAGAAGAGAAACAACTGCTTGATCACTTGGGTTGATGGGGATATGATTGGGGATGTAGACTGTAAGCGATCACACTAATGCAAATATTAATAATATGGAAATAGGTCTTGATCAATGGCACATGCAAAACCCAGTGGAATTGCTTGTTGGCTATAGGAGGGGGTTGAGAGGAGGGGAGGGAAAGAACATGCATCATGCAACCATGGAAAAATATTGTAAATTAATTAAATAAACTTTTTCAAATTAAAAAAAAGGAGGAGAGACTGTCTTATTAAGAATTCCCTGGAGTCCTAGAATCGCAAAATATTTCAGTTGGAAGGGAATCTACAGATTAGCTTATCCAATCCCTTCATTTTACAGATAAAAAAACTGAGACCCAGAAAGACCTGAGTAAGTAACCAAAGTTACACAGCTATTTGGACAGCCAGGATTCTAGAAAACTGTGTTACTTACTTTTTCCCTAAAACCTTCTCCTTCTCTAGCTTCACTTTTCTCAGTAATAGCACCATTCTCAAAGTTTTCTATATTTGAAATTTAGCATTATTTTTTATTCCTTTTTTCTTTCTCTTTTCTCATAGTCAGTCTCCAAATGAGAGGAAATATGGCCTATGTGGTGAATAGAGAACTGAAGACTGACTCAAGAAGTCCTGGGTTCAAGAAATGTCTCTGATAAATACTAGCTGCCCACCCCTGGGTAAGTCACAACCTCTATGTGACCAAGCCTACTCTCGAAGATAGAAGTCTTAATTTGGGTTTTATAGACTCCATGGGGTCTATAAATTTAGGGAGGAAAAATTATATCTTCACTCCAATGAAACAGGTTTCCTTTATAATCCTATGTATTATAGAGATGGATACACTGTGACACAATTGAATGTAATGGACTTCTCTACTAGCAGCAATGCAATGACCCAGGACAATTATGAGGGACTTATGAAAAAGAACACTATTCACATTCAGAGGAAGAATTGTGGGAGTAGAAACACAGAAGAAAAACAACTGCTCGATCACATGGGTCAAAGGGGACATGATTGGGAATGTAGACTCTAAGCTATCATCCTAATGCAAATATCAATAATATGGAAATAGGTCCTGATCAATGACACATGTAAAATCCAGTGGAATTGTGCATCAGCCCCAGGAGGGGGACGGGAGGAGGGAGGGAAAGGACACAAATCTTGTAACCATAGAAAAATATTCTTAATTAATTAAATTAAATTTTTCAATTAAAAATAAATGAAATTAAAAATATGATCCTATGTATTTTATTTTACATATTTTTAAAACCTTATCTTCTGTCTTAGTATCAATTCTAAGACAGAAGAACAAGAGCTATGCGATTGGAGTTAAGGGACTTGCTCAGGGTCACAAAGCTAGGAAGTATCTGAGGTCAGATTTGAACCAAGATCCTCCTGACTCCAGGGCCTGGTGCCCTATTCACTGTGCTACCTTTATGTGCCTTATTTTATACATTTAAAAACATTCTGAGAAGGGATCCATAGTCTTCAACAGGCTGTCAAAGGGTCCATAAGAGAACTCCTGCTCTAAAACTATGTTTTGGAGCAGCCACCTAGGTGTATTGTTAGTGAAAAGTCAAAGGTCTATTTTTTTAAGTCCTATGAGGAACAGTTAGGTAGCACAGTGGATAGGACACCAGTCCTAGAGTCAGGAGGACCTTGGTTTGAATCTGGCCTCAGACACTTCCTAGCTGTGTGAGCCTGGGCAAACTACTTACCCCAATTGTCTAGCCCTTGCTGTTCTTCTATATAGAAGATAATGATTTTTTAAGTCCTATGAATTCTAGCTCTGCAGTGCCATTCACATTCATCCCTTCTCCATTATTTCCATTGCTACCAAAGTAGTTCAAGTCCCCACTACCGCCTTCTATTCAAAACAAGTCATTCTGCCTCCATTTTTCCCCTTCTCTAATCCATCTTTTACATCACTAGCTAGCATGCTCCTTGTGTATATCTAATAAGACAAGTTGGAAGGAATGGGCTGCATATGCTTCAGACATCTTTTTGTATAAAAGTGAAGACAAAGAAAGCATTGCTTATTGGGGGCAGTTTTCAGAATCAATTGTCCCTGGGGCTGTATAAGTACTTGTTGCATCACAAAGCAAAGTTCCAATTAGTGGTGAGTTTTTTAGAGGTGAAGTCGAAAAATCAAATCTACCAATATGTAGGAGTCAGGAAAAAAAAACAGAAAAGACAAAGCTGGGACTGAGATCAATCAATAAGCATCTTCTTTGTGGTTGGCACTGTGCTAAGCACTGAGGATAGAAAGAATGACAAAAGATAGACCTTCCTCTCAAGGATCCCATAGGTTAATGAGGAAGGCAGCATGCAAGCAGCTATGTTGTAAGTAAGATATAGGCAAGATAAATTGGGGGTAATCAATGGAAGGCATCAGCATAAAGGTGGATCAAGAAAAGTCCTTAGAAGGTAAAATTTTTATCTAGGATTGTGATGGAGGTGATGAGGGAAAGGATTCCAGGCATGAGTGTTGGCTGGTGAAGATGCCCATAGTTAGAGGAGATGGAGTAGCTTGTACAAAAAACTGCAAGGAGTACAACAGTGTCACTGGATGAAAGAAAGCTGGAAGTAAGTAAGATACAAGGTTATAAAGTTCAGAGTGAAAACAGGGACTACCTAGAGAAAGATCATCATGGTATTTCACAATCCAGAAGTCTTAGAAGAATCACTACTGAAATTTAAAGGTGGCTGTTGTGACCCTCCTAAATCTTCTCATCAGTTTAAATATCCCTATATGTTTTAACTTGTCTCATGTGGTATGGTGTCAAGGGCACTTAACATCTTGGTTTCCCTTCTGAAGATATTTTCTAACTTTTAATGCCTTTCCTAAAGTGTGTTGTCCAGAAATGAGCACAATATTCCAGATATTGTCAGCCCAGAGTAGAGTACAGAATGAATATTAACTCTCTCACTTTCAATATAATGTTTTCTATTACTAATAGGTAGGTAGTGACTTTTCTGACTGCTTTGTTGCATTATTTCCCACAAAGTATTGTTTAGCCATGCCTCCCCAGTCTTGTGAAGTTCTTTTTTTAGTCCACATGTAGAACTTTGCACTTATCCCAATTAAATTTTAGCCTTTGCCCAAATTCTTTCCACCAAGATCATAACATACCAGCATCCCTCCCAAATTTGAATCATATGACAATTTCCTAGATATGCCAATTAATTCTTTAAAATGATGACAAGCATAAGATTAAAAAGTAGGGCATTTGGCAATTTTCAGATGAAGAAATCAAAACTATCAATAAGCACATGGGAAAGTGTTCTAAATCTCTTATAGAGAAATGCAAATCAAAACAACTCTGAGGTACCACTTTACACCTATCAAATTGGCTAACATGACATCAAAGGAAAGTGGTGAATGTTGGAGGGGATGTGGCAAAATTGGGACCTTAGTGCACTGCTGGAATTGATCCAACCATTCTGTATGGCAATTTAGAACAATGCCCAAAGGGCCCTTTGATCCAGCCATACCACTGTTGGACTTATACCCCAAAGAGATCATAGGGAAAAAGACATGTACAAAAATATTTATAGCTGCACTCTTTGTGATGGCAAAAAATTGGAAAACGAGGGTATGCCCATCAATTGGAGAATGGCTGAACAAATTGTGGTATCTGCTAGTGATGAATACTATTGTACTCAAAGGAATAACAAACTGGAGGAATTCCATGTGAACTGGCAACCTCCAGAAATTGATGCAGAGTGAAAGGAGCAGAACCAGGAGAACATTGTACACAGAGGCTGATACACTGTGGTACAATCAAATGTAATGGACTTCTCTACTAGCAGCAATGCAATGATCCAGGACAATTCTGAGGGAATTATAAGAAAGAATGCTATCCATATCCAGAGAAAGAACTGTTGGAGGAGAAACATAGAAGAAAAACAACTGCTTGAACACATGGGTTGAGAGGGATATAATTGGGGATGTAGACTCTAAAAATTACTCTAGTGCAGTGATAGGCAAACTTTTTAAAGAGGGGGCCAAAGGAAAGGAAATGCTCATCTGTCAGTCTGTTTCTAAGGCAACTCTTTCCAAGTTTCATTGTATTGTATCCTACTCGTTGTATTCGTCAGATTGGGAATAATATCACGCAGCCAGATAGAACATTTCAGAGGGCCACATCTGGCCTGCAGGCTGTAGTTTGCCCATCACTGCCCTTATGCAACTATCAATAATATGGAAATAGGTCTTGATCAATGATACATGTAAAACCCATTGGAATTTAATTGAATGTTTGCTGGGGGAGGGGGTGTTGAGGAGAGGGAAAGAACATGAATCATGTAACCGTGGGAAAATATTCTAAATACAATTAATTAATTAATTAATTTTTTAAAACAGGTTATTATAATACATTAAATACTATATGAAGTCTTGGGGGAAGGTCATTATCAATGGGGAAAATCAGGGAGGGACAATCAGTAATCCAATATCACCTCTGATGCTTAATTACCTATATGACTTTCAACAAGACAGGTGCTCAGTTTCTCATCTTTAAAATGAAGTGGGAGTAAGTGCCCTCTGAAGTCCTAGCTTGCTCTAGGTCTATGATCTCATGGTCTTTTGATTCTAGGTTAGACCTGGAATTTACCACTTTCTCATTCCTTGTGTATGCCTCCTCTTAAAGGCTAGCAGAAATTTGTGCTCTTCCATGTAACCTACTCTGATCCCATCTCCAGGTCACAATTTTCACTGCTGTTCAATCATTTTCATTTGTGTCCAGCTAATCATGACTCCATTTGGGGTTTTCTTGGCAAAGATACTTGAATGATTTGCCACTTCCTTCCCCAGTTCATTTTACAGATTAGGAAACTGTGAGGCCAACAGCATTAAGTGACTTGCCCAGGGTCACACAGCTAGTAGCTGAGGCCAGATTTAAATTCATGAAGATGAGTCTTCTTGACTGCAGGGCCAGTATTCTATCCACTGCTTCACCTATCTATCCTCCAGATGACAGTAACATTTTTCCTTCTCAAAGCTCATGAATGACCTTATTTGTAACTCTTGGGCATTCGTCACATATTACTTTGTATTTTAGTTATTTATGTATGACTTCTACCAGTGACAGACTAAAAACCCCATGAAGGGAAAGGCTACTTCTAAATTTTGTTTCCATCAGGATCTAGACCAATGGAGCTGAAAATATTATTATTAAATTGAATCAGGAATAAAGAGTTGGAAGGGTTCAGAAACCATCTAGTCAGATTCCCAATATGAAAGAGAACTCTCTGCATATTAATTTAGAAAGTCTCAAAGTAACATTGCATTGCATTGTATTATTATTTATTTTGTTAAACATTTTTCAATTGCATATTAATCTGGTTCTGGCCCTACTTGGAAGTTTTACAGGTCTGGCTATGAATTAGACACCTCTGATCTATTCCACTTGTGATCTAGTTCACCTCCCTCATTTTATCTGATAAGAAAACTGAGGTCCAGAAAGGTTAAGTATATTGGCATTACTTTTTATCCCCTTTGAGACCTTGGAAAAGTTACTTTTCCTCAAGGACCTCAACTTTCTCATCTGGGATAATCTTGAAGATTCTTAGCAGCTCTGAATCTATGATTCTAGGTAATTTGCCTGAGATCTCACAAGATTCTAATTCAAGTTTTATTCTATTTCCATTGCTCTTTTCCACCATCTCTCAATTAATTAGAACCTGGGTCCTCTGACTTCCAGACTAGCATTCTTTAATGCTTCACTAATGCCATTAAATGGGTGCAGGATGGGCATATGTGCCAAGTCCTAGTCTACAAAAATGACATGGTGTATGATCATGAAGGAATACTACTGTGCCATAAGAAATGATGAACAGAGCTAATTTTTTTAAAGCATGGAAAGATCTACATGAAGTTATGAAGAGTGAACTGGGCAAGAACATTATATATACCAACAGAAATATTGTTTGAAGAATGCCTTGTGTTTATCAACCTCCACAGAAAGAACTGATGAATAGAAATAAGTAAGATATAGCTTTATAAATACATGAATCTTTTAGTCAAATGATGCCTTCTCTAATGGGAAGAAGGAAGGAAGTTACCTGGGTATTTTAATGTAACAAATACATATAAATTTAAAAAGAAAAATAGAAAACATTCTATGGTGAGATCTCTGGAAAGTTTCTAAAGTACTCACAGAACCCAAGATTGGATGGAACATGGAGACTATAATAGGCTCAATTTCACATGAACTGCCTTCAATACATTTCCTGCTTCAAGAACATTGATTTTTTAAATGGATATTTTTTTGGTAACCCTAAGGATAAAAATACTTTTTTGCCAGCACTAGTAGGCATGATAACTTCTGTGCAATTTCTGAAACATCCAACCATGATGATGTCTTTGAAATAGACACTAGAGAAGTTCACAACACACAGATAAGCCTCACTTATCAAATTTGGGAACTATTCCAGGGCTCCTAGAAGCTGGAGGGACTAGCCTCCTCCCAAAGAGGATACTGAGACCTTGAGTCTGACCACAAGAATTGTATTGTGTGCCACACTATAGCTTAGGGTATCAGTAACCTTTCTTTCCCAACCTATCTAGAAATCTATAGTTATTTTAGTTGGGGAAATGTGCATTCATAATAACCAAACAAAATCAATCCCTCCTTGTTTTTCCCTGCCATGATCTCTTCCCCCAGGAGGGTGCCTGTCATTCAAATGTCAGGATGTAACTTGTCCAATCACCACTTCAAGGGAAAGCATTCAACCTGTCAAAGGACCAAAGTATCTTGTGATGTCAAGTGGGGGTAGTTTTATAACTATTATAGAGAAGTTTAAAATAAGCCTCCTCATATCTATAGAAGGCACTTAAGGACTGTGGATTTATGCTGCTGTAATAAAATTTTAATTAACAGTTCAAATTCTTATAATTCTCTGTGCTGTGTGAAGTAGGATGTAAAAACCAGCCTTAGGTACTTGCTGTTGCTCCGAACAAGCTACAGTCTACTTCAGACGCTTGCTTAGGAGTTCACTTAACCTCTCTCAGCCTCAGTTTCTTCATCTGTTTAGAAGGAATAGTAGTAACTGTGACACCTCAAAGGATTTTTTGTGATGATCAAACGAGATGTATACAAACCTAAAAGTACTACATAAATGTCCGATATCATCATTATCATTACTATGGTGCTTCTGGAAAGAATAGGGACATTGTTCCATGATGGTCCCCTTGGGAAAAGGCTGAAAGTTCCACGGGCATCTAGGGAATAGAAGGCATTCCCCACCTGAAAGCAATTTCCTCCCTCTTCCACCTCTGAGATGGCAGAATTTTCTCAAGGAATTAACGATTCTAATTATATCATGACAACAAGAATAAATGTGTGTTTGAGGTACTGGTCCCTTGGACACTGTGAATGTCACCATCTGGCCCCCAGGATCAATCCAGACAGGTATCCATGGGAGATTATGACAGGAATGAGCAACCATCCTTTTTATAAATTATTTTTATTTCATTAAATATTTCCCAATTACATGTAGAAAATTTAACAATCTTTTTTTTTGTACCAAATTCTCTTCCTCCTTTCCACCCATCCCTGCTCCTTGAGAAGGCAAACAATTCAATGTCAACAATGCATGTGAAGTGATCAGCAACCTTTTGAATGAAGTGTACCAAGGTTTGACCCTTTTTATGTTCACACTGGCTGATAACTCTTCAAGTGAATGATTCTCCCAAAAAGCAGAGGGAGTGAGCATAGCTGAGAGAACAATTCTTCAAATCAATAAAAATATGACCTGGGACCACATTCCTTAGATATGCCATAGATTTCCAAATGATGGTCTATAAGATTCCTATCTGACAGACTAAGAAGACCAAATAGAATCAAATGTCAGTTCCAAAACTAGGACTCACAGAGGGAGTTATGAGGCAAAATTCTGGAAATAAAGGATATTCCTGCCAGAAATCAGCAGGAACTCCTCCCACGCATGCAGATCAATTTCTACTCTGCAACTGAGAGGCTCATGGAAATCTTGGAAATAAAACGTGACCTGTCCAAGGTCACACAGTCAGTATATGTCAGAGACAAGCTTTAAATGTAGGTCTCAATTTCCAAGGCCAGCTCTCCAACCACCAAACCAATCTGCCCCTCAGTAATATATCCTAGTGGTTTCCTACCACCCTTAAATCATAGTTTCTAAAAAGAAACAAATGAAGTAGGCTCACATATTTGGGGCTAGAAAGAACTCCAATATCATCGAGTCTAACATCCTCATTTTACAGATGAAGGAACTAAAGCTCAGGTAGTTAAGTGACTTTCAGGTCACACAGTAAATAGAAGAAATCGGATTTGGACCCAATGCCTCCATCTTTCCATGGCACCATCATACCCTCCATATCTTCACCAAAAGACAAATTGCCTTTAAAATGTGACTGTCTGATTTTAAATGAACTCATGCTTCTTATTTGATTCCTTAAATTGACAGAATATTCCAGGAATGGGTTTTGCAGCATAGTATAGTGGGGGGGGGGGAACCTCTGTTTTTGGAGCCAGAGCATCTGTATCTGTCTGAGCCTCTAAGCATATGGCCATAAGCAAAGAACTAACCTCACTGAGCCATGTGTTCCAATCTCTAAAATGGGCCTTTTAATGCTTACACTGTCTAACTCACAAGATTTTTGTGAAGAAAGCATTTCATAAACTTTGAGGTGCTATATAAAGTTAAGTATTACTTTTATGCCTAATATTGATATAGAGGCAATAGTAATATATATTATTCATATTAATGGTTATTAATAGTAAATTATTTGGAGACTGTTGGATTGCATGACTCACAGCCAAATACCACCAATGGAAGAATATTAATATTAAAAAGATACATTTTTGTTCTAAGGAGAAGCTTGGGACAGTATATCTTTTTTAAAAAACTTTACTTTCTGTCCTCGTAACAATTATAAGACAGAAGGGCAAAGACTAGGCAAAGAGGGTTAAGTGACTTGCCCAGGGTGACACATGTAGAAAGTTTCTGAGGCCATATTTGAATCCATTTCCTCTCAATTCCAGGCCTGGCATTCTATCCACTGAGCCACTTAGATGCCCCAGGGAAATACATCCTGCCCTGTCTGGTGCATTTAATACTGTTGACTATCTTCTCCACCAGATATTCTTTCTTCTTTGGATTTTCATGTCACTCATCTCTCCTAGCTTTCCTTCCATCCATCTGATCCTTGCTTAATCTCCTTTGCTGTTTCATCAGCCACATAACATGCTCTCTAAATATGGGTGTCCTCCCAAATTCTATCCAGGGTCCTTTTCTCTTCCCTGTACTTTCACTTGTTGATCCCAACAGTACCTATGGGTCCACTCACCATTTTGATATAGATGATCCACAGAATAATATGGCCAGTCCCAATCTTTGCCCTGAAATTCAGTCCCACATCAACTATCTGTTAGACATTTCAAATTAGATGCCCCAGAGACAACTCATGTTCAATATATCCAAAGCAAAATTTATTTGTCTTTCCATCAAACCCACTATCCTTCTAAATATCCCTGTTTCCATAAAAACATTTCCATCCTCCCAGTCATTGAGGTTCATGACTTTAGCATTATCCTACTCATCTCTCTCTCTTAGTCCAAACATTTAGTCAATTACAAAAGTCTTGTCATTTTTACTTCCTTATTTCTCAGATCCAGCCACTTCTTTATATTCATAGAGCCACCACTTTAATTCAGTCCCTCCTCAGTTATGCCCAGATTATTTCAACAGCTTTCTAATGGGTGTCCCTGCCTCATCTTTCACTACCTAAGGCTATCCTAAACATAACTGCCAAAGTCATTTTCTTCAAATGGCAGATCTGACCATGCTGCTCCCTTAATCAATAAACTTCAGTGACTCCCTTTTGACTCCAGGATAAAATATAGACTCCCCATTAAGTTCTTAGATCTCTTCACCACATGGCCTCAACTTATTTTTTCAATCTCACTAAATATTATCACTCCTTCCTCACCCAGAGATGTAACCTAAATGGCTTTCTCCCTATTTCTCACACATGTCCATTAATCTATGTTCCATCTTCATATCTTTTCATTGAACCTCTCCTATGTTTGGAATATATTACCTCATTACCTCTGCTTTATAGAATCCCTCTCTACCTTTAAGATGCAGCTCAAGCATCACCTTCTGTATGAAGGCTCATTTGATTCCTCCAATGACTAATGTCCATTCTCCCTAAATTACCTTATATTTAACCATTTGAATTTATTCTCTACATATTTAATTATGTATTTAATTGTTGTTTCCTCTACTAGAATGTATGCTTCTCTTGGAAACAATTTTATTCTTTATATTTGTAATCTGCCTTATCTCAGGCACTGGGGACTAAAAGCACAATTACATTTCCCCAGGCTTATCTTGCTTCTCAAGGCTTAAGCCTGCCTTCCTTCTCTTCCTCCTTCTACTTAACTCAAGACCCAACTCATTGTCCATATAGTTCCTATCTAATATACTAATGCATCTAACTGTACATCATAGTTTGGATAACAGTCATTTTTTTATCCACTTAGTTTTTCTTGTATGGATAGTTAAGCCAAATTCTTTTAAATAATTATTGAACTCATTTTAGGTGGCTCCACAATGTTCTAAGGTTTGATATAATTAGCACAATGTCATCAACAAACAAGAATATCTAGAAGTGCTTTACTTTTATAACAAGGATTCTTTAAAAAAAAAAAAACCTTTACCTTCTGTCTTAGAATTGATGCTGTCAGAAGAGTAGTAAGAGCTAGGCAATGGGAGTTAAGTGACTTGCCCAGAGTCACACACCTAGGAAGTGTTTGAGGCCAGATTTGAACTTAAGATCTCTCATCTCTAAGCCTAGCTCTCAATATAGTGAGCTACCCAGCTGCCCCTTATAAAAGATATTCTTAAACCTTTTTGTCTCACAGTGCCCTCTGGCAATCTGGTGAAGCAGAGGGACCCCTTCTCAGAATAAGAATTTTAAATGTATAAATAAAACATGCAGGAATTTTTAATGTAACATATTAAAATAGTTATCAAAATACAGCATTTTTTCATTGGGGGTTCCCTCTTTTGTTCAAATTCTATGCTAGATAAGCACTAAGAGAATTAAAGTTATGTTTGAATTGTATGGCATTACAGTCCCTCCACCACCACCACTCCATCAGTTAATAAAGTTAGTAAATATATATAAAGAGTCAGTGTACCTTAACGATCAATAGAAAATAGGAATTAAGAATATAAATGGGAGCATAGAACCACTTGTCTTAAACTGCCTCCTAAATTAAGGCTACATCCAGAGACTATGTCTAAATTAGGAAAAGCTAACTAGGCCCCAATAATGGCAATCTGTAACCTGCAGATAAGCTCCAAACATACCCAGTAAAACCAGAGACACCTTATTCTGATTAAGAAACCCCAATCTGGCACTAAAACTCTGAGATGATATCAATATGTTAATGAATGAACTCCAAGGTCACAAATATTAGGTAGAGTTAAACCATTTCTCCCTCCCTCAACAGAACCCTATAATAATGGGACCCCAAAACCCTGTCATCCTTCCTCTCCATTCCCCAAACCACTTGCTCCTTCCTATATTCTTTGTGTTTTATTAAAATGAGATTGGTGTATGAACCCCCTCCTTACTGCCAGCATAATCTTTCCTGGCTCATAGCTAAAAAACAGTGCTGGATCCCTTTCCTTGGGAATAAACCAGGACATCAGAGCTGAAAACAAATTTGTTCACAGTCACACCTCTCAATAGAGGAGGAAGGCAAATGCATCCATCTTGACCCACAGATTATGTAAAACTAAGAGAAACTTGAAGCAGGGAGACACACGAGCAGACTATCATAATATTAAGGAATGAGAGAATGAGGGTCTCCACCAAAGTGGTAGTAGTGTCAAAGAAGAAAAGTAGGTATAGTCAAAAGATGTTGTAAAGGAGAAATTGACAGGTCTTAGCACAAAATTAAATATGGCGGGATGAGAGCAATAAGGAGTCAAGGATGAAGTTAAGGTTGGTTCCTTGCTAAAAACATGTGTGTGAGAAATAAGAATGTGGAAAACTTATTAAACCCACTTTGGACAACCGCTATATAGTATATCTATATTTTAGAAAGATATTTGCCAAGTTTCTTGTGATAGAGAATATAGGCTGAATGATATTCTGATCACTGGGACAATATGGCCACCAAATAGAGACTCTCTCCACCTAGGACAGATAGTCTTGACAGAGAAGTTGGTGGCAAACTGGGAATCCCACTGCAAGAGACAAATAATAAGAAGAATAATAAGAAGGTGGAGGGCATATTTCAATACTTTTATTTAAATATAAAAAGTAGTCATTTAACCATCTGCTTAATAGTATACAGAACATTAAATATAAAAGAATACTAGCAAGATAATTACTTACCCTGGGAGTGTTTAGTCTAAAATCCATCAAAACTATGTGAGACATTTAAGACAATAATATTAAAAATAGTGAAATAATAACAATCAAAAGATGTTTATAGTGCATATGACCTTACCACACCTCTATGAAGCAGGTAGTACAAGTATCATATTCCCCATTTTATAAAGGACAAAGCAGTTTTAGAGAGGACTTACCCAGGCTGATATAGCACATTAAGTGTTTCAACCAGGACTTAAAACCAAGGTCTTTCCTGAGTCCAGATTTTTTTTCTTCTCCACCATACTATATCTCTTCCAGCTCATCAAAAAACAAAACAAAACAAAAACCATTTTTTATCAAGTTGATGGTCATTTCTGTTCAAAATAAGAATATTTTGAAACACATTGGATGTGATTTCCTGATGTTTAATATGTGCTTCTCTTCTCTATCATTCCAATATTGCCTTGGTTTTGAATGCCAGAGTAGCCAAGATCCCACTCCAAAGTTAAGCAACAATCACACCATCCATAATCCTTTAAGTAGCATGCCTATTTCAAACATTAGGAACTCATGGAAGCTCTATTAGAAAGAACTAATCAATACACACTTCATTTCTCCTTGAGGTGCAGCTGCAAATGCTCAACCAACATGAATTATGTGAAACTTTGGTCATTTTCTATCAGATCAGGGAGCTCTAAATTTCACCTCTCTCAATATATATATTTCAGCCCCCAAATGGAAAATCATTTCACAAAACAGAAGAGTGGTTCATTCTTTAAATATGAGATTAATATATGATTCATGGTTTGGACAAAGCCATGAAACTCCTTCAATTAATCCACTGGAGTCACCTCAGCAATTTTAAAATGATTGGAAGACCTGCTGCTGTATTTCTGAAAGAATTCCTCCCTCCTCCCAATTTCCTGAGACTTGCTTAGCAATTCTGCAAGAAAAATTTTACTCCATCATTTTTTTCTAAGTGACTTTTATCACTGATGGCATATGAACAAAATGGAAAGTGAATTACCTTCTCATTCTTTCAAAATGCATTTTTTTCTTTACAAATTCTACAACGAAACGATCAATATTTCTCCTACAATGTCATGGGCTGCCTTCCCAAATCAACACTGTGTCTTATGGCAAGAGAGGGGCAAACTAGCCTGATACTTCTTAGGCTAAGTTATTTAGAAAAACCTAGAATCTTTTCACACCTACCCAGCTTTTCTTTGCATCCTTTGGACAAATAAGACACAGAAGCCCCTAACTTTAAGGTCTCTGTTTTTCCCATCAAAAATCCACAAGACAAACATGCACCCTGGCCTCTGGATGCTAAAAGAAGAATTTGGAAGAGTTACACCTCTTACACAGAGAAAGAAAAGAATGGAACTCCAAGACTAGTACTAGAATAGGAGCTCTCCAGGATCCACAACTATGACCTATATATAATCTATAGCCATCAACCTTACCAATGTGAAATAATGCAATGGCTCTGATTTCCAAAGAACTACAGTGTCCTGATCACCAGCATCAGTCCTGGCTCCTATTCTAACTAGAATAACCCTGCTCCTAATGTGTAACACTAAGGGATAATTGAAAACATTTGGTCCTAATGGCCAACTAGCCAGCTGCTATTACACCTGGACCCTATGATATCCCCTCTCAGGCCCAGTGCGATTTCATTCCTATAATAGGCCAGTGTGATCCTGCCCCTACTAGACTACATCAGGGTGTTTTCCCTCTTGCCTATGCTCAGAGCAGGAAAATGGTTGCCCTCGACATACAACTTTCCTATCAAACTATTCTCTTCCACTGAAAGCAAGGTTCTATTAAATATTTACTCTGCATTTTGAGTATGTGTGTGACCCTTGGAAAGCCCCTTAATCCTATTTGCCTCAATTTCTTCATCTGAAAAATGAGCTGGTGAAGGAAATAAAAACCACTCCATTATCTTTACCAAGAAAATCGCCAAAACGGTCACAACTAAACAACAACAACAACAACAACAACAACAACAACAACAACAACAACAAAAACCTACAGATAACACAGTACCTAGAACATGGTAAATTCTTTTTATTTTAAACCTTTACCTTCTGCATTGAAACCAATACTAAGTATTGATTCCAAATCAAAAGAGCAGTAAGGACTAGGCAACTGGGGTTAAGTGATTTGCCCAGGGTTATACAGTTGGGAAGTATCTGAGGTCAAATTTGAACCCAAGACCTCCCATCTCTACATCTGGCTCTCTATCCACTAGCCTACCAAACAAAAATTCTTAATATATGCTTTATCTAGCTCTATCTCCATTTATCTATACTATTTGTCTACTTGCTTATACTTTGTTGTTATTTAGTTATTTTCAGTCATGACCTACTTATGCATGTACTTCCATTTTATCTGAAAAAATTTAAGTTCCTTTAGAGCAGGGAACTTTTTTTTAGATTTTGTGTTCCCAGTGCACCTAGTAGGCACTTAATAAATACTTGGTAATTGACTCAATGATTGGTCCCCTGTGGATGTTCTCCTTCCTGATTGCATTAAATCTGAGCCTCCCATCATTTTTTCATCTAAGTTTTCTTCTCTTGACTGATGCTACAGAAAATAGAGAGAGAGAGAGAGAGAGAGAGAGAGAGAGAGAGAGAGAGAGAGAGAGAGAGGGATCCCATAGCCATCAATTTACCAATGTGAAATAATACTAGATATGTATATGCATATCACACACATAGATATAGATATAGATATAGATGATATAGATATAGATGTATATGGGGTGTATGAGGTATACAGGTAGGATCTATATACTGTATACACTAGCATCTCTGGTGTAAGACTTGCCAAACCATTTTCAGGACTGCTCATCGACCTTTGGTAGCCACCTTTCATCCAACTCTCACCTGTGGCTCCAAGAACAATGTTTCTAATCCAGTCTACTTTGTAGAGGAAAGGGGTTTTTTTCTTTTATATTTCCTAAGGCAGCATGATCCCAGAAACTAGCCTTCTAGACAGGAAGAAAAGAGAAATTTTCTGACAGCCTTGAGGGTTTGTGTCTATGGACTATCTAGACTTGATATGGCTGAAAGAATTTATGGAAGCACCATATTACACACATTTATAGAAACTTAGGCACAAGTCCCTTTCAGAATTATTCTCAGTATAAACTTTAGATAAGAACAATAAAGATACAAAGGAAAAGACTATGAAGTTTTTGGATCAGTCCCCAAGTCTGGACTTGGTTTGTGTGAAGTCATATCATGGCTGACCCTGGGCCATAGGTTATAATGTGATTGGAGCTAAGAAAACTCTTGCCCCAAAATATACTACACATACTATTGCCAGAATTGCCACTATTTGCAATTGATTCCTTTAGTTTAATTCAATTAAATAAACATATTTAAGCACCCACTATATGCCAGATTCTAAGTATACAATAACAATAAAAACTCCTCAAAATGTTTATATTTTATTGATAGAAAGGGGATAAGTAGATATAAAATATATACTAAAGATTTATAATTTGGTGAGAGACAGGGGAAGCACTAAGAAGTGAAAGTAATTGGAAAGGGATTGTGATGAAGGTGTCACTTGAGTTCACTCTTGAGGGAAATAGTGTCCTCTCTCTGGGCTCTTCTTAAAATGCAAATGTCCCTATTAGGGGATATCCTTTTTCGCAGATCACTTTCATCCATGACAGGAAGGATGGAGTTCATATGAGAGTTCTTTGTACCTTGAGAGTTCTCCATGCCTAGAAATAGAGGAGAAATTTAAATGAGAAGTAAGGTCAAGAAAGAAGCAGAGAGTGCAAGGACAAATTTTGCCATCCACAATTTTACATAGAGCTGTTTCTGAGCCCTATGACCTACCTAAGAAGCAGAAGTACCTTTTCAGCTCATTTCAAGAGGTCAGATAAAAGCTTTCTGTGTATCCTGTTCATTCTATCCATTCCAATACTCCATTTACCTTCACCAACCTTCCATAGTTCTGATTGCATCTGCTGCCCCACCTGGTTTCAACTCTAGGGGACAAAATACCCCTCCCAGGATAAACTCATCATCATGCTACTAATTCAAGCCTTTATTGATACCATCTCCCTCAACCTCCTTTCCTTTCTGATTAAAGTTGGAGTATCAAAATCTTCCCAATACCCTCCTTTAAAAAGGTCAGAAACTGGCCTATGAGTTTACTCCACTTTGCATAGGCTGCTCTTCTTGGCTTCAACTCCATGGAACAACATGCCCCACACTGGGTACCTTCTGGTGTCCTCTTTCCTTCTTTTCCTGACTCCTGTATATTGTATCCCTCGCTTAGGTTATAAGCTCTGAAAAGGCAGGGACTGTTTTTCTTTTTACTAATTGTATCTCCAGTCCTTAGTACAGCACCTGGCACAAAGTAAGTGCTTAAAAAGTGTTTAATGAACTAGACTGGATTGGATTGATTGAAGCAAAGTTCATCAGAACACAAAGTTACTGGGCTAAACCTGACTGGAGGTGTATTTATAACAAAAGCTAACATGATAATCAAGTAACTATTGTGGTGAGAACTGAAGCAGAGTAGTTAGAAAGGAAGGAAGAAGAAATCCTTTGAATATTGACTTAAAAAAAAAGTTTGTTAAATTTGTGAAATTTCCAAACTTGTCTGTGTCTTTCCTGGTACTAGGACTATCTAGAACTTCACACTCTAATATTCCCTCCTTTTCTGGTCAAAGATCCATCCGTATCTTCTTCTCCTCTGTCAAAACCTACCAATCCTGTCTCATATGTCCTCTGAGCATTCCTCTCCAGAGGTAAAAATAAGTTCTAATGATTTAGTAAAATAAACTAATACCTGCTAATTTGGGAAGGGATTAGCCCTCTAGGTAATATTTACCTCATAATGCAAGCCACTCCATTCGCCCCAGCAAGAGGGGGAAGAAGGGTGAGGTATAATCAATTCCACAATGGATAATGACCAAAGGATATGAATAGTTTTTAAATGAAGAAATGCACAATACCATCTGCCATATAAAAAAATATTCCAAATCGATAATAGAGAAATGTAAATTTAAACAACTCTGAGGTTTCCTATAATATACATCAAGTCAGTAAAGATGACATAGTCAATAAGGTCTATAGAAAGTCATGCATACTAATATACTGTTGTTGGAGCTATGAATTGCTCCAGCCATTCTGGAAAACAATGAGAAAAGTCACTAAATTATGCCCACCTTTCACTCATCTATACCACTCACCACTGTACATGAACTTGTTGAAGGTCAAAGACACAAAGAAGGGTTCCATATATATGTAGCAGCAACTTGAGAATGCCTGTATTTGTATCTTATGTTCAGTAAGGACACTTTCAATTAACTGCTGAGCCAGAACTCTAATAATAGATTAAAGGAGAAATCTCCATTTCCCAGGCCTTTCCTTCCTGTCTATCTCAAGTATAATAACAGCTTTTTAAGGTTTGGAGCTTACTGGAGGGTCCTTACATCTCAAGGCTAGTAGGCAGGAGAAATCTGAGAGATGAAGATTTCCCCTTAAGTAAGAATCTTGGCTCGGCAGTCAATTGAAAGTGTCCTTGTGGCAGACAAGACTCCCTTGCTCTGTGTGTGTGTGTGTGTGTGTGTGTGTGTGTGTGTGTGTGTGTGTGTGTGTGTGAGGGGAGCANTGTGTGTGTGTGTGTGTGTGTGTGTGTGTGTGTGTGTGTGTGTGTGTTAGAGGGGAGCAGAGGGGAATACCCTCCATCACATGTCCCCCAAAAGGCACTACAAAAGATTCATTGTAGTCCTTTTTATAGTAGCAAAAATGAAAACAAAAAGACTGAAAATTAGATGGTCATCCATCAGTTGGGGAATGGATGAACAAATTGACATATAGGAATGTTTTTATATTGTATGAAATGTTTTTGTCCTTTGATTTCCTGGTAAAGGAAACAGTCACTCTGTGGTGTGGGAAATCATTCCAGTGAAGCAAAATCAGGAACTCTCTGACATAAGTCTTCAAAAGCTGCCTCAGCTATTGAAAAATCAAGTGATTTGCCCATAGTCATACAGCTAGTATGTGTCAAGGACTGGAACTGAACCCAGGTCTTTCTGAATCCAAGTACAGCCCCTTTTCCCTATGCCATGTTGCTTTTTCTGTGCATGGCCTCATTTAATATCATATTATTGTTCCTATAAGAAACTATGAGCATGAGAAATGCAAAGAAATATGGAAAGCCTTGTAACAAATTGATAGAGGACAAATAAGCACGTCCTGGAAAAACATATAAAAAGAATATTTATACAGTAGCCAAGATAGATAGATAGTTAATAGATGATAGAGATAATAGATAGATAGATAGATAGATAGATAGATAGATAGATAGATAGATGTATATGTGTGTATGGTACTCACAAATGTGTCCCAAAAGTCTGAACACATTTTAAAAGCTTAATTAAAATCTTAAATTTAGTGCAGTCTTAAGCTTTAAAAAGTCAATGCATTTTTATTATTATGATTCATTATTAATAAGCTTGTTAAAGTTTAAAATGTACTAAAACTTTTGGGACACTTTATATATAATTTCATTTTTATTTACAGCAAACCAGTGACATAGGGGCTATTTTTAGCCCCATGTTACAGAAGAAGAAACTGAGACTGAAAGAAGTTAGGTAATTTTCCTTGAATCACAGGGCTGTTGTTTGTCTTTCCTTTTTGAAGAGGACCAGTGACCTCATGGTCTTGACTTGCATATGAATTGGATTTAATTCAGATTTTCACAAAGTTATCAGCCTCACTCTCTCTTCCAGGCATTAAAATTCAGTGGCAAGACAAAAGTCAGGATGATTGCCAATGGCCTGGGATGCAGTAGATGATGTTGGCATCTTCATTGTCTGACCAAGCTCTAAGCACTCCATAGTGCCTGCTTCAGTCACCTCCATGGCCATTAGAATAGATTGTTCTTATCTACTCGTTCTACCAGGGAAAACTTCACATGCTTAGAGTAGACACCTCCCTAATTCACCAACACGTTTGTGCCTTCTCAGTTATCCTCAACCTGGTTTCGCCTATCTGTTGGAACAGTTTATTGAGGCATGGCTGCTGCTTATGCTCCAACTCCTGGGAACCTCAGATGAGAGCTGGGTGACAGGTGGACACTAAGGGTGGATGAGCAGCCATGAAAAGGGCTCAGCAAGCCCTCACACCAGAGATGCTAGTCCTCCCTAAACACTCATACACCCTCGGCCACATAGCTCATAATAGTCTAAGGCAGGATTTGAACACAAGTCTTCTTGACTAAAATGACAATGATAATATGGTCTCATAAAACAGATGAGGGAAGAGAGATATACAATAATACAGAGATAAATAACAAAATGAGACAAGGTGCTTGGGTTGTTATAGAGGGACCCTGTGGAATACTGGAAAGTCTACTGAATTTGGATTCAGATAACTTAGCCTCAAGTCCTTGCCCTGACACCTGTCTTACTCTGTATCTATGAGTAAAGTGCTTAATCTCTTTAAGTCTTGGTTTTCTCATCTGTAAAATGAGTATAATACCTGTACTATCTACCTTTGTGGGGGGGAGGGAGTTGACACAGAGAAAGCAAAAATAGATTGTAAAACACTACATAAATACAAAGGATTGTCATATGATAAGATTGAGTGAATCTTGGGCCTACTAGGAAATTCCAGATATATGCCAGTTATACATAATTATCAAACTAAATTAAATTTTCCTTTACCCCTCAGCACCCAGAGGTAACTCCCAAAGACCACAAGTTACAGAATAGTTGCTAAATTGTTCCCAGTAGGAGCCCAATAACTGTTTGTGAGTAAATTGGCTATTTGCAAACAAAGCATAATTATTTTCAGCATCATAACGTAGGATTTGGAGTTTTATACATCTCTGAAATCACAGGTCTGTACCACCCCCACAAAAAAAAAAGAAAACAACTCTTACTTATAGCCAGTGATGACTATAATACACTAAAGCTACATCTCAATTCCACTAAAACCGGCAGCTATCATTATGACAAGCAAGGTTAGCTAGCTAAGGAGTATTTTCCTCCATCTTCCTTTCTGGGCAGAGGAGTTGAATCCTCTCAGGCAATACCTGTATAACCTTAGAAAACCAGACCCTCCCTAACTATATTCCTACACTTGTCTTTGTCCATAGTCTAGATCAGAAGCAGGACTTTCTTTTCTAGTATCAGAATTCTCTGTCTCTCCACTTACCTTCAGACAGAAGGTAGAGTTTTTGCCTAATGGTATTAGACCATACTTTCAAAATCCACCATCACTCCACACATACACACACATACTCTACATTTGGAGTTGAAGATTTTTATCTAGTAACTTTTATTAAAACAATAATGATAGAAGTAAAGGGGAATTGGATTCGACTTAAAGTTTTATCTGGAATGGGCTTATAGAATTAGTCATGAAATAAAATAATAGCTCATCATCCTCCCCCAAAAAGCATCTAATGTCCAAGCTGGCAAACAAACTTCCCAGGCAGTTAAATTCTGAGGAACCAAAAAGCCAAAGTCTTCCCTATTTGTACTCAGTGGAGGCAACCAACCAAATCACACTTGGGAAATGCACATCCTGATCAGCTTTAAAATCATGAGTAAGAAAAATAAATTCAATATCAAGGAAGATCCCAGAACATAACAAGGAAAGTCATATACAGATCATTAATAACACATTGGGTGGGGGGAAGAGTTAGAGAAAGAAGAGCTTTGTTGATCTTCAACATCTTTTCACAGAGAAACAATACAGTTCATTCCTCTTTCCTGAAGAAGTATTTCCTCATGATCAGAAGTCCAAGCCAGGAAAAGAGCCTCTTTCATCACTGAAGCCTCTAAATCTTTCTACCTACAATTGTCTTCCTTTCTCTCCAATGCCTAGAAGAGGAAGACACAGTGACCCCCACTACTGTCATTGCTGCCCAAAAGGCTTCCCTACTCCTCTTCTACACCAGTTTAAGCTTCCCTGGTGAAGTCAGAATCCAACACCACTCCTTCCAATTCATGTCTCATGCCTAACTCTGTTCTTCCTCCTTTTTCATAGAAATTTGAGCTTCCTATAGGGATTCCAAATGTCTTCCCCCTTCCCATCCCCATTTTAGTTCAAGTCTCACGCTGCCAAACTCTATTCTCTCTCCTCTTTCAGTCAACTTTGAGCTTTCTACAGGACAGTCCAAATTCCCTCCCCATTCCCCATCCTCATTCCAATCCATGTTTTTTGATGCCCGGGCTGAGAGAACAGCCTGGTAAGACCCTGGACCACCTCTCCCAATGTTGTATGCAACAAGTCCCTGAAGACTTTTTCTGACTGAAGATATGTCCAAGAGTCACTACACAAACATATGATAATAGCTGAACACAGAAATGTTGCCATGAGACACAGAGTAGATTCCATGAGAAATTGGGGAGAGAAGTTAGTACAGAGAAAGAAAAGTACCCAATGGGAAAGCACCAAATATAAATTTTCATTGACTTCCCAATTTTACCTAGTCCCAGCCTATAATGCCTAAGATTTACAAAGAACTTACTCAAAACAAAAACAGTGAGATAGATTTAAATGCATACTCAGTGCAGGTATTATGTTAATAACATACACTCTGGTTATTATATTAGAGCCTACATTGATCTAAGTTCAGGATTGATTGAATAATGAGCACTCGATAAATGTTTATTTTTAAATTGAGTTGAATTATTGAATAAAAATCAAATCAAAATGAAGTAGGAGGGTGCACACACAAAAAATAAATCCAGAACTGATGGCATATTGGACCAGGCACATTTTCTTACTGGTGAGTGAATGAAAATGAAAAGTCGGATAACAGAGAAACTGGCTCTGGGTTTCCTTACCCATGGGGCAAAGCAAGCAACTTGGCTGGGTCTCAGACCTGGCAACACCTTCAGAATTGAGGCTGTCACATCCCACTTTTCTGCAATATAAAAAAAGCCAGACCTAAGCTTCACTCCAAAGTTTCACCTTTAGTCCCCCACATAAAGTCTCAGTGGTGCTGAATCAATGAAATAACCTAACCCCCTATGGTACACATACAGGGACTCAATCCAAATTGCTACACTGACATTCCAGGACAGGTATCCAGCCCCTAATCCTCAGTTTTCATGCTCACACAACCATTCTCTGGCACATCTCTCCCCTGTGCCCATCTGTCCGGGTGGCAAAATGCCCTCACATAATGTAGGAGAGCAGCTTCAGCAATTCGTCCATGCCAATTAAGATGGGATATAACCCAAAGAGGCAGACAATCCTGCCCCTGCCTGCAATGCAGGCTGATTGCTCCAGTGGGCCACATCTCCAAGCAAGCCTCACAGCAAAGAAAACACTCAGCTTGCTAAGATGTAATGCATTTTCCAAAGAGAGGAACAAATAGAGGAGGTTTAGAGATGCCTTTAGGTTTACAGAATATCTCCAGGAACAAGAAACATGGGTTTTCATCAACTTGGTAGTCCAATTCCAAAAAGCACACATTCTAATGAATATTATAGTAATATCTCCTTAGGTGGTTGTCCTTCATATTCAAAAAGGACCAAAATGGCATCACTGGTGAGTGAGGCAGAATTGGACAAAGTTTCACTGTCTTTTCCAGAGTCATCAAAGTCCAGTGGCAAGGCAAAAGTCAAGATGACTGGTAATGGCTCAAGTATGCAGTGGATTTCTTTGAAATATCTACATAAAATGTACATATATTGGAATTAACAAGCAGAGTGAAAACATGTTCAACATATATAAAGTATCAATGTATATAAAGCACATATATATGCCCTGTGTTTATTATATAATTGTATGTTTATATAAGTGTATATACGTTCACTGGATCATGATGATGTCCTTGTAATATGATATAGTGGAAAGAGTACTGGATTTAGTAGGTGGAAAAAAACTTGGATTCTTCATGCTGGCTCTGCAGTTGATTATTGGTGTGAATTTGTCAATTCGTTTAGCTTTTCTGTGCCTCATTCTCATCTCCAAAATAAGGGGGTTGAACTAAACAATCTGTAAGGTCCCTTTAACTTCTAAATCTATGAGCTATGAACCTAAGATCTGGTCTATAAACTCCTAGCACAATGCCTTGCACAAGACACCTGATCAATAACAAATAACTATTTGTAAAACCACAATGGAGTAAGTAGCCTTTTGGACTCTTATTATAAAGGATAATAATCTGTTAGTTTATATAAGACCTTAAGTATAGATAATATAGACTTGTGAGGTATGCAGAAATTGTTGTTGTTCAGCCATTTCAATTATGTCCAACTTTTCATAGTGCTGTCTGGGGTTTTCTTGGCAAGGATACTAGAGTGGTTTGCCATTGCCATCTCCAGCTCATTTTACAAATGGAACTAAGTCAAATTGGTTCAGTGACTTACCCAGGTTTATGCAGTTAGTAAAAGTCTGAGTAGATTTGAACTTGAGAAGATGAATCCTCCTGACTCCAGACCTGACACTCTATCCACTGTACCACCTAGCTGTCCGCAGACAAGGATAGGCAGCCATTTTTTAAATGGAATATCACTGATCTACAAAAAAACAAAGAGCTGCATATTTAAAAAAACAATTTTATACATACTGTGATCTCATTAGTATAGAAGCTCCCTATAGATTTAGATAGATGAATGGACAGGTGGATAGATGGATGGATAGATGGATGGATGGATGGATGGACAGACAAATGGACAATCAGATAGATGGACAGACAGATAGACAAATAGACAGGCACTTTTCCAGGTCTTCTGCTATTTCTTGATTATCTCCAATTTATCTTCTTTTCATCCTTTGTGAATAGTTGGTTGCATGCTACATCCCTATTAGACTGTGAGTTCCTTCATGATAGAGATTGTTTTTGCTTTTCTTTGCATCCCCAATGCTTAGCACAGTGTCTGTAACATACTAAGTGCTTAATAAATGCTTCTTGATTTGACTTGAGATGACATGATAGGTGGATAGATATATAGAGACAGACATAGCCATAGTCATAGGCATAGATATAAATATAGATATAGATATAGATATAGATATAGATATAGATATAGATATAGATATAGATATAGGTAAAGACATAGACATAGGCATAAACATAGAAATACCCTTAGTTTATATTCAATCATTTTCAGCTTCTCAATACTGCAGATAGGATGACTTCCTGTCTCCTAGAATGAAAGCTCATAGAAATTTTAAAATCTCCAACAATGGACAATCTTTTCCCTAGAGACCAATATACCCTCAATCACCTCTAGCCATACATTTGGTAGTGTTAATCTTACTCATAACAGTAGTCTCTTGGATGTTGATGCTTTTAATAGTTCCTTAATATGTGTCTCCTATTGCACCACTCAGCTCACAGCAATTGGTGCTCATTTCTCTCATTATTTCTCTCCATAGCTCCCAGCAGCCAGAATTCCTCTTTCAGTTTTCTGTAGCTCTTCAGATAGAGGTAAGTGTTTCTCTGTCATGGAGTCCTTCAGAATACTGAAGAGGGGAGAATTTTAATAGCTAATTTTTGATTCTTTAAGGTTTAGAAAGCACTCTACAAATATTATCTTATTTGATTCTCCCAATGACTCTGGGAAGTAGGTGTTATCATTGTTACCCATTTAAAAATGAGAAAATTGAGGCAGATAAAGGTTGAGACTTGCCAGAGTCACATATCTAGTAATTGTCTGAGATGGGATTTGAACTCAGACCTTCTTAACTTAAGGTTCAACACTTTATCCACTGTACTACCTAGCTGCCTGAGATTTTAGAACTTCTCTTAAAGAGGAAAAGTGCAGTAAAGCTCGAACATAAAGAAATACATGAATTTCTTCTCATTTTCTCTTCCCAGAAGTCCCTTTTGGGGCAGATGGATGAGTTTTTTCAAATCACCCAGGGCTGCTTCCAACTTTAGGAAAGCCAAACATTCTTTGGCATTTCTCTTGAGGAAGAAAAAGAAAAAATGGAACAAGAGAGGAAGAGGAATTAAAGGAGAGGTAAGAAGGCAGAAGGATATTCACCATTTTTGCATTATTGGTATAGAATGATGAGTCAGCACACAGATTTTAGTCAGAAGATGTAGGTTCCCCATTTAATTCTGCTATTAACTTATTGGTTAACTTTCAGCAAATAAATCACTTAACCAATCAATTCCCTCTGTATTCCTTCTGATGTTTTGACAGGTCAGACATCCACATGAAAGGGACAGAGTTGGAGGTTAAATAATAGACCTTCTTTATGCCAACATAAACATGTGAGAAGTGGAAAAATGTCATAAAACCAGGTATTTAGCAAACCCCAAATGAAGTAAAATTGCTTGAATTAAAGCATGTTTTGGGTTTGGTTCATTTGATTGTTCACTTCTCTGAATTTAATTAAGCAAGTTTGCATGTGGAGAAACAACTGTCATGAGTAACAGAGAAAGATGCCAATAAAATTTTTGATTTTCAGTCAGATAATAAACTTGATGAAATAGGACAAACCCCAGCAAAACTATGAAATGTGTCCTAGAGACTACCAGCTTTTTCTTCCTTAACTCTTTCTGCTTCTCTCTGACCCCTGTAAAGCACACAGGGCCCCACTTGCTATCAAGCCATGTTCTCACTATTAGATTCTTGCAGGAAAGCTTTTGACATCAATCATTTACTCATAAATATGACTCTAAGTCTTTGCATCTCCTTCTCATAAGCCTTATGTCTCATTGTAATGAAACAGCAGGAATGGTCCAATCATTTATTTTGTGGACTCTTTGCTGTTCCTTGGAACTGCACTTTTACATACCTGGAATTCTCTTCCAACTCACCTCTGTGTCTTGGCATCCCTTGAGGAGGGCACCCTTCAAGAGCCTCAACTCAGGTATCACCTCCATCAAGGCCTTTCCTGATCCCTCTAATTATTATTGCGTTTTTTTCCTTTCCTTAAATGTCTTGGTATTTAGTTGGCATATATTTGATATTTCCTTTTCTAGGTACATGTTGTATTCCTACCTCCTTCCACCCCAATAGAATGTAATCTCCTTGAGTGCTTTTGTATGTCCATCACTTAGCACACTGTGATAGTGCTTGGAACATTGTTGGTAATTAATAAATGCCTTTTGAATGAAAAAGAATAGTTGTAGAGGATAGAGTAGAGTTGTTGTTGTTCTCTTTGTGACCCCAGGGTCCATAGTGCACAAACTTTTCTGACCTGAGAGACTCAACTTCTGATGTAATGTCTTAAAGCTTTTTAATACTATTCATTGAAGGGTTTGTTGGCCAAGGCACTGGAGTGGTTTACCATTTCCCTCCCCAGTTTTATGCAGGTAAAAAGTTAAGTAACTTGCCCGGGGTCACACAGCTTTGAACTCTGACCTTTCTAACCCCAGGACCAGTGCTCTATCCACTGTACCATCTAGCTTCCTCAAGAATAGAGTAACCCCTCATGCCCCCCATCAAAAAATCCCAACATAAAGGTCGCTGCTGGTTCTTTCATCTTCAGGGAGATGATATGAAACATGGGCCTGGGAATCAGTACCAAATATCATGATGATTCACTGTGGTCACTCCAATTCAAAACAGTCCTGGTGTTTTCTTCCACTGTTCTAAACTAAGGAACAACACAGAAATGCAGCAATTTGAGGAGGAAAAACAATCTAGCTTTGAGTCAAATAAAAACATTAACTCCTGTTTCCATAATTCTCCCCCAAGTTTAAGTCATCTAATTGGAAAACAATATACAGCTCAATATTGGATTGAGCACCTCAGTTTAGTATCTTCCTGCTCTAATCTTAGATTATATTAATTGCTAATTAATACTTCTTTGCTTTCCATTCATGCAGAAAGAATCAATACTTTAATTACAGCCTGTTTAATAATATGCCTTTATCTTTCTTCTAATGGCACCACCAGTTTATTTAGATGCAAACATCTAAGGATTTTTATATCCCCTAGAGCAATTTCTCTTTTAAATACTTTCGGTGATACAGTCGCTTTGAAGCCATAAGCAACCCAAGGAGACGTAGCATGAAATTACATTCCATCTCCAGAGGTTTTGTAGTTAAATAAGAACCTGTATCTTACAAGGTTATAATTCTTGATCAATGGATTGTCTAGAGTAGGTTAGTGGTTTTATTAATTAATTGTTATTGATATTGTGTTCTGTGAGTGTCACAAAAGTTTGTGAGAGAAGGAAGGATCGTCCTTTGTAATGAATTCCAGTCTTTGGTGAGGAGACAAGAGTGGGTATACAAGGACACTGGGGAAATGGGGCAAAGCAGCCCATCATGTTTTCTCTGCCATTGAAATTATGGAGATTCATATGACCTTTGGTGCAAGAATTTCAATGACCTTTTTAAAAGAGGCTTTTACAGTGCAAAAACTGATCTTTTTTTTTCTTTTTCAGTAATGGAAAAAAAAACAGGCAAGTGCAAAATGAAGAAAAAGGAGAAAATGTGTTCCTTTTACAAACTTGAGCCACAAGACAAGAAGTAAAGGAGATGGGGGGCCATTTCTGACTTTCCTGTTTTGAGGTGAACAAAGACCAAAGGTGCCACAAAGACTTTTCTCCTGAGTGGCAGGGATGCCTCATTCTTATTTCTTCCCCTTTGTGAGTTTTCCCAGAGGTCCTCTGACCCATATAGGGCTGAACTGATTTTGGAAAAAGAAAAAAAAAAAGGCCAGGTTCTAAGTGTGACCCCTTTTGTGTGGCTTAGCCCCCTCTTAATAGCTTCAATGCACACAATGGGAGAGTTTTCCAGAAAGCCCCCTTGCAATCAGCCCCAGCATTGTTCTCTTGTGACACCTGACTACTAGGTCGTTTGGTGATGGATTGTTAGCAGGCAGCATGCTGGGAAAGGTGACTGCTTTTCAGCCAGTGAAGAAAATGGGTCCTGGGTAGCCAAAGATAAATATAATACAGTGGGTACTAATTGCTGGAAATACGGGTCTTTTTCTTCCACAATTGCATATAATTTGTCTCTGAGGCCATTCCTCCCCTCAACACTAAATAGGCCGACTGGTATTACAGAAAAGGAACCTAAAGTTCGGACACATGCCAAGTCACACAGAAAAGAATGGGCAGAAGCAAGAAGATGCTAGTCACCTGCTCCTCTAACAAGATGGTACCCCAGATGGTAGTCAGATCTCAGGAGCAGCTAGGGGTTGCCGTAGATAGAGACCACCCAGCCTGGAGTCTAGAAGATCCAACTTTGATTCTAGCCTCAGCTTATGACCTTGGGCAAGCCACATAACCCCTGTTTGCCTCAGTTTCCTCATCTGTAAAATGTGAATAATAATAATAATAATAATAATAATATCTACTTCCTAGAGTTAAAATGAAGATCAAATGAGATAATAATAATAAAGCACTTAGTACATTGCCTGGCATCTAATAGTTGCTACATAAATGTTAGTTATTATTATTAATTATTTTCCTGGTGTTTTAACACCTAATCATTTTGTGGCAATATGGAATAGGAATGAAATGCCTGAAGGGCAGATATCCCTTTCCACCCCATCCTCAGTTCACAAATGTCACATGAAGAGCAGCTGAGTAGCACAATGGCACTGTCCAGGCTTGTGGTCAGGAGAACCTGGGTTCAAATCTAGCCTCAGACCCTTCCTCGCTGTGTAACCCTGGACAAGTTACTTAATCCTGATTGCCTAGCCCTTTTTACTCTTCTGTCTTAGAAGTGATCCTAAGACAAAAGGCAAGAATTTGAGAAAAATGTCACATTAGAGCTGGGAAGACGGAGACTAGACTTGGGCTCTCATCGCTCCTGCGTGAACAAGTCAGCACCTTTTCTGTAATTTGTCATCCTAGAAAGGTCCCGAGGGCAGTGAGAGCTTAAATAACCTGCCCACAGTAACCCAGTCAACGTGTACAGGAGGCAGAGGCAGCCTTTGAGCCCTGCCTCCCTGGCGCCATGATGCCACTTCTTAAATGTCACATTAATGATCCTTGAACCCCTCATTTCCCTTGATCCCACATTCTTCAAAACCTTCCATGGCTTCCTGGAGCATAGGACCTATTGGCCAGTCATTTAGTTGTGCCCGACTCTTCGTGATCCAATGGACCAACCATAGCATGCTGGTACTGTCCAAAGGGTTTTCTTGGCAAAGGTATGAGTGGTTTGTTATTTCCATCTCCAGAAGATTAAGGCAAACTGACATTAAGTGACTTGCCCAGAGTAGCATAGCTACTAAGTGTCTGACCCTGGATTTGAACTCAGGTCCTCCTGACTCCAAACCTAGTCCTCTAGCCACTGAGCCATCAGGCAATTAGCAAATGTTTATTAGGCACCTTGCTGGTGCAATAGTTGAAGAAGAAAAGGGCATTAATGACAGAAGGAAACAAGGAAGACCTCAGAGAGGAAGTGTTAATTGTACTGACTCTCAAAGAGACTTCTGGGAAGAAAAATAGAGACTAGAAAGATTAATAGAGGGTATTTTCTGGGTATATAGTAGTACTTTCTAATAGTTAGATATTATTAGGAACTTAGGATATAAAAGCAAGAAATGTGAAATAGTTCCTGCCTTCGCTGGAGACAAGTGTATATAAAAACAATAAACAAAAAATAAAAGCAATTAGCAATTATTTATTAAGTACTTACTATGTGCCTGTCACTGTGCTAGGCACTGGGGATACAAAGACCAAATGGAAACCTATTAGGACCTTAAGACTTCTTACTTTATCCAGTGATACAACTTGTACATAAATAAATACATGCAAGAATATGCAAAATAAAATGGAAGAGGGAGTATGCTAGAAATTCAGTGCATTAGGAAAGGCTTCCTGTACAAAGTGTCCCTTAAGTAGAATTGTAAAGGAAATAAGGGATTCTCAGAGACCCAGGTGAGGTGGAAGGATTTGCAGGCATGGGACAACAGCCAGTGAAAAGGAACAGAGGAAAAGTATTTAGAGCCAGAAGGGATCATAAAGGTAATTTATTGCAACCCTGTCCCTATTTTGCAGAGGAGGAAACTGAGACCAGAATGATTTAACAAATTATCTAAGGTCACACTTTTTAACTCAATTCCATTCAACAAACATTTCTTAATCACTCACTCTTGTCTAGGCCCTGGAAATACAAAAACAAAATCTAGTCCCCAGAGATACAGTATAAAACAAAGCTCTCCAGAAGCTTACATTCAAAGAAAAGACTATAGATTAGATGAGTAGAAAAAAAAGTTAAAAAGTAAAGGAAACCAAGGAAAAATGAACAATGGGGGGGGGGAGACTTAAGGAGGGAAATATAGGTAAGAATGGAGATGGAGTAGGGGGCATCCTTCAGAGAAAGCTACACAGAGTGTAAGGATGGGGGATGGGACAAAAAGAGCCAGAAGAAGGCTGGGTAATTCTCCAGAGGAGGAAGGAGGAGGAGAACTTCCAGTGGTAGAGAACTGAGAGAGGGAGGAGGAGGATGTCCCAGCTCAGATCCAGTCCTGAGGCCTTCCTGAGGATTTTTCTTTGGACTTTGAAACCCCGATTCCCCCGATTCCCTGGTCAAAAGCATCCCATCGCATCTCACCCAACAAGATTTCAATCAGCGAATCAGCTAAGTTTGGGACTCCATTTTGGGAGCAATCTCTTAGGCTCCTTCTCCCATTACCCAGCCTTGCTGAGAGACCCTTTCCAGTTTGACTTGCAATTATAGAAAAGGATGGAAATAGAAACAGGAGAAGGGGCAAGGGGGGAGATGCTTAGGAGTGGGAACCCCAAAGGTTCCCACCCAAGTGACAGACCCCATAGAAATAGAGTAGAGGGCACCCCAAATCCCTCTGCCCTTCACCCCTTTCCCCAATCCCTGAATTGTGAAGAATAAAGTCATTCATTAGTCAGATAGCATTCCAGAGTACCTGAAGGACAAGGGGGAAAGGAATCACAGCTTGGTCTAGCTGCCTCCATCTTGGAGCCAGACCACCCGCTATGAAGTTGGCTGATCTCCAGGGAGGCTTGCGTAAACCCCGCCCTCATTCAGAATCAGACTGGGATCCCCCATACCTCCTCTTATAAGGAAGCTTCACCCCTAACACCTGTCTGGTGGCACGACCATCCAGATCACCCAGTTTCAGGTTGATACCCCCTCCAAGTCTCATCAGTGTGTATTCTGCCCTGAGGAGAGAGCTGGAGGAGAGAGTCTCACCTCATAGACTTAGACTCTCTCCCCCTCTTTCATAATATTTGGGTACTGGCTCTGTTTATTCTTATAAGAGGAAATAATAACTGAAATGATGCTAGGGAGAAGGCAAAGCTGAATGGTGAGCATTTTCCGGGCATCAAGAACAGAATGTCCACATGCATTAAAACTTCAGATAAAAAGGGAGAAATTAATAAAATCGAAAGTAAAAGAACTATTGAATTAATAAATAAGACTAGAAGCTGGTACTTTGAAAAAACAGATAAAATAGACAAAGTACTAGTCAATCTAATAAAAAAAGGAAAGAAGAAAACCAAATTGATAGTATCAAAAACGAAAAGGGAGACCTCACCTCTAATGAAGGGGAAATTAAGGCAATCATTAAAAACTATTTTGCCCAATTATATGGCAATAAATATAACAATTTAGAAGATATGAATATTTACAAAAATATAAACTGCCTAGATTAACAGCAGAAGAAATAGAATACCTAAATAATCCCATATCAGAAAAAGAAATTGAACAAGCCATCAAAGAACTCCCTAAGAAAAAATCGCCAGGGCCTGATGGATTCACAAGTGAATTCTATCAGACATTCAAAGAGCAACTAATCCCAATACTATACAAATTATTTGATATGATAAGCAAAGAAGGAGTCCTACCAAATTCCTTTTATGACACAAATATGGTACTGATTCCAAAGCCAGGGAGACCAAAAACAGAGAAAGAAAACTACAGACCAATCTCCCTAATGAACATAGATGCAAAAATCTTAAATAGAATACTAGCAAAGAGACTCCAGCAAGTAATTAAGAAAATCATTCACCACGATCAGGTGGGATTTATATCAGGAATGCAAGGTTGGTTCAACATTAGGAAAACCATCCACATAATTGACCATATCAACAGTCTAAGAAACAAAAATCACATGATTATCTCAATAGATGCTGAAAAAGCAGCATCCATTCCTATTGAAAACACTGAAAAGTATAGGAATAGAAGGACCTTTCCTAAAAATAATAAACAGTATATACCTAAAACCATCAACAAACATCATATGCAATGGGGATAAATTAGAAGCCTTCCCAATAAGATCAGGAGTAAAACAAGGATGCCCATTGTCACCATCAATGGAATAGACTTGGGGTAAATGACATCAGCAAGACAGTGTATGATAAACCCAAAGAGCCCAACTTTTGGGACATGAATCCACTATTTGACAAAAACTGCTGGGAAATTTGGAAAACAATATGGGAGAGATTAGGTCTAGATCAACATCTCACACCCTACACCAAGATAAATTCAGAATGGGTGAACGACTTGAATATAAAAAGGGAAACTATAAACATGTTAAGTGAACACAGAATAGTATACTTG
>NC_058132.1:312079311-312130744 GCF_016433145.1 Gracilinanus agilis | reverse complement strand
CGGCTGGGGGGGGGGGGTTGAAGGGGAAAGGTGGAGCATGAATCATGTAACCATGTTAAAAATGAATATTAATAAAAAAAAAAACTTCAGATAAAGTCCAGTTTGGGGAACAATTATTGAAACTTAGTATATGTTAAAATTTACAATGAAATGTATAAATTATAATAAAAAGAAAAATGAAATAAAAGGGATAAGGAAAAAGCCTTTATTGAGTACCTACTATGTGCCAGGTGTTGTGTTAAGTGATTTATAAATTTTGTCATTTGGTCCTCACAACAACCCTTGGAAATAGATGTTATTATTATCCCCATTTTATAGTTGAAGAACCTGAGAGAGATAGAAGTTAAATGATTTGCCAAGGAACACACATCTAGGCTCCAGTCTCTGGAAGACCTTAAATGCTGGGTAAGGAGTTTGTATTTTTTTCTTATAGGCAGAAAACAGACATTATATGATACCAGGTAGTGGTGGTACCACTGGTGTTACCAGTGTTGCCAGTGGTGAAGAAAATCAAAGGAATCAATGATGGCTTCAATTTTCCCAGAAAAGCTTCACAGAGGAGATAAAATCTGAGCTGAAAGACAGGGTAGAATTTTAACAGAAAAAACACCTCGTTCTTTGTTTTGTTATCCCTCAAATAATCAAAAAATGGACATCAGTGGCTTATCTGTGGGGGAGCTGAATGGCACCACGGGATCAAGAAGATTAATCTTCCTGAGTTTAAATCTGGCCTCAGACACTAGCTGTGTGACCCTAGACAAGTCATTTAACCCTATTTGCTTCAGTTTCTTCATCTGTAAAATGAGGTGATAAAGTAAGGAAATGGTAAACCACTCCAGTGTCTCTGCCAAGAAAACCTTAAATGAGGTCAAGAGTCAGAAAAGTCTGAAAGATCTTTTTCTACAAAGATACAGTAAGCATTGTTATTCCCATTTTTAAGATGGAATAAGATCTGGAACTGTGATTTTATTGGTGCAGGAAACCCCCTTTATCAATGCTGGTTGGCACACTTTCTGCAACTATGAATCTAAGAACCACCTAGAGGTCTGAAAGATGAAGTGATTTGTCAGAGTCAAACAGCCAGTGGATGTCAGAGGCAGCACTTGAACCCAAGGTTTTTTTGTCACCATAGTCACCTTTCTGTGCACAGGGAAAAGTTACTGTTCTTTTGGAAAGATGTTTCAGAAAATACACTGAGCCTCTCACAGATGTGCCCATCAATGAAGCAAAGAGTGGGTCTGGGTAGCATTTGTTTCTTTGTTTTAAAGGTTCACTTTTAAAATCTCCAGCTCTCCTTGGGACGTACCCCTTCCATCAGTAAAGTCCTTTGGGATCCTCCATACACCAAGTTACAAGAGAAACAAGTTCCAGTCCTTCCTCCAAAGTGACAGCTCTCTAGTTCTTGAGTCAGAAGCAGCTAAAAGGTATTAAAATAGGTCAGTTGCAAAACTCGTCAAAGAGCTGCAGACGCCAATGTCACCACTGAAACCCATATAACCCAGCCTGGCACCTGTGTCCCTCAGCTGTCAAACACTGACTCAAGATTGTCAGGGAAGGTAATAGGCCAGAGAGAGAAGCACCAGAAATGCTGCTGCGGCTGGCAGAGGTGGACAGCAACAGGAACAGCAGCAAGAAAACCCTTGCTTCATAGTTCTGAAGAGTCAAATGATTTTTTTTAATCACTCAAAAGTGTTAGGAGGGAATCAGTTTGGGTCAGGAACATCTAAATTGTTTCCAGAAAAGGTTTCCAGAAAAGCTAAATTCTTGGCAGATAATTAACAGACTACTAAGAAAAATTAGGGCATTCTGAGTGTTAGAGGGAGGGCAGAGTTTATCCCCAACTTTGAGACTGATATCAGAGAAATGATTATGACCTTCTACAACACAGCTACTAATACCAATAATAATTGTAATAACAATTCAACCTTATATAGCATTTTAAAATTTGCAAAATGATTTGTATATTATTATTAATAGCTCAAATTTATAGAGAACTTTAAGATTTACAAATTGATTTCTATCATATGGTTATTAATAATGATAATAGCTCAACTTTGCATAGCACTTTCAGATTTACAAAGCGATTAATTTAGTGTTGTTGTTTTTGCTGTACAGGGTGTCCTGAAAGTCTTGGTTCAGTTTACTTAGTATCTACTATGACTTTGGCCTGGGGCAATTAAGGGGTACAGTGGATAGAGTGTTAGTCCTGGAGTCAGGAAAACATCCTCCTGAGTTCAAATCTGGCTTCAAACACTTACTAACTGGAAGACTCTGGGTAAGTACTTAACCTTGTTTGTCTCAGGTCCTTCATCTGTAAAATGAACTAGAGAAGAAAATGACAAGTCACTTGAGTATCTTTGCCAAGAAAACCCCAAAGGCCTCACAAAGAGTCAGATACAGCTGAAAACAATGGGCCCACAACAAATATCCTTGGCCTAGGAACTTTGGATTTCAGAGAAGTACCTAACAAGAAAGCTTCTCTAGAGAAGTTTACACTCTAGCTAGGAAAGGTCAAGAGCATATGGCAAGAGGGCAAGAAACCACATCACGAAAGCATCCACAGAAAGACCTAAGGATGTTCAGCCTGGAGAAGAGAAGGATTGTCTAGAAAAAGTATCTGAAAGGCTATCATGTGGAGGAACTAGATTGGTCCTGTTCAGCCCCAGAAGGCAGATACTAAGTTTCCTTAACATATCCATGCTAGAGTGAAGTATCCAGAGCTACCTCAGATAAAGGCATTCAAGTAAGGCATGTTTCTTGCCCCTTCTACATTCCAGCACAGTGCCCGACACCAGAGTAGCCTGTTCCCTCACTCAGCCCTAAGGCTATCAGTCCCCAAAGTCCAGTGTCCATCATGCCCTCTTCTTGGGTACCGCCTTCCATCTGGGGCAGATTACTCCCTAATGTGTCACTTGGCCTGAGAGATACACTTCAGGCAGGAAGTCTGTAACCAATGTAGGATCAACAGAGGAATTGGCAGTAAATGTGGCACATACCAGGCACTGCCCACTCCTAGTAGTAAATAGCCCTTTATTCTTTTCTGCTCTCTTTTTTACAATGCCCTCCAAAACAGTCCTTTATTGTTAACACCACCCCACTTTTGCCCTAGAATTCTTCCTTTCACATTCCTTCAATCTTCTGGTGACACCTAGCTTTCTCCCGTACACACTGCCATCTCTGAATCCTCTTTGTTCCTCTCTAACACACAGGGTCAAGAGAAGATCTTAACAAACCCCTTGTTCCCCACTGCCACTTTCAGACCCTCTTTCTGCTGCCATCACTTACTGACTACCTCTCTTCTTTTAAATTCACTCACAGAAGCTCACAGAAACAACAGTTCTCACTTGGAAAGCACAGGAGCAACCTTCTTGCTCAACCCATGATTGAAAAAAAAAATTCTCTCTGTCTCATGCCCAACACTTACCAAGTGGTGTTGCCTAAAGGTTTTATTGAGGTCCAAATCCTTTTTTTTCTGTGTTCTGTAAACATTCCTCCTTTCCTTCCTCTTCAATAATTTATGACCAGGCTCATCATCTTCTCTGCCCATGCCCTACTGCCTTCAAACAACCTATTCTTCCAGTTTCTCAACCTCTCCAACATGAAAGACCTCTGCTTTGAGTATAACTCAACAAGGCAGAGGAATAATCATATCATATCTTAGATAACTTTCCCTTCCCCAGAAAAATGCATTTGCCACCTCTTATGGGGAAAACCAGGGAAGTTAACTTAAATATTATATGTGGGTTCAGAGGGGTGTGTAGGGGACAGGGATGACAAAAGATGGGGACTTAACAAGTTAGGGAAACTGGGTTTAACTGCCAAAGGAAAATGTCTGTTGACAGAAGTGACAGTTAAGCCTAACTGTCACCTTGCTTCTTCTAGACAAGGGATAAACTCAGAGTATAATAAATGTACACTATGGAAACTTCAAGGTACAAAGAAAAACACACAGGGAAAGCAGATTAATTGTTTTTTGAGAGGATAGGAGAGGGGGTGAGGTGAAAATATATCTAACTGCCCAGAAACCGGAGTCAAAAGAGTAAGTTCCTTAGCCAACCTGGCTTCTGTCAGATTTGACAGCTTGGCTAAGGACCTGAGGAAGAGGGCTTGGATTTGGGATCTCTAAACTGATCCAGAGATATCTTCAGGATACCAGGAACAAACTCCTCCACAGCCGATGATCCAAAGTAACCAGGTAGGGAGAGGTGTCTGCAGACTGTCCACCAGATCACAGACCTCTTCCCTACTCAGAGTTGACTTGCAGGATGATGTCTTTAGCCTTTGCAACCTTCACCGCTCTCCAAAATCCCAGGTCAAATAGGGACTGCTGATTGAACATCTGCTCCAAACCCCTCACAGCACAGCAGCTTGTCTGTTGCTCGGCACTCTCCTCTCTACCCCCTGCATTCTATACAGAATATCCATGACTTCCAGCCAAGGCTTTCCCTAATCTACTTGCAAAAATCTGCCTTTATACCTTTAAAGCCTATACCTATTACACACACCCCAAAGTTGGAATTTCAGTTAAAGATTTACTCTCCTTCTCTGGAAGGAGAGAAAGGAGAAAGGAGTAAGCCACTTTACCACTGTCTTCCTGAGTTTCCTCATCTGTAAAATGGGAATAATAATGTCACCTACCTCCAAGGGTTTTATGAAGATCACATGAGATAATATCTGTAAAGTACTTAGTATAGTGCCTGGCACATAATAGGCATTTAACAAATCCTTGTTTCCTTCTTTCTTCCTTTTCTTCTTTTCTTCCTTTTGTGGAACAGATGGCAAGTTTGGACATTGGACATATTAACATTCACCACTCACATAAAGAGTTGACTATCACAAACACAAGGGGTAACCAAAGTGTGAAATGTGGCACAATTGCAAAAGGCTTGAAAGAAAAGTCTCTGTTGCTCCCTGCAATGCTACTTAATGGAAGAAGACACCAAATAGATGACAACAAAATATATAGGAAGATGGGAAGAGTGGAATAGATGAACTGTATGGATTTCAAAAGGGAAGAGGTCACTGAGAGTTAGGAACAGAGGATTAGTCCAAGAGCAGCAGTAAGAGGCAGGATGGACCACCCTTCCTCTTGGTTCTATAATTTAAAGGATGTGAAAGAACTGGTCTCTAGTAGAAAGGGTTGCAAGGGAAGAGCCAAATTTCTGTGAAAACACAATGGTAAAAAAAAAATGCTGATTGAAGACTTCAAGGGCATAATAGTATTTGCTGAGAATTGTGAAAGGGTTCCAAAGGTTGCAGTAGATTAAGTTAGGAGATAGGAGAATCACATAAGAATCAGCCTGGGAAGGAATTTGACTTTAGAAAAGAACATCAGAGGAGGTAGTTTGGACATAAAGCTTGCCCATTAGGTGGTGAGACTGGATGACTAACTCTGGGGAGGCTGTATAACTGAAAGCAGATTGATGTGGCAGGCTCTATCAGCAAAACTTAAAGAGGAACTTGCAGAGTTAATCCACCCACAAAGTTGGGGTGGAATTTGAATATTGCTGGTATCCCAGAGTGTCTACATAAGTCTCATCCCTAATTGGTCTGCTGACTTTTGATTGTACTAAGGGGTTTGGGGGACTGATTTGGGGAAGGAAAGGGCAGCTCAGTGGGAGACTTACCTATACACTCATTTTTGGCATTGTAGGGACACCATCTGGGTCCATGGGGGGAAATCTGGATGCATTTGTTGCTGATTCTGGTGAGCCTCAAATGAAAAACAACCCCAAAGGAGGGTGAGGATCACTAGAAGGAATTTAAGGTAAACTGAGTCATGTGGGCAGGGCCAATAGAAAATTTCCAAGCCAATACAGGGTCTTCATGCTTCATGGTCCTTGAAAATTAATTAAGAATTTGTCATTACCCTGAGCCAAACCTGCTTCAGAAAAAAAGAGCAATGATTGTAGGCCAACAGGAAGCAGCTCTGAAGGTTGGATGGGAGCCTTATTGCTGCCAGTATCTCTCCAATGTTGAGCGCTATGGTAGACTTGTGCCAAATGTATGGCTGACCACCTGCCAGGATTCACAGAGAAAGCCTTTGCTTTGCATAGTTTCACAGTGAAACTTAATATGATACAGATTGCTAATGGTCTTATAAGGAAGCTTAAGCCAAACGCTATCACTAAATATCAAGATGCAAAGGATCCTTCACAAAGCCAAGTCATCCCTGTCTTTCACAGTTAGAGGTAGGAGAAGAGGAAGGAGTAAAAAAGGAGGTGGGGAGACACAGAGTTAGTCATAGTCAGATCTAGACTGGGAAGGACCACAAAGAACATCCAGTACAAACCCTACTCCCATTAATGGATGATAGAAGGACAATCTGCTGACTCTCAACCCTGGGTTTCTTCCACTACACCATACTGCCTGTGAAAAGTAATTTAATGATAAATAGTTGTAATAATAGCTAATGCAGGGTGTCACCAAAATCTTAGTGCAGTTTTAAGTTATTAAAGTTTGAAGAACGTGCCACATTGATTAACTTACAGATCATATCAGACTCCCTAGTCCTAGTTAGCTACTCTCATCCCCCTGAGACGCAAGCCTCAGGCCCACATTTCTCCTTCTTAAGACTTTTTTTTAAACTATTAAAGCTCAAAATGGCATTGAGACTTTTGGGACACTGGATTTGTAAACATAAGACAAAATGGCCAGAGAGCTGAGGTGAGAGGCCACCCTGGGCGTAAATCTTAACTCTTACACAAACTGCCTTTGTGTCCTGGAAAAGATAATTATTCTTCTCTCTATCACAAGCAAGACACCAAAACTAGAAGCTACCAAAGATTGACAGTCTACCCAGTAGAGAGAGTTTTTCCTCTAGCAACAGTCCTACATTGATGAAAAGTCACAGGTCCAGGCCCTCCCCCAAATTTCTATTGTACTTAATGGTCACAAAACGCTTCATAGACATCATTTCATTTTTTCATCTTGGCAACCCTACAAGGTTTTAAGTATTATTATTACCATTTTAGAAATACAAAAACAGAGGCACAGAGTGATTGACTTGCCCAAGGTCACACAACCAGAAGTATGACATCTGAGACTCCAACCCAAGTCTTCTGACTCCTTGACCAGGGATCTTTCCATCCTACCATGCTAAGATCCCAGGATGGCCCCATGGAAAGAGCACTGTAACCAGGAGGCAAAAGAATTCTCTTCTAAGTAGATAGACATTGTAGCTTTTGGCAAGTTACTTCACCTCTCTGAGTTAATTTGGTCTTCTGTAAAATGAAATTAGGCTAGAGAAAGTTTTGTCACAATAGCTGACATTTATCTAACACCTAAAGGTATTAGTGTGATAAAAACATTAGTGCATTTTGATTCTCACAACAACCTCATGAAGTGGGTAAGAACTTTCCAAACCTTATTTTACAGATGAAGGAACTGAGATTCCATAGGCTCCCTCAAGGCTCAGGTGAAGACCTCAAAGGTTGTATTAGCTGACTCTAAAGGTCCTTTCTAGATTTACATCATTTATGTGATCTTAAAAGAGTAAGAGATGAAATTCAAGTCCAATTTTCTCCTCACTTAAAGTCTTAGTGTTTCTTCCACTACCACTGCCTCTCTGACAGTCAATGGGTTCACAGTTTTAATAAACAGAATCAGTTCTCAAGCCCAGGTCATCTGTCTCCTGGGTCCAATTCTCTTCTAGTTAACAATGCTGTCTTCTCCCAAGGTTCAATATCAATGAGCTACTAAAATATGGCCATTACTGTGATATCTGCTGGTGATGGAATAGTATTGTGCTAAAAGTGAATAATGAACTGGAGGAATTCCATGTGAACTGGAATGACCTCCAGGAATTGATGCAGAGTGAAAGGAGCGGAACCAGGGGAACCTTATAGACAGAGACTGATACACTGTGACACAATCAAATGTAATGGACTTCTGTACTAGCAGCAATGCAATGACCCAGGACAATTCTGAGAGACCTATGAAAAAAATGTCATCCACATCCAGAAAAAGAACTGTGGCAGTAAAAACACAGAAGAAAGACAACTGCTTGATCACATGGGTCAATGGGGATATGACTGGGGATGTAGACTGTAAATGATCACCCTGGTGCAAATATCAATAATATGGAAATAGGTCTTGATTGATGACACATGTAAAACTCAGTGGAATTGTGCGTTGGCTATGGGAGGGGAGTGGGAGGGAAGAGGGAAAGAACATGAATCATGTAACCATGGAAAAAATTTCTTAATTAATCAATCAATAAATAAATAAATATAAATAAAATAAAATATGATCATTAGCCCAAAGACAGAGGCTAGCCATTAACTTCCTCATATGTTTCACTGGGCGTGGACAGATAAGGGTTCATAAGTGAGAGAGACACTAGGGCCCTTAACAAAGCTCCCCAAATAGTTTAGCTGCTGGAAAAAGAAAAAAAAAAAGGTGTATAAAAAAAAAAAAAAACTAGATTCACCAAGTAATGGCATTGCATGAGGGAGAGCAGCAACATCAGGTAAGTTAGTAAGTCTAAAGAAATATCATTTAAGCATATTGTTCTCTTTCCAAACAGTCCAAATGAATATTCAGGATCTTAGGGTAAGGATAGTGACTGGAACTATAATCTCATTGGCATAGGGCACTCCTAGGTAAGAAAATCCCCTCTACCAAGGCAGGTAATTACCAAAGCTACCTCTGCTGAGGGTGAAACTCTTCATTTTCCATTGGAGCAACTCTTCCTTACAATGGCCCACTGAACAAGTCACTTAATCCCAATTGCCTGGCCCTTCTCTTCTGCCTTGGAATTGATTCTTAATATTGATTCTAAGACAGAAGGTAAGGATTTTTTTTAATGAATTGATCATTCAAATGCTACTAGCTCACAAATACAATATTATCTGGACTTGAATTCTGATTCTGTTGCCTACTAGAGCTAGAGTCACAGACTGCTAGAGAAGTGGTGTGGTGCAGTGGAAAGAGCACTGATAAAACATGGGTTTGAATTCCATCTCTGACACTGAGAAGATCACAGAACTAGATGGAATGAATTTCATTCATCTCTGACAATAGCAAGAAAGCTCTTACACTGATTCCTATACCAGCCCTTCCTCAATTTGCATATATGTCTTCATCCATCCCAGACTGCTAGACTTAGTGCAACTTTCACCCACAAAAAGGACTATAGTGGAATCCCTGGGAACTGCTGACAGATTAGTCTTGCTTTTACATAGAGCAAGCTGGTGGGATCTCAAAGAAACAGTATCATCGCTGCACATAATTGGTTGTTTATTTAGGAGACCTTGGTCACATAGTAGGCTTTTAATATATGCTTATGGTTCATTAACTGACTGATTATACATGCTTCAAATTCTTTCATGGACAAAGATTGTGTACAATGGACATATCATAATTGATATGATTTCCACTGTAACTTCATCAGAGCTCATTGAGAAAAATAAATACATTGATTTAACATTAACCTTAAGAAAACTTTATCATAGATAAAATATAACTCAAAGATAGCAAAGAAAGAATAGAGATAATGTATACCTTCTGTGGATTTGTGTCTTTTTTTAAATAACCCTTACCTTCTGGCTAAGAATTGATATTATCATTTCTAAGACAGAAGAGCAATTAAGACTTGTCAAATGGGTTAAGTGACTTGCTCAGGGTCCCACAGCTAGAAAATGTCTGAGGCTGAATTTGAACCCAGGACCTCCCATTTCTGGGCCTGTCTCTCTATCCACAGCTGGCCCAAATGCATGTCTTGTCAGTGAAATCCCAAAGAAGTCAGTTCTGGAACTGCTCTTATTGAACATTTTCATGAGTGATCCAAAAAAGGGAAGATATAGTAAAAAATCTCCATATTTTCAGATGTCATAAAACCCTTCCAGACAACAAAATGTTGAGCTCAAGGGGATAAATGATAGCCAGACCTCATAAAACTATATGACTGGTCAGCATAGTACAGCTGAGTTTCACCATGGGCAAATATAAGTGCATATAGGGAGAAATAATCTGAGCTATGCTTGCAATGCAATGGGCTCTAAGCTATCAGTTACAAGCAAAATAAAAAGGACTCTGGGAGCCATCATGGGCTGTTACCTAAAAACATTAGTCCGATATGCTACTACAGCCAAATAGGCCAACCAAATGCTTGGCATCTTTGGAAAGGGTACCTTGGAAGCAAAACAGAAAACATCATCCTCCCTTCATATAAAATGAAAGCAATTTGCACCTGGAATGCCACATGTCATTGTGGCCATCAGACCTCAAGAATGACATAATGGAGCTAGAAAAGGGCACCAAAAATTGATCAGAGGGATAGACGGGCATCTCTACAAAGCCCCATCCTATCTAGGTCACCTTATGTTTCACTAGTCCCTGAGAAATACTGCCACAGTAAAAGCAATTTCCTGAACACACCATGGTCACTCCTTCAAGCATTCTGCTCCTTTGCTTACTATGTTTTCCTTATAAGAAAAGTCTTCTAATTCTTCATCTTTCTTCCATTCCTCTTACTACCCAGTTTGTTCTCAAAGGTCAATTCAAGTCCCTCCAGTTTTGTGAAGCTTCTCCTGGCTAGTCCAGAGCACAGAAAACTCTTTTTTTCCAGAATCCTAGAGCCAGCTATGAGCATAGTGAATAGAATATAGGACTTGGAGTCAGGGATTCCTGACTTCCAGTCTTACCTCATTTACTAACTGTGAGACCCTAGGTGAATCACTTCATCTCTCAGCCTCAGTTTCCTCATCTGTAGAATGGGGATAATAAGGCATCTAACTCATAAAGTTGTGGTTGTAAGGATTAAATGAGATAACATAGTAACATACTTTATAGTGTGTGTGTTAGCTATTATACCTTTGGGGCATTTACTGCTTTTGCATTCATTTCTAAATCATAGGATAGGGATTGGGTCTGGATCTGTGATTTCACTGGTATAACAAACTCATAAGTGAGCAAATTCCATCTACGCAAAGAGTTCAACACCTTCTTTGTGACTTATAATCTTTTTAAGTCCTTACCTCCCATCTTCAAATCACTACTAAGTATTGGTTCCAAGGCAGAAGAACAATAAGGGCTAGGAAATTCAGATTAAGTGACTTGCCCAGGGTCACAGAGCTAGGAAGTGTCTGAGGCCAGATTTAAACCGGAGACCTCCTATCTCTAGCCTGGTTTTCTATCCACTGAACCACCTAGTTGCCTCTCTGTGACTTATCATTTTAGGGAATTGCCTGGAGCTCTGAGAGATGTAGTAACTTTAATTTAGTAACTTTCCCAAATTCACATTGTCAGTATATCTTATTCAGGTCTTCCTAGATCCAAAGCTGATTCTATATCCACTATGCTACACTGCCTGTCCTACAATATATAAATAAGAACTATTATTCTGATTTATCGCTTCTCTCAAATAGACTATAAGGCCTTGTATTGTTTCTCAACTAACATTATACTTTGCCTCCCTAGTCTTTTCATGAGATAGATTCCTGCCCTGAAACCCCAGTATCCAAGCTGAAATAGCTAGGTTTTTTTTACAGGACCCCTCTCCACCTGTTTATTTTAACTTCATAACAGAAAATCTGTCTATGGCTTAGACTTCCTCCAGTTGTCTACACTATCCCTTTGGGGCTAAATAATGTCTGCATGCAGATCATTGATATGGCCTATCCTCCAGATGGCATTCAAGATATAGTCACAACAGTCACGAGTTTGTGATCTCAAGATCACAGGCACTGCTTCCTTTGGAATAACCCATCTAAAGTTGATGAGATCAGAGAGCTTTAGGGATCATGCCATTGTAAAGGTATAGCCCTACCTCAATCACCAAATTAAAAAAAAGTATAGAATTTCAGCATTTAAGGAGAATTTAGTGACCATTTTTCCAACCTGTACCTAAGATATTCTACGACATATTCAACAAATGGTCGCCCAACCTTTGCTTGAAGACCAACAGGAAAGGGAAACACTCCAATCTCATAAGGTGATCCAATGTACGGAAAACTTTCTTTATTTCTAGACCAAAATGTTTTCCTTACATTGAGCCTAAATCTGCCTTGATGATGTCCAGTCCCTCCATTCTTAACAGAAAATGTTCATGAGTTATTGTAGCCAAACTTCTGATGAGGAAGCACAGAAGCTTTGACCTTCTTTGTTTCTGACCCAGATTGATTCACCACTCTTTTTGGCAGCCTGGTGGTCACCCTAACTCACAGGGGCTAACCATTTTGGTGCTAGATTTAGTGTAGACATATAATTGACTTTTATCTACCCTAATCCTTTACCTAAGTCCTACCACAGCTCAGAACTCCCGAACTCAATCCATCAGCCTCAGCCTCCCCAGTAGCAGGGACTACAGATAGTCTGTACCACCACATCCAGCCCCAGAAGGAATTTTCAAACAAGGATCCCAAGAGACTGTATTGGGATGGGTGAGTAGGATGGAGAATAGCAAGGTTCAGCACGTAGAGTAACCAACCTGAAACATCTCCTGAGTTTCCTGGCCACTTCAAAAGTAGACTTACATGAAGCAGACTGAGATTTCTTGCTTAGCTAATTATCACAGGTCCCTCACTAAGGCAGCCTGGAATGGAGAACTCTTAAAAGTAAGTCTAACACTCTTTGATCAGGAGGGATGGGGGAAGAGAAGGGAGAAGCATTAAAAACAGACTAATTCAAATATATCCTCATTCAAAACACCTGAGGTTTAAATCATTTTTTGTTTTGGCTTCTATCCCTGAGAACACAGGGGGGAAAGTCATCTGATAAAAATGGGATGCTTTTTTGGGGGAGGGTCCTTCTTTTGAGGACATCAGTGACAATAAAGTTTGGAACCAATGAGAGTTTAATTAAAAGGTGATTGTGTTCTGGGGATATTTGAACAAGAAAATGAAATACTGCTTATTAGAAGGTCCCAGAGAGGGAATGATACAGGTGATCATTAATAGGATGGAAGAAAGATGTCAATGTCAAGGACAGAAATTCTTGGCGTTGACAATTTGCTAACTCTCAGAACACAATTAACTCTAACACCTTAAGACAACTTGGAACACTATTGCTTTTACAAAGGAGTTTCTAATACATCTTTGATTGGTGGAACAGAACAAACATTTTAAGTGCCTACTATGTCCTGGAACTGTTCTAAGTTCTTTTTTACAAATATCTCATTTAATCTTTATAACAACCCTGAGAGGTAGGTGTTATTATTATCAAAACCATTTTGTAGCTGAGGAAACTGAGGCAGAGATTAATGTGACTTTCCCAGGGTCACACAGTAAATATCTGAAGCTGAATTTGAACTCAAGTCTTCCAGACTTAAGGTCCAGAGCTCTAACTACTGTGAATCCTACCCTTGAATTCCTGTCCCTGCTGTGCTACTAGCATACTTTGGACAACTCATTCATATTCCTTTATGGTGATGTTTTGAAGGTTTGCTGGCAAAATGCATGTGAAAGTGCTTTAAAAAGCATGAAGCCTTCCACATATCTAAAATGTTATTACAATTATTCTTTTTTCAGGTTTCTTTCAGAGAATCAGAGAATTTTTACTGCAGGAAGGGATCTTAGAGATAATCTGGTTCAAATCTATCATGTAATGTGATTTTTTTAATGAGAAAAATGAGGCACAGAGAGTTGAAGCAACTAGCCCAATTCACATAGTGAATTTATGACAGATCAAGGCCAGAATCCAATTTAATTCAATTAAACAATCATTTGTCAAGGGCTTACTATACACCAGACATTATACACCCTGGGAGAACAAAGACAAAATACAGAACAGTGAACACTCTCCAATCTTTTGCAGATTGCTTTTACAATTAGAACGTGAGCTCCCTGAGAGCAGGGACTGGATTTTTTGCCTTTCTTTGTAGCCCTAGAACTTGTCACATAGTTGTCACTTAATCAATGTTTGTAGATTGACTCAAAGATTTTAGAGTGTGGAACCATGGCATAGTAGGTGGCGTGCTTAACTTGGAATCAAGAAGTTAAGTTCAAAACCTACTTCAGACAGGGGCTAGCTGTGTGATTCTAGGCAAGTTATTTAGCTTCTCAGCCTCAGTTTCTTCATATGTAAAATGGGAATAATAACAGCATTGCCTTATAGAATTATTGTGATGATCAAATGAGATTATATATATATGTGTGTGTGTGTGTCTATAAATATATATGTGTGTATGTGTGTATATATATATATATATATATAATGTTTTGCAAACCTTAAAGCACTAAGTAAATGTTGGCTATTAACATTATTACATTCTGTGGGTGGATTAAGGTATATGGAAGCAAAGACATAGACAACATATATAAAAAATAAACAAAATGCTTTTGGGGAGGGGAAAAGTGGTGGTAGGGGGCTTTAACAACTATTGGAGGGCTCTGAATTTTTAGTCCCCAGCTTTTTTGATTATTACATACTAGTTGGGTTTTTTCCCAATCTGAAGCTCTGTTCTTTTCTTAAATTTATTTAATGAGTTAATTCTCGAGTTCTTTGGCAAAAGCAGCTATATAGTTAGGATCTTTGATCCTGCAGTCAGGAAGAACTGAATTGAAATCCAGCCTTAGACTCTTACTAGCTGTGTGAACCTGGGCAAGTCACCTATGTGACAATTTTACCTCTACCTCAGTTTCCTCAATAGTAAAATGGGAATGATAATGACAGTTATTTCCCAAGGTTTTTGTGAATATGAAACAATATTTGTAAAGTGCATGGCACAGTGCCTGGTACATAAGAAATGCTTGGTTATTGGTGGTTTTCCTCCCAAGGGTCTCCTTTTACCATTTTTTTTACACTCCCTTTGAAGGAAAAAACATGGGACAGTGAAAAAACACTAAACATGGAAGTAGGGTTCTCAGGGGCTGTTTTACTTCAGGACAGCAAACCATTCACATCACCTTTAGGACTTCTTTTCCTTCTCTGAAAAATGAAAAGCATCTAAGATCCCAATTCAATGAATCCATGGTTCAAAAACTTTGTAAAGCAACTAGCATTGAACTGAGTGACTTTTGTCTATGACATCCTCCTTCTAAGTGTTGCTTTCAGCAAAGGAAGAAAAGAAAAAAAGCATTTATTAAATATCTAAGCACTTTATAAATATTATCTCATTTATTCCTCACAACCTTAGAGGTTGGTACTATTGTTCTCTTCATTTTACAGTAAAGAAAACTAGGACAAAAGTCAAGCGACTTGTCTATGGTCACACAAAATTTTAAATCAGGTCTTTCTGACTATGGATCCAGCACTTTATTCACTGTAGCATTCATCTGCTTCTACCAATATAAAACATTCTCCAAGATCCCTAGAAACATCAATTGCAGCCCAATAATGGTAGACATTGCCTTATTCATTTTTTTTAAACCCTTACCTTCTGTCTTAGAATCAATATTGGTTCCAAGGCAGAAGAGTGGTAAGGGCTAGGCAATAGGGGTTAAGTGCCTTGCCCAGTCACACAGCTAGAAAGTATCTGAGGTCAGAGTTGAACCCAGGACTTCCTGTCTCTAGACCTGGCTCTCTATACACAGAGCCATTAAGCTGACCCACCTTATTTTGGTAAATCTGAAAAAATGATTACATTTCCATAATAATAGGCACTTAATAAAAGTTTGAATTTTTTTGTTTTTGTTTTTAAACCCTTAACTTCTGTGTATTGGCTCCTAGGTGGAAGAGTAGTAAGGGTGGGCAATGGGGGTCAAGTGACTTGCCCAGGATCACACAGCTGGGAAGTGTCTGAGGCTGGATTTGAACCTAGGACCTCCCATTTCTAGGCCTGGCTCTCAATCCACTGAGCTACCCAACTGCCCCTGAATTTTTTTAACTGAAAAACATGTTTAAACTTTAATCTCTCAAGCAATTATCCTGTCTTTTTCTTCTTCTTCACAATCAAATTCCTAGAAAACGATCTTCAGTTAGTTATTGCTAGTGGCCTCCCCAAACAGTGAAGTTAGGAAGAGGGTGGGTTTGGGAGGAAAATATCCTTAATCCTTTGTCATTTGTCTATTGATCTGTTAGCTGAATAGGATCTCTTCAGAGTTAGAAAGGAGTTTTTCATTGTTCATCCCAATGGCCTTTTTTAGTTCTCATCCTTCTTGTTTTCTCTGCAGAATTAGTCGTTGTTATCTGCCCTCTACTTCTAGACACTCTCACATTGCCCTGATTTTGTGACACTGTTTTCTCTTCCTTCTCCCCCTCCTATCTTAATATCCTCTGATGGATCATATCTCCTCAAATTGTGAGTAAGGCAATGACATTTGGAACACAACCATCGCTGAAGAATTAAAGGTAAATATGACAGAGAAGGCAGAGAGAGTTGGAAGGGTATGAGCAGGCTGAAACATGTAACTAATGAAGAACTCCCAACATAAAAAGGAATAAAAGGTGTCATCAAGGAGTTCTGTGATAGGAAGAAAAAAGAGACTGTTCATGGGGCAACACCGAAGAATGACTAATGGGAAGTCGAGGCACCCTATTTAGACCCTCATGATATCTGGAGAAAGTGAAGACCTTCAACACATTGACTGTACCCTCAATGGCAAATATATGAGAGGACATGCATGAGTATCAAACAGGAGAAGCAGGAAGGTATGGGTTGTGATCTGTACCATTGCAGGGAAATCCAAATTTTTGCTGCCAAAATATCCTTTTGAGTATTTTATGATTATTCCTAGTGCCTAAAACAGTGCAGGAACATGATAGGTTCTTTTTATTTTTTGTGAAAGCATGGATATTTATTTTTATATTTTATATTTTATATATAAGATAATATATTAATAATATGTATTCCAATTATAAATTATTATATATAACATATAAAATATTATAAATATGTAATAAATTATAAGTATGTCTATTTAAGAGAAACAAATTCTCACATTAACTATGTCCAAAAATCTGTCTTATTCTATTTTTTCCCTCTCTCCCACCAATCCTGCACTCCCAAAGTTCTGAAAATATGCTTGTTGACATCAATTTTTGTGAAATGATGTTATCTTTAAGGAGAACTCTCTACGATCTTGACTTAAAGCTTATCTAAGCACTATGACGGGGCAGCTAGGTGGCATAGTGGATAGAGTGCTGGCTAGAGCTGGAGTGAGGAGGACTCATCTTCCTAAATTCAAAACTGGCATGGGCAAGTCATTTAACCCTATTTGCCTCCATTTCCTCATCTATAAAATGAGTAGGAGAAGAAAACAGAAAACTACTCCAGTGTCTTTGCCAAGAAAACCCCAAAAGGGGCCAGAGAGTTAAAGACAACTGAGAAAATGACTAAACAACATTATCATAACTGATATAGCAATGACCCTGACATCCAGTTAGTATATAAAGGTCCAACTCAATTCAGATGTTCCTACATGTATTTTATTCCCATTCTTTTGAAAAGTCATAGTCCATGCATAATAAATTTGGTAACACTCTATTAATCAAAATATCTTTTTTTCAGAATATCCTCCTCTTTAGTCACTCCAACTGACAGAGTTTTCAATACAGAGTAATGGAAAAATTAGGCTGAGAGTCATATTCGTCTAAGATTCACTTTTCAGTAAAGACTATATTGATGAGAGTAACTATTAAAATGTCTAAGTGAGAAACAGTCCATAGCATATTTAAAAAAAAAGTTAATACTGACCCTATCATTATCATTAAATGTCTACTGATATTTAACAAGGAATTTACCAAGTTTAATCCAAGAAGACATGCAAAGGCAGAAAGAGAATTGGCCTCCAAATCTAAGTGGTATGTAGTTTTGGGCAAGTCCTTTCATCTCTCAGTGCTTTAAGTAACTATGAAACTACAAATTCCCCAGAAGATAGTGATTTTTTAAAATAACTCTTACCTGCTGTCCTAGTATCAATCCTAAGATAGAAGAGCAGCAAGGAATAGACAAATTAAGTGACTTGCCCAAGGTCACACAACTAAAAAGTATCTGAGACCCAATTTGAATCGACATCCTCCCAACTTCATGCCTGAGGCTCTAAGCACTCTACACTGGAGCATTTTGTTACTTCCTTTTCTAGTTTATTTTGAAGAAATTGAAGAACTGAGGCAAACAGAGTTGTGACTTACCCAAGGTCACAGAGCTTGTGTCTGAGGCCTGATTTAAACTTGTAAAGCTGAATCTTCCTGATTCCAAGTTCAGGGCACTATCTACTGAGCCATTTAGCTGCCCCCTGATTTTCACTAGTAGAGATTTGCCATACTGGAAACATAAAATCCAAAGTATGACCAAAAAAATTCTAAAAATTGCACCTTTCAGGAAACTTACTTTCTAACTAAGATACCCTAAGACAATTACTCTATCCATTATACAATGACAAAAAGGACCTTGAGCTCAAAGATGAGGAAGAATACTGAGACCCAGAATATTCCTAAGTACCTAGCATAATACAAACTTAGTAAAGGCTTGGGGATGGATGGATGGATGATGGATGGATGGATGGATGGATAAATGGATGAGTGGATTGATGGGTAGAATGAAGAAAAACTTAATTTAAGCCTTGAAAAACTGGTAAAATTTAGATAGGAAGAAAATCAAGTAAGGAAAATATCAAGTAAGGAAAATAACGTAAGTGAAGGCATGTTGGTGGAAATGAGGAGGACACATCAGATAACAATTAGGAGACCACCTACATCAGGGTTCTTATGATGATATGGTGGAAAATTAAAGAGGCAGTTGGATGACTCAGTGGATAGAAAGTCAGACCTGGAATCAGGAGGTCCTAGATTCAAATCTAGACTCAGACACTTCCTAACTGTGTGAACCTGGGAAAGTCATTTAACTCCAATTGCATAGCCCAGTGATGGGCAAACTATTCCCCACGGGCCAGATCCAGGTTATAGTTTGCCCATCGCTGCCTTAAGCAATTCCTTAATCACTACATCTGGATATGGGAGCGTAGTGATTAGGGAATTGCTTAAGGAAGTGATGGGCAAACTACATCCTGGATCTGGCCCTTGGGGAATAGTTTGCCCATCACTGGCCTAGCCCATATGGTTCTTCTATCTTGAAATCAACACTTAGTATCAATTCTAAAACAGAAGGTAAGAGTTTTTAATGAAGGAAGAGGGGGATGGGGAGAGGAGGAAGAGGAGGGGAGAGAAGAAGAAACGAAGGAAGGAAGGAAGGAAGGAAGGAAGGAAGGAAGGAAGGAAGGAAGGAAGGAAGAAGGAACGGAGGTAGGAAGGAAGGAAGGGAGGAAGGAAGGAAAATTAGGATGAATCCAGATCATGAGTGCCTGAAGAAAAAGGCTTAGGATGAACAGCTCACATTCAGGAAACCTTGAGAAAAGATGGGATGTAAGAGTTTCCCTCCTCAGCATCCTATCAATTAATTAGGCAGGCCACAATCTTTTAGCAAGTGGTCGTTAAAACATTCAAGGCAGTGGGGAGGGATGGCAACCCAGAGACAAAAGCTGTCTGACACAGTAAGCCACTTCCTGGCTCATTCCTAAATGGTTCAAACAAAAGACGCCCTATCAGGTGACAGGCAGCAAAGTTTCCCATTAAGGCAGCCCTGAGCCTTTTCTGTGCAGGTGGCCTTTAATTAGACAGAACAGAATGAATGTAAGCTGGAATTTAGATGGGGGGGAAACACTTGTCAATGTGATGCTGTGACTGTGCCAGTCACAATGGGCATCAGTGTCCCAGCACTGTGTTTCAGATAAAAGAGAAGTCCTGTCTTTTGTTTATATAATAGGATGCAACATGTGTCACACACATAGAGAGCAAGAAAAAAACAACAGTGCTCGGGATTATACTTTCTATAATTCCAGCACGTCCAGGAGTATAAAGGAACTAATGAATTTTAAAACCAGGAGGACAGAAATGTCAGAAGTTTGGAATATTTAGAGAACAAATAATAGAGGAAAGATGCCTTTGGAAGAAAGAAGGTTAAAAAATAATCATAGCATTTTAGAGCTTAGAGGGACCTTTAAAGATCATCTCTAAAATAATAGTGTCATGAACTTAAAGCTGGAAGTGATTTTAGAAATCATTTAGTCAGACCTCTTCATTTTATAGAATGAGGTCCAGGTGTTGCATAACTTGAATGGTAGACATAGAACCAGAAACCAAGTCTCCTAGTATCAATGCCCATCAACTGCCACATGGTGCTGTGGGGCCTTAGTAATAATGGAGGGAAAACACTAAGATTGGAGCCAGAAGCCTGGAGTTCAAATCTTAGGTCCACCACAAACCACCTACATGGCTGCAGGCAATCACTGAACCTCCATGGTCCTTGATTTCTTAATCTGTAAAATGAAGTAGTGGGCCTAGATGTTCTAAGTTCCCTTCTAGCTCTAAATCTGTATAATAATTGATATGGTGTTAGCTAGCATGTATGTAGCACTTAAAGGTGTCACATGAATAGTAAATGTCTGAGGCCAGATTTGAACTCAGGAAAGTGATTCTTCCTGACTCCAGACCTGGTATTTTATTCACTACATCACTTTTATTTTTTTAAAACCCTATCCTCTGTCTTAGTTACAATTCTAAGACAGAAGAGTGGCAAGGAATAGACCATCAGAATTAAGTAACTTGTCCAGAGTCATACAGCTAGGAAGTATCTGAGATAAAATTCAAACCTGGGTCTTCCTAACTCCAGATCTGGTGTTCTATTCACTGAGCTACATTGCCTCCCTTTAGTACCTTTAAATGGGTACAAAAGTGGAGATTCATGTAAACTTTTATTTCAGATTTAAAGGAAATTAAATGAGTAAAACAATAGATATAGGTAAAGGCATTCAGAGTTTTCCACCCTATTCCATTCATTCATTCATTCAACAAATAGCTATTGATTATCTCCTACGTGTAATACCTTGTACCAGTTCTGTAGGGGAGAGAGATGGACAGAAAACACATTTCCTATCCTTAAATCATTTAAAGTGCAGAAGGGGAGATAAAACAGCTATACTATATAAAAAGCATACTACTAGAATTGAAAAGAGAGGTGTCCAGCATTAAATGCTGGAATTGTGTATTAAATGAGCCCCCCAAAATTGCTATGAAGCACATAAAAATATTAATAACTAAGTGAAAGGAAGGAGCACTCCCAGACTGGACTGTAGCATCCTTTCTTTACTGATCTCAATTACTTCTCTTCCTGCACAATATATTTCTAACCAAACTGGATTATTAGCTGTTTCCCACGGTCAATATTCTATGGCCCAACTCTTTGCCTCTGTACAACTTATCCCTCAGGCCAGGAAGATCCTGGAGTTAATAAGAAGTCACTAGAGTTTATGGTTAGACTTGCAATTTAGAGTCTCTCTCTCTCATCTCTGCCTCATAGAATGTTTATCTTCCTTCAGGCAAGCTCAGTTGTCACCTCCACCATAAAGCCTTCTGTCACAGGAACAAAATCTATCCTTGCAAGCTAAGCTAGTTTTTCACTAACCGGTATTAAATAAAGTTTATTTTATTTTAAAATATAAAAATCATTCTCAGTTCTCTCAGACCTTGGATCATAATATAGTGATTCCCTATGTTAGAGAATCATCCTCTAACTCTTCATAGGTACCCCATGGGGAAGATATAACCTTGATTTGGTACCCTCATCACTGAGACTGAGAATTAGGATTTGAATACTCCAAAGTTTCTATAGACTATAATGTTCTTAGAGCTAGAATGAAAGAAAGGTTATCTGTGCAAGTATCTCAGTTTACAAATGAACAAAAGGAGAAGAGTGGAGAGCTAAGTAATTTCCTCGAAAGTATGTGTAGGTAGAAAGTATGGGATACCTAGGTGGCATAGGGGATAGAACCCAAAGCCTGCAAACTGGAGGTCCTGGGTTCAGATCTAGCCTCAGACACTTCCTAGTTCTGTGATTTAACCCCAATTGCCTACCTCTTACCATTCTTCTGCCTTGGAACCAATATTTGGTATCAATTCTAAGACAGAAGTGCAAGGGCTTTTTTTTTAATAGTATAGGTAGAAAGTAGTGGAGCCAGGATTTGAACCAAGGTTCTTTGACTACAAATACAGCTTTTGTTCCACTGTCCCACACAATTTCACTACATAGATATAAAGGCATGGATAGTCTACAGCCACTACCATCCCAGTAGAGTATAAGTCAGAAATCATGTCAATTTTATCATTATATGCACAGGACCTAACATCAAGCTTTGCATAGGGAAGTACTTTACAATTTTTATTTTAACTGAATTGAATCACCAAATAGGATCGTGGTCCTCTGTAGTTAAAACCCTAGGGAAATTACATCCAGTGGGGGAAAGAGGGAGCTTTCCTGCCCTCCATGCAACAGCATTCAGGCAAGGTTTTCTCAAAGAAGTGAAATTTGAGCAGGGTTTTCACTGACAGAAAAATTTCAATTGATAAAAATAAGGAGAAAACCATTTGCTGGTAGAAAGAGGAGCAGCAGCAAAAGATACAGGAAAAGGAAAAGATATATTCAAGAAATGGAGAGTCCCACTTTGTCTCAGGTTAACTATTGGGTATTAGAGAGAGATAAGACTATAAAAGCAGGTTGGAGCTGGAGAACAAAGGGCTCTGAATGTCAAGCTAAGGAATTTAAACTGAATTCAGTAGGCAATTGGGGAAGGCTTTGAGCAAGGTAAAGATATGATCATAACTAAGCTTAAGGAAGATTAATCTGGCAACAGGATACAGAAGACCATTTAAGAGACTATTGCAAAAGCTGAGGGGATAAGTAATGAGGGCCTTAACCAGAGTTTATATATACAATCTTTTAAATTCTCTCACTCAGGCATCTCAAGCCAATGGTTGCAACTGCCAAATAGATAGGAGATACCAAAAATCTGACCTCTCTGGGGTAGCCAAACAAGCAACCCAATTGCAGTCTATTGTCAAACTTCAGAAGGATTTAGATAGTCTCAAGGATAATGGCTCTAAGACTGTCTGTTAAAGTAAAGCAGGGATCTTCGTCAGTGCACTCTTACAGTTGTCTCCAGGAACATGGCCTCAGAAAAATGAGGAGTGAAATATGAAACTCGAATATACCAGGGTGGTAATGGGATGTTGGTAGGTTCAAAGACTGATTATTCAGGGCCAGTATCAGAAGATACACAGAGTCTGGGAAGGCTAACAGAAGAAAGCTGGCAGGATAACAAATGCAGTTCCCGCAGGGTAATAAACATAGGGATTGAATGTTTTATTTAAGGTAAGGGTAGGTAGGGAAGGGAATTTGGTAACCTTATCTAAAGTATCTAACTAACTCTTCCCAACAAGTCTATAATTGTTCCCTCATGGGAAGTCTTCAGGGAGGGAGATGTTAGCTACACTATTCTTTACCTCTCTACCTGAAGACTCAGTCACTAATATAAATAACTCCACTAACCCAAATCCCACCTTGGATGGTAATAGAGGTAATTGGGTTGGAAGCAAAGCAGGCACAGGGCTCAGGGAGATGTTCTCACTGGCAGATGCCTTAGATGATTCAGTCAGCTCTGTTGATGTATCTCTCAGCAAGCAGGAACTGGATAACCACTGAAACAGGTTGATGATAATATGTATCAGAAGGACAGTCACAGGAGAGAATAGACAATCTCACAAGGTACACCCAAGAAGACAAGACAAAACTCAACCTCCACCTTCAACTCTCTGTTAGAAGGCAGCCCTGTCCCTTCTCCAGAGTTCCAGAACCTTTCCTGCATCTGCTTTTTCAGCAGATCCTGCTCATATGCTCAAATCCTTATAATAGGAGTTAATGACACACTTGTCCATCTACTTTCTGTGTTATCAAATAGTGTGAATTGATTCTCAAAAAAGTGCGTGAAAGAAGAGAAACAACTTAAATACCTTATCAGGAGACTGGAGCATGGAAAAATGTGTTAAAAAGAAGGAAAAGATGGACCACTGAAAATTTAGAACCATATGTTAGTTTTGAGACTCTTTTAATAGATGCTATTGGAAGGAAACATCTTCTTAAGTAAAAGAAATTATTGGTCAGATCCAAGTTGGCTTTTATGGTGATGAAGTCTTCTCCAATTCTTAGATTTTCTCTTTTGTGGGAGAAAATCCATGATCCAGAAAAGAGAAGACATGGTGGAGAAAATTTGAGTGAGGATTAACAAAGGGAAAACTAAAGCATTATTCCTGGTCTGACTACAAGAAGACTATTAATTTACTCATTCTTAATACCATCTATGATAGCATAATATATATTTTGCTAACCATGCCACACAGTGGGTTCACTGTAAGTATGACCGAAGATTCTCAAGTCTTTTTCTCAAAGAGACCTTCAGGATCCAAAATAACCTCAGTAAGCTAGGTTTATGGGTCAAATTTAATAAGATTAAATTTAATAGAAATAAATATAAAATGCTATATTTCCTTTTTTTTAAAAAAGCAAATGTAAAAGATGAAGTACAAGAGAGTAAGTCTATATAACATATGTGAAAAAGATGTGGGGGATAGAGTAGACTCCAAGACTAATATGAGTCAACAACATGATATGGTAGCTAAAGAGAAAGAAAACACACAAAGAAAGATGTAGAGTTTAAAAAAGTTCCTACAAATCTGAAATTTTGTGTTCAATTCTTAGAATCACATTTTAGGAAACATTCATAAACTCACCATACGTATCCAACTATTGCTAGTTCTTGCTGCTTTTACTCTCATAAACTCTTTTATATATGTCTCCTATCAACACATATACCCTAATGCAGGCCCTAATCATCTTATACCTGGGCTATTTTAACAGCTTTCTAGTTGGTCTCCTGTCCCAAAATCTCTCCCCATTCTAATTTATCTTCTACTCAGCTGCCAAAGTAATCTTTCTAACTTGTAGATCTAACAATAAACTTCAATGACTTCCTATTATCTCCAGGATCAAATGTTAAATTTTCTGTTCAACTTTAAAACCATCCAAAATCTGGACTTTCTACTTTTCTTATACTTTCCTCCCTTCCACACACTCTACAATCCTGTTTCAATGGCTGTACCTTGCCCACAATATTTTCCATTTCTTGGCTCTTTGACTTGGAAATGATTATTCCCCCATTCCTCAAATGCTCTCCCTCCTAACCTCTACTCTTGGTTTCCCTGTCTTCCTTTATGATCCACTTCAGATCCCACCTTCTAGGAAAGGCCTTTCTGCTATTCCAATAACTTTTCCCAACCTCAGTCCCATACCTTCCCTCTGAGTTTAGGCATAAGCATAATTCTACTGTTTGGATTATCTCAAAAGAATGAAAATGGGAGAAAGAAAAATGCACTGAGAAAGGGGAAGAAAGAAGAGGGAAAGGAAAGGAATAACAGGGGAAAATATCTTACATATATCAGGTACATAAAGAAGAATTCATTCAATAAAGGGGGAAGTGAGGGAATGTGGGACAAGAAGGGAAAACTATACATACAAACAGTAAGGGATAGAAATTCATCTAACCAAAAAGGAAATTAGGAAAGAAAGAGGCAAAGAGAAAGGAGAAGGGGAATAAGAGTAAAAGTAGATTAAGAGAGGCAGTGATCTTGAAGCTAAATGGACTTTGAGGAGAATTCAGAGTAAGAAACTCTGATAGATAAATGTAAGAGAATGGCATAAAGGGAAATACATAATTAATGAATCCAACAATCTATTCTTTAGAAGAAACACACTTGAAATAGAAACACACAAAAAAAGGTAAAATAAAGGGGTGACAAGAATCTTATGTTATAGCTTAAGTAAACAAAAGCAGGAGTAAATATCATAATTTTAAACAAAGCAAAAACAAAAATAGGCTTAATTACATTTTTATAAAAGGCACCATATACAATGAAGCAATCGGAATACAGAACATACAATCATCAAATGTTATAGCATCCACCAAATTCTTGAAGGAAAAGTTAAAAGAGTTAAAAGAGAAAATAGAAAAACTCCACTAATGGGAAATCTCAACTTACCTTTCAAAGACTGAGATAAATCTAATCATAAAATAAATAAAAAGTTAAGGAGACAAATAGAATTTTAGAAAAGTAAGATATGATGGACCTCTTGAGAATACTGAATGGAAATAGAAGTATGCTTTTTTCCTTAGTTATACTTGGTCCTTCACAAAAACTGACCATGTATCAGAACTCAAAATGTTGCAAACAAATGCAAAAAAAAAAAAAAGCAAAAATATTAAATGCACCCTTTTTAGAACATAATGCAAAATATATACATATATTCAACAAATGGTCTTTTAAGCATAAATTAAAATTAATTAGAAACTTATCTAATCCTAAAGAATGAGTGGATCAAAAAAACACAGAAATAATTAATAATTCTATTAACAATAATTTCAACAATACAACTACACAGCCAAAAGAGTTAGTACTTAGGGGAAAGTTTATGTCACTAAATGTTTATGTCGATAAAAGAAGAATTAGATCAATGAATTAGCATGCAACTAAGAAAAAATTTTAAAAATTAAATATCCCCAATTGAATACAAAAAGAAATTCTAAAAATCGAAGGAGAAATTAAAAAATTGAAATAAAAAAGAAGCAAAAAATAAACCCAGAAGCTAGTTATATGAGAAAAAACAAAAATAGATAAATCATTGCCTAGTTTGATTTTTTTGAAAGAGAAGAAAACCAAAGTGTCATTCTCAAAAATAAAAAGAGTAAGCGCACAACCAATTAAAATGAAATTGAGGCAATTTTAGGAGCTAGTTTTCCCAACTATATGATAATGAAACCAAAAATCTATATTAAATGAATAAATATTTAATTGCCTAGGTTAATTTAATAGATAAAAATACTTCAACAATTCTATCTTAGAAAAAGAAATTGAATAAGTCATAAATGAACTCCCTAATTAAAAAAAAACTGAGACCAAGTAGATTTACAAGTGAATTCTACCAAACACTTAAAAAACAATTAATTCCAATACTAAGATATTTGAAAAAAGTAGGTAAAAAATGAATCCTACCAAATTCCTTCTATCACAAAAAGATGATCTTGATACTTAAACCAGGGGTAGCAAAAACAAGAAAGAAAACTTCAGATCAATTTCTCTAATGAATATTGATGCAAAAACTTAAATAAAATACTAGTAAGGAAATTACAATATATAACAAAGATCATACATTATTACCATGCTATATTTATTTCAGGAATGAAAGACTTTCAATATTAGGAAAAGTAAAAGTATGATGGAACATATCAATAACAAAAATCACAAAAGTCATACGATTATTTTAATAGATGTAGAAAAATGTTTCTGACAAAATATTTTTTCTTTTTTTTAAACCCTTGTACTTCGGTGTATTGTCTCATAGGTGGAAGATTGGTAAGGGTGGGCAATGGGGGTCAAGTGACTTGCCCAAGGTCACACAGCTGGGAAGTGGCTGAGGACGGGTTTGAACCCAGGACCTCCTGTCTCTAGGCCTGACTCTCACTCCACTGAGCTACCCAGCTGCCCCCTGACAAAATATTTTTAAGTAAAACACTAGAAAGTATAGGAATAAACTGAACTTTTTTAAAGTGATAAATACTATCAATCTAAAATCAGCAAGCATTGTCTCTAATAGGGATAAACTAGAAGCTGTTCCAATAAGATCAGAGGTAAAACAAGGGTGTCCATTATTGACATTTTATTTAATATTATACTAGAAATGCTTACCAATAGAATGATAAGAATAAAAGGAAATTGAAGAAATAAGCACAGGCAATGAAGAAATGAAATTATCATTTTTGAAGATCAAATGATGATTTACTTAGAGAACATTGACTTCACACACACACACACACACACACACACAAAAAAAAAAAACAATTGAAATAATTGACAACTTTGCAAAGTTGCAGGAAATCAAGTACAAAACCTCCCACAAACCATTAACCTTTCTATATATTACTAAGATAATCTAACAGGAAGAGTCAGAAAAAGAACTTCCATTTAGAGTAACTACAGACAGTATTGAATACTGTAAGGTTGAAAAAGGGGTTTTATGGGTTCAATATATCAAAAGATGGTCGCCAGAGGATTGAACTATTATCAATCCTCAATTAAGAATAATCTCAAGTCAAGGTTGAAGGTAGGGAAATTGAGAGACAGAAACTCTGGCCCGGACCAGAAGCCCAGACCAAGTAAGAATATAGAGGTCCAGCAGAGGGGTGCAGAGGTTAATTAAACAAGGCTTCTAGCCACAAGGCCTTTTACAATTAGAGAGGCAAGAGAGGCCTCCCTGAGGGTAGATCCTCCAGAAACACCAAAGGAAGAGAGAGAGAGTCAGCCTAATCTACCCATGTGACAGTTCAAAGGGAAGCAGTCTGAGGTCCCACCAGAGTCTCAGCATTTCAACACTCCTCCATGAACCAGAAGAGGTCCTCACCAGATGCTCTTTTCCACTGAAGACCTCAGCTAACTGAGGACCTTCTCCTTTTAAAGGAGTCACTTATGCCTCACTTCCTGTACCTCCCTCCTAATTTGCATGTCCAATCACAATAGACAATTCTCATAGACAGCCTAGGGGGTGGGTCAGTTGATTCTGATTCATCCCTCACTCTAACACATGTAAATTATGGACTTCCCAGAATTAGAGGTGTTCTCACCTTTGGTGATTAAATCTAAAGATGGGCAGTGTAGACTTAATCTAATTATCACGATGCTTAGGAGTCTACTTACCAAGATTCATTGAAGAACTATATAATCACAATTACAAAATGCTCTTCACATGAATAAAGACAAATCTAAATAACTGGGGAAATATTTACTATTCATGTGTATGCCAAGTCAATATAATAAAAATTATAATACTATCCAAATTAATTTACTTATTCAGTACCACACTAATCAAATTACCAAAACATCTCTCATAAAGTTAGGAAAAATATTAATAAAATTCAATTGGAGAAAGGACATGTCAAGAATATTAATGGTATCAAAGAAAACAATTCAAAAGAAAGGGGCCTACCAGTATCCAACTACCCTACAAAGCTGTAATCATATAAGAATTTGGTATTATATAAGAAATAGAGTAGATGATCAGTGGAATTGATTGGGTATACAATATACAAAAGCAAATGAACACAATAACTTAGTATTTGATAAATTGTTAAAATCCTAGCTATTAGGGCAAAAACTTTGACAAAAACTGCTAGATAAAGATGAAAGTAGTCCTGAAAAAACTAAGTAGAGACAAACACTATATCAAAATAAGCTCTAAATGGGTCCATAATTTAAATAAAAAGGATAATGTCACAAGCAAATTACTAGAACATGAAATAAATTATCTATCAGACCTATTGGTAAATTGGTAAACAAAAAAGAGAAAGAGAATTTCACTGTAGTAAAATCCTCAACTGATAAACGGTCAAATGATATGAATGGGCATTTTTCTCAGGAAAAAATCCAAGCTATCATTAGTCATATAAAAATGCTCTAAATCACTTAAAATTAGAGAACTATAAATTTAAAAAACTCTGAGGTAACTTCATACTTATAAGATTAATTAATATGGTAGAAAAGGAAAATGACATTCTAAGGGAATGTGGGGATATTAATGCACTGTTGATGAAACTGTGAATGAATCTAACCCCTCTGAGGATAATTTGGTCCCATACTCCAAGAACTAAAAAACTATCCCTATCTTTTGACCCAGCAATACCACTACTAGGTTTATACTACAAAGAAATCCAAGAAAAAGGAAAGAGATTCAATTGTACAAAAATATTTACAGTAGTTCTTTTTGTGGTAGCCAGGATTCAGAAACTGAGGAGATATACATCAATTGGGGGTTGGATGAACAAGTTATGGCATATAAATGTGAATCGATACTATTTTACTAAAGGAAATTATGAAGGCAATTATTTCAGAAGATCCTGGGAAGACTTACATGAACTGTGAAGTGAACAAAACTAAAAGTACACATTAAGAGTAATATTGTAAAGACAACCTATTTTGAAAGATGTAGTAATTCTGATCAACACACTGACCAACTGTAGTTCTAAAGGATTCATGGTAAAAATTCTATCCACTTCCAGATAAGGAAATAATGGACTCAGAGCACAGATAAGCTTTTTTTTTTATTTTTTCTTTCCTTTTTTTTGGAATATGGCTAATATGGACATTTGCATGACTTTATTTTTGTTATAGATTTTATAATTCTTATCTTCTCAGTGGATGAGGGAAGGTTGAAAAGAAGAGATAGAATTTTGAACAAAAAATAAAATAAAAATGAATCTAGAAATAAATAGAGAAATGGATGAATAAATAAATAAACAAAAGAATCAGTATGGATTAAAATATAGACACACCAATGTCCATTTTAACTCCAAGATCCTGTGATTCTGTGCTACCACGGAAAACAAGGCTGAGAATAACATTCCTTGCTGCATGGTACATCTGAGAAATGCATCTGAATCTCTGAAAATGTAGACTAGTGAGGAGGATTTAGGAAAGGATAAGGAGTAAAAGAGGTATAAGAATAAGAAGCTAAAGAACTCAATGAATAGACCCATTTCCATAATCAGACTGATGCTAGGATATTCTTAAGCAAGGCAAATAAAAATAGTAACATCTGAGATGTCTATAGTTATTTGAGGTTGACAAAACATTGAATGTGCTCTCACATTTGATCCTCCCAACAACAATCCTGTGAAGTAACTGCTATAGATACTATTGCCCATGTTTTACAGATGAAAAAACAGCCCCAGAGATAAATGCCATGCCTAGAGTCTGACAGGAAGTAAGACAAGCAGGATTTTAATCCAGGTCTTACTAATACCAAGTCCAGATTATCATGCTATCTTTCAAAAGGACATGATTGGAAATTAGGGGTTCCAAGTGGGGCATTGAGTATGTGTCAAAGTCACATTTATAGAAATGGGATCTGATTTTTGACAAAATAGTCTTGCCTTGTAGATATGACCTCAAATTCTCTATAAACCACCTCACAATTTATTGTACTTCTTTCCCTTCTTTTCTTTACTTTTCTGCACTTCTGTTCCCTTTCTTTTAAAGGCACCTTAGTTTGAGCTGTTATCTTTAATAATAGTAATAAACCTTGATTCTTGGATAACAGATAAAAAACATTCTTCTCCTCTAGAGAATCTGCCCTTTAGTGTCACTGTAGGGACAGAATATCAGATTGGATGGACTATGTGACTGAGCAACCAGCTATTTCTTAGAACACAATCTAACGCTATCTCCACTAGGAAGCTTTGCCTGCTCGACCAGAAGCATTTGCCTCTCCAGACTATTCCAATTATACTCTCACTTCAATGTGCAGATTTTACTATAGGTTCATGTTATTAGTAAATCCATTCATTCATCTTACAAGAAGATATTGAGTCCTTACTCAGCGGTCCTTTGTTGTCCTTCCCACTCAAAGAGGACCAAAATGATATCATTGAGGGTGTTTTTCGACTCATGCATAAATTCGACTTAAGTGAGGCAGAATTGCACAAAGTCACCAGCCCCACTCTCTCTTCCAGGCATTGAATTCCTGTGTCAAGAAAATAGTCAAGACAACCAGTGATGGCCCAGGATGCATCTTCAATGTCTGACCAAGTTCTAAGTATAGTTCATACTTTGGTTACCTTCAAGTCTGTTGAAATTCTTCTCATTATCCCATTCCATTGGGGGAGGGAAGTCATCACATGCTCAGTCATCCCCCAACTCACTATAGATTTGAGACTTGTTCATCACCTTCAGTCTGGTTTAGTCTGCCTGCTAAAGTGGTTTAACCAAGGTATAGCTGCTCTCCATGCTACAGCTTCTTAGGGCCACAGGTGAGAATTGGGTAGCAGGTGGACCCCAAAGGAGGAAAGCAGCCCTGAAAAGGGCTTAGCAAGCTCTCACACCAGAGGTACTCATCCCCCCTGAACACCCTGTACACATACACCCTTACTTAATGCCTATTTGCTAAAGTATAAAATGTAGTTACTTCCATCAAGGAACTTCAATCTAGCTGAAGAGGGTAAATGCCCAGCAGTTCAGTCATTAAATTCATAATAAGAATATATCAGTGTATATTGCAGAAATCAGAAAAGGTTTCATGTATGAAGTAAGGCTTGAATAGAATTTTAAGGGAAAGGTGGAATTTGGTATATCTCGTATTTGGGAAGCTACAGTTGAAGTACGGAAAGTGGAACAAGAAGAAAATTACTTTGGATTCTGTGTCTCTCCACAAAAAAAAAAGTTGGGAAGTTTCAACTAAAGATTCCACATACTGGAGAATTTTCCAGGTTTTTTTGATTAATAATAATGCTCACTGGTTTATTTCCTCTGTAAAAAGCAAGAAGCTTCTTAAAGTGAGCTATGTTGTACAGATTGGTGTAATCAAAAATCAAATTGCTTTTCCTGGAAAGAAATCTGACTACCAGAGTATGCAGCTCAAAACACAGCCACACACCCATTTACCATTTATCAACAAAGTTAATTATCAGATAATCACTGTCCCTGAGGGTCTTTCCCTACATCCTTGATAGAGAATTTAATTTCTAAAGAATACTAAGAAACAAACCTTAACTCTTTAGAAATGGGAACAGGAAAGGGGTCATTAGTTTCAAGAGCATGGAATGTTTCCCATTTGTGATGTCTCCCATCTCATCATCAGTCCCATCCTCCACATTAACGATAATCAGTCGTGTGTGGTACATGGTACATTTTAATTGGCCATGATTGTGTATATTTTTCACCAGCATGTATCCTGTCACCATTCTAGGCTATAATCTTCGCATGGGCAGGGACAATCTGCCATTTGGGATTTTCTAAATCTATACTAGTGTCAACAACTGAGAGGTGATTGTACTTGGAAATACAGAATATTGGTAAGCTTGGGGTGGGGGCATGGGGAACAGAACCAGTCAACAGCTTACCCATCAAGCCAGAAGTATTTATAGAGTGTTCACTATGTGGGAGCACATATTACTGAAGGATACAAAAGAATCATGGCAAAACCTTCAATATTCAGAGAACTTGGCTTCTGAGTGCAGCAAGCATCCAGAGAGCTAATAACTTTGAGAGTTAGAGAAAAAGATGCTAGCATTAAAAAAAAAAAAAAAAAAAAGAAAAAAGACTTTTTGAGCAGCAATTAAAATAGCTGAAAAGAGCAAAGACTGGAAGGTTACACCCAATAGATTTGGACTGATGATTTTGACAACCACAAGGAAAAGAGCACTGTGGTTAGTTGGCAATATCTATAAAAAGCCAGTATTTTCCCAAGAAATTTAAAATGCTCAGGAGAGGCAGAAAAGACAAGACAGAAGATAAAGAGGGAAAAGGGAACAGAGCCTCAGAGAGTAGAAGGAGTAGCAGCAGCAGAGACAACAAATAACTAAAGTAACAATGTCAGAAATTACAAGTGGTGATGGCAATTGAACTGATGACTAAATTCTAGGAATGGAGAAGAGAAACAGGGAGGGAAAAAAAAGATAAATTTGATTTGGAGGGAGATGGATTGATATAAATAGCACAAACATTATTAGTCCCATTGTACAGAACTTTGAGGGTCAGAAAAGCTAAATGACTTATCCAAGGTCATATAATTATAAGGAACAAAATAAGGGGTCATACCTATTTTTTTCTTATTCACACTACATACTTCTCTTTCCCTCCTTGTTCTATAGTGCAAAATATCCCTTATACCTATGTAAGGAGTAAAAGAAGCTTCTTCCTGTCAAGTTATCTCCAGAGATAGTGTCTAGCTTCAAATGTTAGCTTTAAACCTTAGCATGACTAAGTTTGTATTTTTTTTAACAGAGGAAAAATAACATCCAATCACATAGTGTAATTATAACTTCATTCACACACAACAAAGCTGAAAAAATATAATCTGCATTCTACATAAGCAATTTTCCAATTTCAGTTGTGCTTAGAGAAAATGGTAAGATGAAGAATGCCATAAGCAGCCAATCATTTTTAGATGAGATTGTACATAGTATTATGAGGACCAGCCATAATGTAAACCAGAATCAGAAAGGGATAAAAAGACTATTAATGTTCTGCAATTTGAACCCAAGTGGTAGAGATGTTAATTCCATAAGACAAAGCAGAACCTCCAGCTCCATGTCCTTGAGCAGTGATGAATAACTTCCAGGTCAATGGGACTGCCTAGTTCTGACAGACTTCCGATGTTAATAGCTAGCCAATTGCTTGTACAAAAAAAAAAAAAAAATCAGGTGAGCAAGAGGTAATGCCTCCAGCCATTGCACATGGTAAAAAGATTCCTATTGATGGTAGAGTATTGAATAAGTCAGCATTGAGGATATAGCTGACAGAAGAAAATCCTCTGAATATTGGTATACATGCAAAATATTTTCATTGACATTTATGACATCTTTCCATAATGCTCCACAATTTACAATGCATTTTATCTTTCTCCCTAAATCCATCACTCTATCAAATTTCCCCACTCTTCTACTGAGAGTGCCAGACTTCTTTTAGCCTCCCAAATTCAGAATCTCAAAGTTATCCTCAACTCATCACTCTTCCTCATCACTCCTTTTCAATTGCCTGCCAAATCTTTCCTTTTCTACTTTCACATAACTTACACTCAACCCCACCTTTCTACTTGAGAATAAAGCCACCACCTTAGTTTAGGGCTTCATCACTTCTCACCTAGGCTACTTCAATAGCTTGTACATTGGTCTCTCTGCCTCGAGTTTCTTCCCAATTCATTTCACCCTTCACAAAACTGCCACACTGATTTTCCTTAATAGCAGATCTGACCATTTCATTTCCCCATTCAACGAACTCTAGTGACTCCCTATTGCCTTTTGTTATAGGAATATAGGATTTTTAGTTTAACAGAGAGCAGACTGATTGGCAGGCAGATTCCGGAACTTTGAGCAGACTGTCAGTTTGGACTTTCACTGATGTCTGACAGTGGGAATTGGAGACTCACTGAAAATCCCTGAAGCTGTATTCCCTTGGTATGAATTATATTACCATCTCCAATCAAGTGTCTCAGTGAAGAAGTAAGGTTGAGAAGAGGTTTTTTGGATCAGTGGTGGACACAGAGACCATCCTCTCTCCCTCTCCTGATTTTGGATTATCAGCTATACATCAAGACTCCTGAGAACATCTTAGAAGACCATCTCTATTGGACTTATATGTGAGATCCCCATCCACACAACTAGACTTGCTAACAGGTGCTAGAGTAGTTCTCTCCATTCCTGTACTTTTGGGTGGAGACCCTAAGATCTTTAGATTCAGTTTACCCATTCCTCTTCCATTCCTATCCCAATATTTATTAAATATCTTAGTTATAATACTCTCTCCTTGTTAATTCCTTACCCAAATACCCTAATTGACAACAGAGGAACCCACTGTGTTTTCCAGCAGATTCCCTGGTGTTAACCATCTTAACTGTCATCCTTACCTATTCAATCTACCCCACTGTGTTTATTTATTGATTCAATCCCCCAGGAAGATCAGTCAGTTACATCTATTAACCCTATTTCATTTTACCTAGTTACCTATTTCATTTAATTTATCTATTTCACTTTAGAATAAAATATAAACATCTCCGTTTAGTTTATAGAGTTTTTCACAACATGGACTTAACTTCCCTATACAAATTCATTGGAGATCATTCATCCTCCCACTCTCTACGGTTTAACCAATATGGCCAACGCTCTGTTTTTCACACATGGCACTCTATCTCTCATGTCTATGTCTTTGTATCAGCCAACCCCCATACCTAGAATGTTATCCCTTCTAATCTCTATTATACAGAACTTCTCACATCATTCAAGACAGTTGAAATATCCCAATTCCTTTCCTTATTCTTCGCTACACCATTCCTCTCCCTTCTCACAAGTATCTTTCATTAATTTTGCACTTATTATACATATGTTAACTAGACAGATATATACACATTCATGCATGTCTTCTCTGATAAAATTAAGCTCCTTGAGAATAGGCATTATTCTGTTTTTGCCTTTATATCTGCAATACGTTGCATATAGTAGGTGCTTAATCCATGCTTGTTTGCTCAATTTCAAAGACCCTGGGCTCTTAGCCAGGATCAGGTATAGGTACAGGACTTTGGAAGATATTGTTTAAGTCCATTTTTAAGTGTAGCAAATATATGATTTGTCTCCCCTCATGAGAGAAAACTCTTCAAAGCCAGGGACCATATCTGATATATTTTTGTATACACCATAGGACTTGTTGCCCAATAAATAATAGGCAATGCTTTTTTTCATTTTAATGATTTTTATTATTTGAAATAATAATGATCATCTTACATTTGTATTGCCCTTAATGAATTGCAAAGTATTTTGACATATCTTAGCCTATCCTCCCTACAACTTGTGATATAGGTAAAATAGATACAATTATCTCCATTTTACAGATTGGTAAACTAAAATAGAGAACTCTTTGGAGGAATTAAGACTAGAACCCAAGGTTTCCTGATTACTGTCTAATACTTCGCATTCTTTAGAGAAATGTAAGTTCTTAGTAGCTCCCCCTTGTGCCTTACACACAGTAAGCATTTTAATGTTTTATAAATTAATGAATCAGATCCCATGCTCTGCAAAGACTAGTTCAAGACATTTACTTCAAGATGTCCCTTATATAGAGAGGAGAAAAAAAAGAAAAAGCTAAATTGCCTAACAGGAAAGAGCCAGTACATATAAATGAGATTTCCATGTCTGCCATCAGTTGTATAGTCTTGAGCAAGTCTCTCCAGCTCTCTAGGACTCCTTTTCTTATTGTCCTACATGATTCCTGAGGTCCTTTCTGAGTCTATAGTTCTATGTTAAAAATAAAAAAACCTCTAACTTTTTTTAATATGCTTGCATTCATATGATAGCAATTACGAGATAATGAGGCACTGGAAAATGGGACAGTTTTACCAAAATGAGTAACAAGATCTTTAAGCAAATGTATATATAAAAATACACTACACAACCAAATAACCATCAATAGACTAAATTAAAAACTTCTGATTCATAGTCCATACTTAATTTTATTTTGCATTTAAACTAAACCACATTTCATCATCACTTACTGGAGAATTTTTCTATCAGAAAAAAGCAGTGAAAAAAATATGCCCACTGAAAGGAAGTTCAGTACCACATATATAAAAAGAAGTGATAAGTTTCTCCCAAACTATTAAAAATGCTTTCATTGAAAGAGAATTTTAATGAATTGTGCCACATAATCTGAGGGTTAATGAGCTGTAAAAGCTTTTGTCGATTGCAGTGGCTAATTCTTTCAATTTCTAGATCAATAATGGAGTTCTTTCTCAACTCTACATAGAGAAGGAGAACTCCAGGGAGAAGCCAAGTGTGCCAGCAAGGACCATCTCCAAAGACCCATGGACAACCTGCCTTTGCCCTTCACCTATCACATATTGAAAATCAGAATTTTGACTTATAGTGGAACAAAGAAGTTCTAGAGATCAAATGCCACAGCTGATATGAAATGCCAATAGAAAATGAAAACAAAACAAGACTGAACATCTCTAATAATAGCTAACTGCTTTCCAGAAACATACCTGGTTCAGCACTTTGGAAGGCAAAACAAAAACAAACAAAAAAAAAAAGGCCTTGAGTAAAAGGTCCTAAAACAAGCCTATGACATTTATTGCTCTCAAATGACAAAGTAATAGGAAGTTGGGGGTTTAAGAAATAATCTAAGGGCTTCTATTAATTCTTTCTATAATGCTTTTTTGTCTGTTAGTCTCCAAACTTTATATCCTAGCATCCAAATTCATCTGTAGGTTCAGAAGGTATATAATTCAGGGACTATTTCCATCACCCAAAGATGTTGCTATGGAGATGTCACAGCATCTGAGAAAAAGGGGATAAAAAGACGTATGGATGAGGGAGAAGGGATGACTAAAAAAAAATTCTTGCCTTTATACTTACTAGACCTTGACCTTTCTTAGCCCACTGGTTACTGATTCACAAGTAGAAAAGTTAGCTATAATTTGTCCTTTTTTGTGTTTTTAAATATGGGTTTATTTAGGCAGTTGCATAGAGAAGTAAATAGAGTGCTAGACTTGGTAAGACCTAAGTTTGAATCCTATTTCAGACCTTTACTAGTAGTGGGTAAATACCTTAACTTCACTAGATCTTAGTTTCAGTATCTATAAAATAAGGATGAAAATAGAACCTCTTATAGGATTGTTTTAAGAATCAAATAAGGGGGCAGCTGGGTGACTCACTGAATAAAGCACCAGGCCTTGAGACAAAAGGTTCAAATCTGCCCTCAGACATTTCCTAGCAGTGTGACCCCTCCACTGCCTAACCCTTACTCCTCTTCTGCCTTGAAACCAATAATTACTATATCAATTTTAAGACAGAAGGTATGTGGAGAGAGAGAGAGAGAGAGAGAGAGAGAGAGAGAGAGAGAGAGAGAGAGAGAGAGAGAATCAGACAAGATAGCAAATATAAGGTTCTTTGAAAACCTTATTACTCTTTATATAGATGCTATATATTTAAATCTTCAATAAAAATATACTTTTTAGAAAATGTACAATGTCTATATGGCAGGAGAATTTTTTCCCAAGGTCTTTACACATAAAAGTAATTTTCTAAAGCCCTTCCCCATGCAAGTTAGACTAGCTGTTCCTTAAAAGATATCAAAACTGTCCTTGGGACAAAATTGATTCAAGGGACTAAAAGCTCGGTTGTGGACCTAGTAGCTTCCTGGAAGCCTAAGATAAAAAATTCAAGACTCAATGAGTTACCTGTTTCCTCCCTCAGGCATCTAACTAGCATGGCCAACATTGCAACATAAGGAGCCACACTCAAATAAATCAGGGAAACAGCTCTCCTTGACAAATATCCTTTCTTGATTCTGACTCTCCTTCCCCTGCTATGGCTAACCAAGAGCTTCCTTTTGCTAATTATAAGGTATTTTACAAGTGTCTCATTCTATTCAGGGCAGAGCTGCACAGTGGATAGAAACCCTAGGCTGTGGAATCAGAAGACTCACCTTCATGAGTTCAAATTCAGCTTCAGACACTTACTAGCTGTCACCCTGGCAAATCACTTAACCCTATTGTCTCAGTTGATTTGTATAGTGAACTAGAGAAAGAATTGACTAGCCACTTCAGCATCTTTGCCAAGAAAAGTCAAAAATGGGTCACAAAAGTCAGACATGACTGAAATAACTGAACAACAATGTTGTTTTCCAAACTCGGACATGAATTACCAAACTGGACAGAATCAGGCAGGATCTATTACAGCCTGAAATTATATTTTGTGCTATGCCATTTGTGTTTAATGGGGTATGCCTATCTTATCTCTCCAGCTAGACCATAAGTTCCTTGAGGTCAGTGCCTGTATCTCAAAGTTCTTCATATTCCCTACTATACCTAGCACAGGGCTAAACATAAATTCCAGTCTCAACAAATGCTTGTTGATTGATTATTGGTGCAAAAGGTCACTCAAATGTGCTGGTATAAACACCCATCTAACATGTCCAAATATCTAAATCTTGTTGCTGAGTTAGAAGGGTCACCTTTCACCACATTTTTATTTTCACCCATTAGTGTTCTTTCTTTTACTTCAGTGTGTGGGACCTATTAGTAAAAAAAAGAACAGGAAAGTACTTTCAGGGGAAAAACCTTCTAACATGTGAAAAATTAAAAGGTACCTGAAATTTCCATTTAGAAAAGCAATTGCCTACAGGCACCCTCTCAAATATGAAAAATCCATTTCTGCCAAGAGGGCAGAGAAGTGTGTTCCTCTTGGGTACATTCAGGGCAAATAAGGACTGTTTGATTTCAAAAGAAGTGGTGTTGTGGGAGGAACTGAGCTTTCGCAAGTTTCTGTTTCATGAGGAATCATATAGAACTATCTAGAAATGAAGAGATTGACCTTGAGAAATCTATCACTCAAAATGCAAAGGAAGGGTAGGATTGTCATTTGGCTTCTTTTCAATTGATAAACTTAGCTTCCTTATTGTTTCTTGAACCACACACTCCATCTCCCAACTCCAAATGTTTTCACTGGCTGTTCCCCCATACCATGAATATTCTCTCTCCTTATCTCCACTTCCTAATTTCTCTGGTTTCCCTCAAGTCTCAGCTAAAATTTCACTTTCTACAGAAAGCCTTAGACAATCTCTTAATTCTAATGCCTTCTCTTTATTATTTCCAATTTATCCCATATTTAACTTATTTATACATGGTTTTTTGCATGGTGTCTTCTCCATTAAGCTGTGAGCTCTTTGAGGGCAAAAACTGTCTTTTGCCTCTTCTTGTATCCTCAGCTCCTTAGCACAGTGCCTGGCACATATTAAGTGCTTAATAAATATTTAATGATTGACCAAGTAAAGTATATTCACAGGTCAAAGGCTTACTAGTGCCAATAAAATCCAATCCAAAATCCTCAGCCTGGCTTTTAAATTTTCCCATAAAAAAGCAGCTCAGTGAATAGAAAACAAAACCTAAAAACAGGAGGTCCAAAGTCAAAATGTGACCTCAGTTATTTTCTATTTATGTGAATCCAGGAAAGACATTTAACCCCAAATGCCTAGCCCTTACTGTTTTTCTGCCTTGATTTCTAAGATAGAAGATAAGAGTTTTAAAATAAATATACAGATTTCCCCATTATCTCACTTTCCCCAATCTATCTAATCACATCTCTTCCTACTTTCTTTCTATTCCAACCAGATTGATTGCCTCTCTTACCCTCACAGTTGGATCTCGACAGAAGCATGGTGGGCAGCAAGTTTAAGACTGAGGCTGCCAGTACAAGTTTCTAGTACAAAGTGGGATGAACTATGGAAGGTCAGGCTGAGAAACAGGAGTAAAGGGGAACAAAATTCACCATAATAAATGCAATTCAAAGCAGTAAACACATTTATTCACTACCAACTATGTGCAAGAGGCTGAGTACACAATGATAGCTTTGATGCAAATTCTATTTGCAAGGAACTTAAAATCTTGTGGAAAAATATGTACAAAAACAGCAATAAGATGAGGGAAACTGATGGATATAAGGTCCAAGCAAAATTCAGAGAAATTCAAATTAATTAAAAAAACATTAATTAAGCATTTACTATATGCCAGTAATTGTGCTTAAGTGCTAGGGATAGAAAAAATAGAGATAATTCCTGCCCTCAATAGTCTTCCAGTCTAACAGGAGAAGATAACACACAAAAAGAAGTTGAAAGGGGGAGAGGAGCTAACAGGGATACCTGGAATGGAATCATAATGTTCTGTGGAAGTGAAACCAAGCTGAGATATATAATGCAAAGATGCAATAAAGGCTTTTGCCCTTGCAAAAGTTAACTGAAAACTTCTGGCAGTTAAACCTTAGAATCCTGACAAAAACTCAGTTGGTTCCTGAGGCTTGAGGAGAGTAGAAAGACCAACTGGAGCTCTGCCTTTGACTTTCAACTTTGCTTTTGGCCTGTGCCTTGTCTCTGGACAATTTGAACTTAGCTAATTTCTCTGGACCTCTCCCTGACCTTCTCCATATTATTCCCCTGTTACCTTTCTTGTTTTTGCTGTGGGCTCTGGGAGGAAGGGTAGCTTTTGGGATTTTTAGTGTATAGTCTTTGTGGGTTTAGTTTCCCCATAGGCAAGTAGAACATCCTTGAAACAAACTATCCCTTACTTTATTGATTTAGTATACCCTCTACTTTAAAAGTAGCCAAATCTTCCCTGACTGAGAGAGCAGGTTCTCTCTCAGTCTAACCCATTCCTGTGACCCTCCCCCATCTTAAGTTTCTCCATAGCAGTTGTCAGAAACCCTAAAGTCTTCTCTCCCTCTGACTAACCCTGAACATTAATAAATCCCCTTGTTACCTAATCAAACCTCTGGTGAATCATTGTGTTAGGCAAGGGTTGAAGGGGAAGAAATTATTCTCTTTTATTTCTTGAGGGAACTGGAGGCATCCATCTTGGGAGGAAGTAGCTGCCCAACACTTCCTCCTGAATCCCTTCAGTTTTGCTGACAGGGAGGAGCCTTGCGACTCCTCCTTTGAGGATTTGAGAAACTGACAAGAAAGCCCTCAAGTCAGATTTAAACCATTTCTGACTGGCCCTATTCCTTGTGTCTACAGAAGTACCTTTCCTGCCTGGAAGGGTTCAGCCTATCTCCTCCTGTGTCCTCTGTCTCTAGCCTGAGTGCCTAGTCTTTGTTAGCTGCCTCCCCTTAATACATCACCTGAACCCTTACCCTCCAAATACTGCCTTGTACATTCCTCCTTAAACTTAGCCATTCCCTTTCATTCCTCCTCCTAATACCTACCTCACCTTTATTCCTTCCTTTAACCTAAAGATTCAGAAGATTACACACTTTCCTGATAACAGATGCTAATGGAAAATGGAGAGTTATCTGGAAAGTTCTAAAAATTCTGAGCCCTTTGGAAAGGAAGGCTTTGGGGGAGAGGAGACTTCCCCACCATCCCCACCATTATTCCCTCCAGTCAGAAGAACAAGAGCTGTCCAACAGTTGGCACAAAAAGAGGAATAAGTTGGAAGGAAAAGAGCAAGGGAAAGGGTGAGAGGAGGTTTTCTAGAAAAGTTGGCACCTGAGTTTGACCTTAAAGAAAGAGACAAGACCTAAATATTCAAAGATATGGGATAGCCCATTCCACTATGATCTGCATAATATGAGCAAAGTCATGAAGAAGGGAGAATTTAGGACAAGAATTAAGATGGGAAATAGTACATTTTGACTAGAACACGAAAAATTAAGGGGAATCATATGGTATAAAAATGGAAAAGTAGGTTAGAACTAAATGCAAGAGGATTTTGAATGGTAGAATGGAGAATTTTTTCTTTATTCTGCAGGCAACAAGAAGCCATTGAAAGTTGTATTTTTTTAAGTAGATTGGCAGGATCAGAGTGATATATGAGGTATATTACATAGACAGGAATGTGAATAATGGATTAGAGACTGAGTAGTCTAGAGCTAGGAAAATCACATAGAAGCCTGTGTGATCACAGTAGTATAGGCAAAAAGAGATGAGGATCTCAATTCAAGTGATTTTGATGGGAATGGAAGGAAGAGGATATATACAAAATATATTGTGGAGATAAAATCAATAAGACTTGTTCAAACAGAATAAAGGAAAAACCAAGTACAAACTGAGCCAACAGAAGCAGAATTCTAGGATTCAGAGTGAGGAAAGTAAAACAAGCAAAAAGGGAAAGTCAAGAACCTGAGTCAGTATGAAAAAGGTGGACAGAAAATTCTGAAGCTACTTGACTTTGGACACAAGCTACTCAGAGCCAATATGTGTTTTGATGGGATAGACAGGCATTTCCACCAAGTCCAACCTTGTATCTTAAAATGTCCAATCACAGAAGCAGAATGTCATGATAACATCCTAGACCAGTAATGGGCAAAGTATGGCCCCCTAAAATGTTCTATCAGACCTGGTGACATTATTCCTAATCTGACAAATACAATGAGTAGGATATAATACAATGAAACTTGGAAAGAGTTGCCTTAGAAACAGACTGACAGATGAGCATTTCCTTTCCTTTGGCCCCCTCTTTAAAAAGTTTGCCCATCACTGTCCAAGAAAGTCCCATTCCTACACCTCTTTTCATGCCATTCCCCAACCTAGGGAACATTCTCCTCTCTATAAGTATCACCCACATCATTTTAAACCCTTACCTTCTGTCTTAAAATCAGTTCCAAGTATTAGTTCCAAGGTAAAGAGCAGTAAGGAGTCAGCAATGAGGGGTAAGTGACTTGCCCAGTCACAAAGCTAGGAAGTGTCTGAGGTCAAATTTGAACCCAAGACTTCTCATCTCTAGACCCAGCTCTCAATCCACTGAGCCACTTCTACTCAGCTCATTTCAGGTACCTTCTCCTTCACTACTCCTTCTCTGACAACTTTTTCCCACCCTGCTCTTTTGTTTCTCTAGCTCTTTTTTTACTTGTTTTTTACTTCACGTAACAATACTATTGATATCCAAAAGCTCAGGGCCCTGACACAGCATATTAATCATCCAGCCCCTCTCTCCTCACTGTTATGTCTAGGATTATAATATAAATCATGCTATGTCACATGTGTGGTTTCACCTCCAGCTAATGCCCTCATCCCTTCCTAGATCTATTGTGCTATCTCAGGTATTCTTCCTCATGCAAGGCTATGGTTGAACAAGCTGTTTAATTAAATTAGATAATAACATCATAAACTTAAAGGTAATATTTATGTTACAAAGCATAATATGGTACCTAGTGTGCCTAGTGAAAAAAAAAATAAACCTTCTCAGGCTTCCTCCTTCTTCAGCCAGCAATCACAGTATGAGGGAGGGAAAGTCAACCCAAAAATTGAGTGCTTTATACAAACATATTATCTCCTAGGAAAGTGAGTCAAGGACATAGACTTAACCCAACAGGCTGTCTTCACCTGACTGGTGAGCACTAGGGAAGATTTAGATGATTCTCGTTCAGATGTCTGGGCTAACAGACGAGGAAAAGAGTGGCTCCAGGATCCTGAGAACTAAGCTTCAGCCTCCCAAACTCTCTGGGCTTTCTGGCTTACACATCCAAGGCTCTCTGAAGATCTCATTCATTAAAAAAAAGACTACCTCTTTGAGACTCCTAAGGTCAACGTGCCCACCTTCCAAGACTAGGAGAATGGCTTTATCTACAGTCAATCCTTGTCTGGTAGCCTGCCTTCATCTACCATCTGGGTCATCCCAGGAGGCCAAAATAATATAAGGAAGCTATGCAAAAATATAAGAGGACTGACAAGGGGCTAGCGTGTCTTGCTTTTGCACACATAATTAGTATGTGATAACATACTGTCTAGCCTTTTTTTGTTGTTGAACTCATGTCTACATTTTATGTATCCAATTAGATTATAAGCTTCTTGAGGACAAGTACTGTATTTGTAAAAATTCTCTATCTTCCTTCCTCCCCAACCTCAGCATAATTATCAGAACAGAACCAAATACATAGTAGTTTTTTAATAATTGCTTTCTTATTTTTTAAACCCTTATCTCCTGTCTTAAATCAGAACTGTGTATTAGTTCCAAGTAGTAAGGTCTAGGCAATGGAGATTAAGTGACTTGCCCAGAATCATTCATTTATCTAGGAAGTAATTGAGGTCAAATTTGAATCCAGGACCTCCTTCTCTGGGTCTGGCTCTCAATCTACTGAGCCACCAAGCTGCTGCTCAATAACTACTTTCTATTTGATGATATGTAATATATGTGTGGGGTGGGAGAGGAGGGATTACCTTTTTCATCATCTTCCCTTGGTTCTAACCTTCCTGGTTTGTAAGGAAATCAAGTTTTAAAATTAGCATCATCAGTGACCAAGGAAAGCAAGGAATGCTTTATAGCAAAGAGTTCAAGAAAACAAAAATGCAGATTGGTTCTTGGACAGAGGTGAGAAAACTAAAGCTAATGAATGGGTTAAGTTATCTATCATTAATCCATTATTGTCAATTAGTCTGGGATTGATCCATTCTATAGTGAAATTTATAAGAAAGAGGACATGGAAGCATCATACTTTCTAAGTAGATAGCTGCTCTCAAAAGTTTCCCACTCCTCCTCAATTCATCCCCCTCACATATCTTCCTTACCACAATCCTGGTGCTTCCTGCCCAAGATGGATACCTGGTTTAGCCCTCAAGAAATAGAAGGAAAGTTGTTCTTCCCCTTCAGCCTTTACCCTAGTTGTTAGTACAATGAATCACCATAGGCTATCTGTATAAGGGCCAAAGGGGTTTATTGGAACCAAGGGTAAGCTGAGGGAAAAGGGATTAAGGTCTGATAGCTGCTACTAAGGGAGAAGCTGGTGCTGGGGGGACAGTCACAGAAGAGGAGGAACAGGCTGAGGGAAGACAGCTCCCTCAGCCAGGGATAATTTCACTACCCTGATCTAAAAAGGTTCAGCAGATTACTAGATGAGGTAAAGGTTTGATTTAGGTTGTCCCTGCCTGCCTACAGAAGCTAATTCCCACTATTTCCACCCACCAAAATACCCTCCTCCCAGGGCCAAATGAGGAAATCCAGGGAATAGCAGGATGTCCAGGGAGAGGTCAAGGGAAATCAGGCAAAGCCCAAAATGCCCCAAAAGCAACAGGCACCTCAGTTGGTTCTGCAGGAATATTTATAGTCCCAGGGTCCAACAGGTTTTGCCCGTGAGACCAGGTCGACATTCTGATTCTTCAACTGCCAGGGTTGCGACAGTTGGATTTGCAAATGCAAAAGATTTTGCTGCAACCCTGCATTACACACTAAACATGGAAATACCATCTGCTTTCAATCAGTTTTTTTAAGGAGATACTCAAGTCTCACATTTTTTCCCCCAGCAATAAGCCCCCAGGCCATGGCAATAGCTCCTTGGCTTTCCATTTCTAAGTACTTAGATATGCTCTATCTAGTCTGGTCTATATTTAACTTGTTTTCTTTTCTAACCATTTTCAGTATAAACTTGGTACTTAGTAACTGCTTTTTTTTAACCCTTACCTTCTGTCTTAGAATCAATACTGTAGGCTCTAAGACAGGAGAGTGGTCAAGGCTGAGCAATGAGAGTTAAATGACTTACTCAGGGTCACACAGTTAAGAAGTGTCTGAGGCCAGATTTAAGCCTATGTTCTCCTGTCTCTGGACCTGACACCCAATCCACTGAGCCACCTAGATACCCCTGTAACTGTTTAATAAGTGTTTTTATTCATTCATTCATTCTTCCCAATTAGTCTATAAGCTCCCTGAGAAGAAGGACAGCATAGAATCTCAGAATCGTCTAGCTAAATGGGGCCTATTCAATAACTATTTTTCAGTCGTAGGATCTGATTTAGATTTTGAAAGAATCATAAAGTTCATACAGTCCAGCCTCTTCATTTTAGGGACAACAAACTTCAGGCTGAGAAAGGTAACATGACTTGCCTAAAGCCACACAGAACTGAAATTTACACCATCTTCTCACTCAAAAAATCCTTCCCATTAAACTGGAACCTGTCTATTTCATATCCAAAAAGGACTCATCCAAATTTTGCTTGAATATCTCCAGTGAAGAGCAAACTTCTGCTTCCCAAAATAAGTCATTCTACTTAAATGTTTAAAAAGTTATTCCTTAATTTGTTTAAAGTTATTTAAGTGTTTAAAAGTTATTCCTTAATTTGATCCAGCATATTTGAAACTTCTACCTATTGATCCTAGTTCTTCCCTTTGGTGTCAGACAAAAGCAGATATAAGCCCTGCTCTATGTGCCCTTCACATATTTAAAAACAGTTGATAAAAAAATCTTAAATAATAGGAAGCCATGCATAGACCACTGAAGTACTCTACTCCACTCTAAGTTGATAAAGATTATTTACTTAAACCATTATTTACTACTTTTGTAATCCTTAGACTTCATGATTTGCTAAGTCTTCCCCAAAAAAATCATGACCAAAAAAAATTTTAAAGCAATGCAAAGCTATTTTTATTGCTTAAATCTGAAGCCCCTTGGAAGAGGTCATTCCATAAGTCTCTTTCAACTGAAATGTGAATTATTCAAAAGTTCTAATAAATGACCAAACAGTTCTAAAAAGAATTTCAAATGATCATGAACTCCATAAAAAGGCTGACCCAAATCACTAAGAAAAGAAATGCAAATTAAAATAATTCTGATATGGCTCATACCCCAAAAATGGACAATGAGGAAAGAAATAGTCAACGTCAGAGAAACTACAGGAAGATAAACATACCAAGACACTATTAATGGAACTATGTAAGTTGGCCCAATAGTCCAAGATTTCAACTCGGAATCATTAAGAAAAGTGATTTTTACCCCAGTGCCTCCCATTAACTAGTGTATACCCCAAGTAGATAAAAACAAAAAACAAAAAAAAAAGCTTTCATCTATATCCAAATATTCATAAAAGTATATTCAGTGATAGAAAAAATAACTGGAAACAAAGTGGGTGCATATCTACTTGAAACTAACTGAAAAAAAATGTGACATAAGAATATAATTCAGGCTCCTAAGTAGAGCAATGAGCCTACAATCAAGAAGACATGAATTCAAATCCAGCCTCAGACACTAGCTGTGTGACTCTGGGCAAGTCACATAACCCTGTTTACTCTATTTCCTCATCTGTAAAACAAATTGGAGAAGGAAATTACAAACCACTCTAGTAACCTTGCCAAGAAAACATCAAATGGGGTCACAAAGAATTAGACATGACAGAACAAAAACATCAAATTAATATATGATGTCATTGCCTCATGTACAAATGAGAATAAAAGGAAATCAGAGAAACATATGAAAATTGTATGAATCAATAATGCAGAACAATATACACAATGACTACAAAAACATAAATGAAAAGGGCACTAAAACATCTTATCTGAAACACCTTAATAACATCAAATACTTATGTAGCATTTTAATTAGCATCTTAAGGTTTATGAAACACCTTTACAAATGTCTCATTTGATCCTCACAACTACCTTGACATCGATGCTATTCTTCTCACTATTTTACAAATAAGAAACTGAGTCCAGGAGAGTTTAATTGACTTAACTAAGTTCAAACAGCAGCTGTGCCTGAGATAAAATTTAAACCTAGATCTCCTTAGCTCTCTGTCCAACCTTCTGGCCATGATGCCAATGCTGCCTCTCACTTAGAAGAGATTCACAAGAATTAGAAGCAGGAGGAGACCCTGGTGAGAAAAACACCGAATACTCCATAATTGTGTTTATGTTCAGTCTTCATTCTTACTCATGTAGTCAAAATTGCTAGATCTGAAGTTAAAGGACCAAGGTTCAAATCCAAGCTACTTATTATCTACGTGACCATGAGTATGTCACCAATCTATAAAATGAAAAGACTAGACTAGGTGACCATAAGGTCTCTTATAGCCCTAAATCTACCCACATTCGTGCCTTGTCTCCTCAGCCTTAGTTACCATGCCATTAATGATTACCATCCATACCACCATGACTGCATCTGTAAACTCCTGCTGTATAATGGGTTACCTAAAACAAACATGCCTTGTGTTCACATAACCCAGTTTCGCTGTGTAGTTCTAGAGGGACAGACCCTCAGCAGACCTTTATCCATGAGGCCAATTGGGCTACTTCAAGTTGCAGGTAAATCACAGAGATGAGAAGACTGCACCTCCGCCTCCCATAACTGAACCCCGACTTACAGGAGGAGGTGATTAGTTTCATGCAGGCCACGAGGTCTCACTGAACCCTTAATCATGCTTAATCAGAAAGATGTAATAGTGCTAATTGAGGATGCAGCAACATTTGGCATGACACCTTGAGGAAAGGTGTGACATAGACTGGCAGGGGGGGAAAAGTAACACTTAGAATTAGTATTAAAAGTGAGACAAAGCCATTTTTCTTATTCCATCCAATACCCCTATGAGAAGAGATGAAAAATAAAGTAGAAAAGAAGCAAGATGTTAGAGCCTTGAGACCAGTAAAAGCTATTCTAGGGAAGAAACAAACCATGAAGATAGTAAGTAGGAATGTAGGGGAGTAGAAAGGATGAACACTCAGAAGGAAGGGAAATAATGAAAATGCAAATCCCCCAAGATCTCAAATCTATCATGATGGATGAAAAATGTACTCTCCACCTACCATATTTATTATTGCTGTTATTGTTCAGATGGAAATTTAAGATAATGCACCTCAGTGCCTTGGAAGCCATATTTCAAGACTAGAGTGTAAATATCAGATCTCTAAGGAACAAAAACAAGCCCAGACAATAAATTTAAGATTGACACTATGGGTACAAGAGGGGTGGGCATCTAGTAGTGGGACAAGGATGTCAAATGATTTGGGATATTAGTAGAAATCTAAGGATGATAAAATGTCCTTTTATTAGAAAGCTACATGTTCCAGAAAGCACTAACATATGATATCACAAGAATTGAATGAAACAAAGTTTGTGGAATCTTAGAATTCCACAGAGAAACTCAGGGCTCATCAGGCCCAACCATTGTGTGAATGTTTTCTATACTGGCGATGCTGTAGAATCTACAAGATCCTGACAGATAGATATCCTGCCTTTGTTGGATCCCTTATGCTTTACTTCCTCACTTACACAGATACTATTAAGAATTTTGTTAGAAAATGCCTCCTTATGCCATAGAAATCTGCCTCCCTCTAACTTTCCACCCTTGGCACTAGTCCTGCCAAGTTGTTTGTTCTGTATGCAACAGATTTCTTGATTTGAAGATCAGATGCTCCAAAGAAAAACACTAATACCTTATTTTCTTTCTCTGTGATTTAAAGGAGCACATGGTACTGTTCTTTGGCATTGCCTTGTCTCCTCCCACACCCCAAACCCTGAATCCCCTGTCATACAGGCTACCTCCTGTAACACTCTCTTTCTCTTCCCAAACTTTATCATTACTAAGAAAGGCAATGAGACCCTAACAATTTCATTTATGAAATTCAGACAGTCATCCCACTTCCACCAATAAACTCGGAACACACTCATGCCTCTTTACAATCAATCAATTCAGTCAAAAGACATGCTAGTTACTGTAAGAAATTCAAAAAAGTTTAAATCACTAATAGATTCTTAGCATAGTCCCTGGCCTCAGTGTACTTACAATATATTTGGAAGACAGGAGTAAAACCCATTAAAGATAATCAACAAAAATCACTTGGAGTCTTTGAACCTATGACAATTATGAAATTCAGAAGGTACAGATTCTTAGCTATTCTGGATGACAACAGCTTGTGTGTATATATGTTTTATGGTTGTAAAATGAATACTGAAATTGCCTTCTTGGATCCTAATAAAAATTCCATGAGACAGGTACTATAGGTATTAAAAATGAGAAAACTGATACTTAGAGAGGTTATATTTCTAATTTTAATGAAACTGATATCTATCTAGTGTTTTGCATAGATTATCTCCTTTTGTTCTCACAATGACCTTGTAAGTATCACATCTATTATTATCCCCATTTTACAGATGAGGAAACAAGCTTATACAAGTTGAATGACCTGCTGAGGTACATCTAATCATAATTACGGATATTCTATAGTGCGTGTGTGTGTTGTATACTTTTATACCTTATTTGAACTTCTCAAATGCCTCCTTTAAATAAGTACTATCGGTATCTCCATTTACAGAAAGGAAAGTTGACACTCCAGAAAATTAAATAACTTTGTTAAAGTCATACCAAGATAAGCACTGGAGGTGAGACTTGAACACATCTGCCTAATTCCACATTCAGGTTTCTTCCCACTATATCAAATTCTCTTTCTGGAGCTGTAGAAAATATAGACACCCTTGCCAAGTCCATTGACATGCCCTTGGCTATGCAAGGATCCATACCACCTACTCTGCAGGCTGATCTCACATGGAAATAGGGTCAAGTCTTTCTGACTCAGCATATTTGTTCTACTTACCATTAATTAAGCTATCACTTACCCAGATGTGAGGATCATGGAATCAACTTTCTAAGCTTCCTCTCCCCTCAAAAATAATAGTCTTTCAAGAAAAGTTATTATATACCTACTCCTCATCAGAAGAATTAATTTCATGCAATACAGGAAAGTTTTAAGGGACAAACTCATCATCTTAAAATGCTATTGTGCTTTTATTGCAGGAAGAGATTTGTAAGAAAATAAAAAGAAAGGAAAGGAAAAGAAAGGAAAGGAAAGGAAAGGAAAGGAAAGGAAAGGAAAGGAAAGGAAAGGAAA
>NC_058132.1:312066356-312076313 GCF_016433145.1 Gracilinanus agilis | reverse complement strand
AAGAGAAGAGAAGAGAAGAGAAGAGAAGAGAAGAGAAGAGAAGAGAAGAGAAGAGAAGAGAAGAGAAGAGAAGAGAAGAGAAGAGAAGAGAAGAGAAGAGAAGAGAAGAGAAAGAAAAGAAAAAAAAAGAAAGAAAAGAAAAAAAAGAAAAAAAAGAAAGAAAGAAAAGAAAAAAAGAAAAGGCAGCTTCTATCTGCATGCTGACCATGACAGCAGCATATTGAGAAATGTGACATCTACACATGCCAGTCCTTTGCGCAGTTGTTTCATTCACTGTCCCCAGCCTTGCAGCAGATTGAGAATGAAGCACAAAACAGCCATTGGGGAAAGACAAGCCCCTCAGAACTACACCACTGCAACCTGTTCTCTGTGAACCACCACTAGTCCAGCCAGGGCCTGTTGGTGGATGGCAATTAGCACCAGTCATGGTCAAAGTGGCATCAAGAGAGAGGCTCAGTAATATTTTTAATTAGCCTCATTTTTAGATCCCCACTGTCCAGCTAGCGGGTGTCTTTTCCTGGGGTCAAAATTGTTAGAGGCACCTGCTGGAGATTTCATTTCAGTTTATTTGGAAGAGATTAGGCATCTGCTGAGTTGGAAGCCATAGTTGCTCTAATAAAAAAGACAACCACAATATATTAACTCTGTTATAAAAGATCCAGCCTGCTTAGGGTGGTTCCAATCAGAAGGAACTGCAGCCAAACCAGGATGAGTCTTTGAACTCAAAGATGGGCTCCTGTGGACTCCTCTGCACTCATTCCACACCAACCAAACTCCTCTTCGAGAAATATTAGAAAGAACCCTTAATGGATGCAATGTAGGAAGAATCACTGTTTTCCTGGGACATCCAAGAATGCTTGCCAATTTCCATAGAAATATGCTTTAAGTGGGATGTGTCCAGCATTAATGTCACCTTTTCCCAACCATAGGAAAGATCCTAAACACATCCCTTTGCCATTTAGTTGTCTTGGAGCTGAGCTGGTCTTCTCACGAAGGAAAGGTAGGAGAGAATCTTTGAATAATAGGAGAATCTCAGAGTTAGAAAGAGCCTTCAAGGACATGCAGGGGCAGCTTGGGAAAAAGAGAAGAGTGACAGGCTTGAAATCAGGAGACCTGGGTTTGAATCCAGGCAGATAACCAGCTATTTTGTCACCCATCCTTCACTTAAACTCTCTAAAATTTAATTTCCTCCTCTGTAAAATGAGGGAGATAACACTTGCACCAACAACATTCCAGGATTACTATGAAGAAAGCCCATTGTAGGACTCTATATAAAATTATCTAGTAAAACCCTACCTGAATCATGAATCCCCTCTACTAGCCAAGGTTTGTTTCTCCCCCTTTCATACCACTTTGAACTGTTTAGCTTCAGGTTACAGGAGCTTAGAATTTGGAACTGAAAGGGACTTTAAAGCTGTCATCACTTATTCCAGTTGCCCTCATTTTACAGATGCAACTAAGGCTCAGCTGTTTGAGATTAAAATATTATTTGGCAGTGCCAGGCCTAGGCAAATTGTAAAATTGGCAAAAATTGCCTTCAGTGTCCCTTTCAAGGTCTATACTTCCACCCCCTTTCAACCAAATGTTGTTTCCTCATTTTATTCAGATGTCTTTTGCCACAAAGATAGATGATCTCCATAAAGTCATTAACACTCAGGGGTCTGTGACTTAAGGTGCTATACCTCTTGGAAGGGTCCTCATAGTGGCTTCAGCTTTTGCTGCTACTAAGCTGCCATCTTGGTTCCACCCCATAAGGTGCTTTACTTCTTAAAGGATTTCACATTTTATATTGGAGCCTGAATAGGAGCAGGGATGAACCTCTCCAATGGTGGGATTTCTAGTACTATAGCATCCGAGCTAGAAATGATTGGGTGGAAAGGGTTTCCCAATGTCCCCCTAATCCTACCACCTATCAATAACTATCTGATGCACCTAGGTACATTGTCAGCTATGCTAACTAGTGAGGTTGCTTTTTCAGACATAGCTTCCTTCTCCATGATGAATAGTGCCTCTTAAGTGTCATTCTGGGGACACAACTAGCATTCAATAAATGTGTATCATCTGTTCATTTAACTCTTTAGCTGTCACAGACTATCTGGTGATCATCGGAAAAATATTCTATTTTGTTCTAAAAGCCAACATTTGGGAAATTTGAGACCCGCTCTGTTCACTGCTATGCCATAATCTATAGTTGGTAAACACCTAGTGCATAAAGGGAGAAAAATATTTTTTGGACATATAGCAATGATACATGACCAATGTGGTAGAGAGTCAAAGACTACTACCTACAAAACTCCTGTCAACATCCCTTCCTTTAAAAAGTAAATTAGGGGGCAGCTGGGTAGCTCAGTGGAGTGAGAGCCAGGCCTAGAGACAGGAGGTCCTAGGTTCAAACCCAGCCTCAGCTACTTCCCAGCTGTGTGACCCTGGGCAAGTCACTTGATCCCCATTGCCCACCCTTACCACTCTTCCACCTATAAGACAATACACCAAAATGAAGGGTAAAAAAAAAAGTAAATTAAAAAAATAAGGCCAAAAAGTGGCATAAGCTGGAGAAGAAAAGGTTGGGATATCTGTGTTCTAAAATCTGAATGATAAAACCTGCTTTGTAAAATTGTTTCTCCCACCAATCTCAAATTCCACTATTTGAAATCAATGATTTCAGGAATGAAATCAAGATTCATTTCTTTGAATTTTGAAGCCTTTGTTGTTTTGTTGTTTTGTTTTTTGTCTAGAGTTTCATATTAAAACACAAATGCTGCTAGGAAGCTTATTCTATTATCAAGGACCCAGAAAACCACTGAATCTTAGCATTGGTAGGGTTTGTAAAGGTCATCTCCCCTAAGAAACTATAATCTTTTTGAGATTAGAAACTACCTCATTATTGTCTTTATATCTCCAGCATCTGGCACAGAGGTTGACAACTCACTGGCACTGGGTGGAATGTGACAATTGTGAAATGATAGTCGTGTCAGTTTGCTAATGAACCATGATGCAAGGGGAAGGGGTTAATGTAAATGGCGGCTACCAGTCCTCAAGATAGATCAGGGCTCGATAATGCTTGGTGATTTGTGGAGTGATCTAATCCAGCTTCCCATCCCAAGAAGAAATCTCCTCTTCAGCATTCCTGACAATATTTCTTTAGCACTTTCAGTGACACTGCAACTTCCATGATGGACCTTCATATACAGAGTGTCTCAAAAAGGTTTAGTGAAGTTTTAAGCTATTAAAACTTAAAACTGCACAAAGACTCTCGGGACACACTGCATTTTTAGATTGAGATCATGCCCCTTGCAAGTCTTCTCTTCTCTATAACAAAAATTCCCACCTCTTTCAGGTATCTCTCATATTATTCTATTTCCAAATGCTGTGTTATCCTGGTCACCTTTCCTGGACACTCTCCACTTTGTCAATGTCCTTTTTAAAATTTAGCACTAAGAATAAGGCAAACTCCATACATGGTCTGATGAGTACAGAGTACAATCAGGCTGTTTCTTTCCATGATCTGAACACTAAGCCATTAGTACAGCTTGCCTGTCAGCTCTTTTAGCAGCCACATTACACCGTACTTTCCTGTTGACTTGTTAGGGTGGCAGGTGGAGAAATGTTGTTTCGAGAAAGCTGGTCCCTAGAGAGAGGTGCAGACACTGAGCCATGAGCATATAGACATTTTTTTTTAACTTCTGGCCACCACCAGTTTGTTTTTTTAATATGTCAATGATTATTGTGATACTAATGATAGAAAACATTGATATAATACATTTTAAAGTTTGTAAAGGACTTTACATACTTCCTCCTATTTGATCTTCACAACAACCCCTAGAAAGTAGGCACTATTATTATCCCTACCTTAAAGATGTAGAAACTAAGGCTTAAATCAGTGATGGAAAACTTTTTAGAGACCAAGTACCCAAACTGCAACCTTCATGCTGATCCTCCCCCACCCCACTTACCCCAGATAGGGGAGGAAGCAAGCACTCCCCTTGGGCTTTTGGGCAGAGGGGCAGGTCATGTACAAAATGTCCTGAGGTGAGTGTGGAGAGGGAGAAGGGAGAAGCCCCCTCCGGCATGTATGCCATAGGTTCACCAACACTGGCTTAAATGATTTACCCAGGTTCACACAGCTATTAAGTGTCAGAGATAGTATTTAAATTGATCTTCCTAATTCCACGTTGAAGGTTCTATCTACCAGATCAGAGATGTCAAATTTGCTGACCTGAAAAACTCCCAAAGAACCTGAACCAGATTTAATGTAAATGAGAAATATTTAACAAAATAAATAAAAATGCAATATAACAGATAATGTTCATTAGGGACTTTCAGTCAGTATACAGCCAGAATTGATCCATTTCTATTTGAGTTTGATACCGCTGCTCTACAACAACTACCATGTACATTAAACCTTCCTATGTACCAGGTGGCATTGATAGTAAACTCAAATCCCCTCATAGGACCAAATTTCAACTCAAGAAATATTTAAGTGCCATATATCACTAACCACTGGTAATACAAAAATGAGAACTGAAGTCCTTGCCCTCAAGAAGCTTACCTTTTACTGGACAGTGGAGGAGGAATGTGTGAGAGGACACATGCCCACAAATAAGCATGGTACTCTTTAAGGACAACTGAGGAGACAGAACATGCTAACAAAATTCAGGAAATCAAGGAAGGCTTCACAAATGTGATACCTGATTTGAAACTTGAAAAAAATATAAGAATTCTGAAAGTTGGAAATGAGGGAGAAGTACATTCCAAGCAATGAAAAGTCACTTGTACAAATACCCAGAAGCAAAGAGAGGGAATATCTAAGTGAGGGAAAAGGCAGAATCCAGCTGGACTGAAATGTAGAGTTCATGAAGTTTAATATATGAAAAAATCCTGGAAAGGTAATAGGAAGTTGGATTGTAGAGGGTTAAAATGCTAACCTATGGATTTGCAGATATCTTTTCCAAAAAACTATGGGGAGCCACTGAAGGCTTTTGAGCAGGAGTAAAATACAAATAGCTCTTGATTTCCAAAAAGTTGCTTTATGCAAATTTGGCTTTAATAAAGAATTCTGGAAGAAATCCACCTTCGGAAAAAAAAACCCAGCTGTGTTAACTTTATTGTACAATACTGGGCTCTCGGCTCAGTGCTCTCTGGCCTCCCACACACTTCCCCCACAAAGTAATAATAATAATAATAATCTCTTCAACTGAAAGCAGAAGACCAGACATAAAGAGAGACCATGACTGCCAACAGATAGGAGCTTGATTTGAGACCTCACACCTCCTCTTCTCCATTCCAACCGATTCCCTATATAACTGGCTCAGGTCTGAGTTCCCCTCCTTCTACTCTTACTCCTCAGTCTAGGACCTCCATGTATATGCTGGTCCCTTCCCTGTAAGAGTACTCATGAGACTCCCTTCTACTTCCCTCCTACTTCCCTCCTTTCCACACATCCTCCAGCAAATTCATATTATATTAAAAATCTCTATGTAGAGGATTATGTAAAGAGAGAATGTCTCTACTTGCATCTGTACAATGGAAGATGGAAAGACCAAGCAAGATGTTATTATACTGGATGTACAGATGAGAACTGATTTTAAAAATCTGAATTAAGATAGCAATTGTGGGTAGCAAAGAAGGAGACAAATAAAAGAGATGTGGTGAGGGTAGATCCCATTTAGGGGGTTCAGAAGAGATGCTACCAGAGGTCAAGCACCAAATCTTTTTAACTTACTTGGGACAAGCCCAACACAATGAATGTATAAAGAATGTTATATATAATCTTACTGTTTATATGGCGTTTCCATAGCTTTCCTTACTTATACTGCTATTTAACTGTGTCATATATTTTCTCTTATTCCCTCATTGAGAGTACAAAGTGCTTAAAGGTAAGAAGCAGACCTTTTTTTTCATGCCCCATATCACCTATTAGAGAGCTTACCACAAAGTACTCACTAAAAAGTAACTGACTTTTTTGGTGTTCTTAAAAACTCAAATCTACTTGCTCATTTTGTCATTAAAGAAGTTTAACTAGAGATTAGCTAGAAACTGAGTGGGAGACTAGAATGAATGATTTACCAATTATTACCAGTAGTTAATATTAACCATAAAGAATTTTGAGACAAGTAGTCATCCTTAATTAACTCTTACCTTCTCGTATCAGGGCTCATTAACAAAATGCTCTATTATTTACTCTAGGCATATCCCATCTAATGAGAGTGAGCTGTCAAGCCCTATAGAAGGGTAAAAGGCAATCCTTACAAAGGGTCCAGGAGACAGAATTTGATTAAGAAGAGAACATGTACAAACCAAAAAGCCAGAGCAAACTTATCCGAAAGTGGCTGGAGATAACCAAGAACCAATAGCTGACACAGGTGGAAAAGCAAGTTGTCTGGCAAAGATACAGAGATGGAGGAGTACATATGTGACATCAAAATGCAGAAAGGGCTTGACTTGACTATCTAATTCAATCTGATCCCACCAAAGACTTGGTCTTCTTATCACATCTGCCCATGTGCCCCATTGCCAGCTGGAATTAACAGGAAGTCTGTTTCAAACGCAGCTACCCTGTCAGGCTATGGTCTCATAAAATTGTCCATTTTCACTTCTCTACAATGTATTGAAAAATAGAGTGGGATGGCCACTTGTCCCTCCTGAGTGGCCCAGACATAACTCCCATCCTTGCCACTAAAACTCACCAGCACAATTAATAGAAAGAAGGAGGCATGGTTCCCTACTGCTTGGTGACCAGAAAGAACCTGACTTTCCCAATACATCCCAGAGGCCAAGATAGGGATGTTCACAGGTAAGAGGAACTGTGGTACTGAAAGGAGCAGTAGACTTGACATTAAAAGTCCTAGATTCAAATCTTGGCTATGCTACCCAATTCAGCTTAAGGAAACCAACGTTCATGAAGTGTCTACAGTATGCAAAACCCTGTGCTAGGCAGGAAGACTACAAAACAAAAATGCAAATAATCCCTGTCCTCAAGAACTTATATTGTATGACCTTTGATAAGTCACAACTTCCCTAGTACTCAGTTTGTACATATATAAAATGTGGAAGTGGAACCAGATGATCTTTAAAGTCCCTTCCAGGCAGAAAGCCTATGAATTGCTGGCAAATGTTTGGGCATTAAGCCTGTGGTCTTGGCTTATGCATGTCCCCATACTTGGTCACCTTCTTGTCTTTCTGTCTTGCTCTCCAAACCCTATCGATTGTTTACAAATCAGCTGAAGTTCCTCTATAAACTCTTCCTAGATAACCACAACCATCTCTTCCTGGAATGCATAAAATATAATGTATTATCCATATTCCTCATTTGGCATTTGACATATGATGCACTCCATTGTTATTTAACTGCTTCATAAATGTCGATCTCAGTTTCCCTATGAGATTATAAGATCCTAAAGGTAGGATCCATATCTTTTGATTTTGTATGCCTTACTCACTTCACCTAGCATAGAGCTCAGCACATTATAGAAACTCAACATATATTTTCATGAAAGAAATTTTAAAAATCACAGTAAGACTTACAGATTCTCAGGGAAATAATGAGTGAGTAAATGTCCATTCACTGTAGGCTGAGAAAGGTCTTTAGCTCTAGATACTCTTCCTTGACCTTAAAGAAGGAAAAGGAAAGGCCCTCAAATCCATCTTCTCAGCTCTAGAATCTGAGGCCAATTGTCATCAGTAAACCATTATCCAGGCCACCTAACTAGCTCAGTTCATCTATTCAACTATGTGCTGCTGCTATCTGCAGTTACACATTGACTAGCAAGGGCTCACCAGGAGCTTTTTTCTTCTTGGAATACAAAAGACAAGGCCCAGCTCCTCTGTGCCTAAAGTGCTGGCCCAGGAAACACAAACACTCATGCAGGACACATTGGACAAAGCATCACACACAGTTGGATGGTTTTCTGGGATGCCAAGCCCCATATGAGCCTTTTTAATTCAATGAATTCAGAGTACTTCCTCTTCCATGATCTCCCAGTATACTGGGAAATTTCTGATCAACAGCTTCACACCTGTCCCTTATGAATACTCATTGGCTTAGGCAGAATCTATCTCTAGGCTTTTGCTTCTTCATGCTGGGCCTGCATTTTTGACGTTTCTGTTGTCCACTGTGCAAAGTCCAAACTGGGAACATAGTCTGTCTTTTTAAAAAAACATTACTTTCCATCTTAGAATCAATATGAAATATTGATTCCAAGGCAGAAAAGTGCTAACAGTTGAGCAATCAGGGTTAAGTGACTTTCCCAGGGTCACACAGCCAGGCAGTGTCTGAGGCCAGCTTTGAACCTAGGACTTCCCAACTCCAAGTCTGGCTGACTATCCCCTGAGCCACCTTACTGCCTGTGGCACATAGTTTATCTTGGCACGCTCTCTTAGTAAGACCAAAAATCAGGACTCCCTTGCGATGGATGACATTATGGAGACATTGCCTAAGTCTGAAAAAGAAAATTTTAATATAAACTTTGATTCCATCTGTCTTTCAAAAGAAAAAACTCATGATAATTGCCTTTAATCATATTCATTTACCATTTTCTCAGATGCTTAACAGCTGAAAGGTTGGGGGAGGCACGAGTAATTAATAAAAGCCGTTCTCCCTTGATTTTACATTTTTGTGGATGTTTAAAATGTCACCACCAGTGCCCCCACATTACTCAGCTGATTTATATTACATTTCAGAAACAAACCTGCTGAAAAAACCCACATGTTCATATTTAGAGTGTTTCTGAGGGTGAATCCAATCCTACTTATTAAAAAAAAAGACTTTCAAAAGCTACTGATTATGAAGAAGCCATCCTCAAGAAAAGTTCAATTAACAGATGAACAATATATTGTAAATATTTATATCTTAACATTCAATTTGAACTTCTTTTCAGGACTAGGAATTAGCCCATTGGGAACTCAGCAGTAGCTACACTTCCCTTTCTATCATGGAAAATGTAAAATGTTCCCTTAATAATTTAATTCATTTCAGCAAGCATTTTCTAGGCCACTACTGGTTTTTATCCTTTGTACTTAAAGAGAACTAAAATAACATCAGTGTGTCAGGGTTAATGTACAGTGTGTCCAACTGTGGATGATCAAACCAATATGAGTTCAGAAGGCTCTAACACAGGTTTGGCACAGGAAGCTCAACTGAATACTGGGGATAAAGATGTCTCTAAATTTGCATCTATATCCCTATTATGTAACAGACATCATGCAAAAGTGAAAACAAAAGCATTCCCTGTCCTCAAGGAAATAATTATATTCTATTGGGGGGAGAGGAGGAGAGATGAACAATAAGGATACAAATAATGAAATGAAATATTTCCATAAAATAAATTTAAAGCATTTGAGATTGGAGGAAAACAGCAATCACTGGCAAAGGCTTCCTATAGGAGGTGACACCTGAACTGTGTTTTGAAGAAAAAGGTGATGAGCAATAGATGCAGGAGGAAGCATACATATTCAAATTTGGCCAATATGTTGATTTGTTGTTTGATTTTGTTTAATTATACTTGTGTTACAAGAGAGCATCTATGCAGGGAGTGAGAGTCATTGGGAAGTGATGGTAATGTTGAAAAAAAAGAAAAGAGCATCAATAAAACATTTAAAAAGAAAAAAATAGAAGTGAGTGAGAAATGAAGAGTAGAGGCAGCAAATGTAGACAGCTTTTTCTAAGAGTTTAGCTGTGAAAAAGAGGAGAGAAATATAAAAATAGCTTGAGGAGATGGCAGAGTCAAGTAAGGGGATATATATATATATGGATAAAGGATACTGGGGTAAGTCTATAGGCAGTAGAAGAAGAAACAGGATAGACAGAAACATTCAGAGAAAGAAAGGGAGTGAGGAAGGAATTAAGAAATGTAGGAAGGGATGGAGGAAAAGAGGGAGGGAGAGAGGAAGGAAGGAAGGAAGGAAGGAAGGAAGGAAGGAAGGAAGGAAGGAAGGAAGGAAGGAAGGAAGGAAGAGAGG
>NC_058132.1:311911902-312063504 GCF_016433145.1 Gracilinanus agilis | reverse complement strand
GATGGAGGAAAAGAGGGAGGGAGAGAGGAAGGAAGAAAGGAAGGAAGGAAGGAAGGAAGGAAGGAAGGAAGGAAGGAAGGAAGGAAGGAAGGAAGAGAGGAAGAAGAGAAAGGGAGATTGGAAATTAGAATAAAGGAAAGATGATTGATTGTTGAAGTAACAAGTCAAAGATGAGAGGGAGAGAATGTGATCAAGGGTACATGTAAAAGTGCTACCATATCTTCATTAGAGACTGAATCAAAAGAGAAGAAAATGGAGAGAGGTAGTCAGGGACATTGAAATGTAGAATAGTAGAGAAGAAGGAGTATACAATGAATGGCCTCTATTTCTCAATAAAACATGTGATGAGGGCCTCTGGTGAGAGGGCAGGGGCAGGGAATAGTCGGATAGGTTTAAAAAGGGAAGAAAAAGTTTCACAACAGTAACTGTGGAGAATGATGGAGCCAATTAGGGAAAAATAAAGGGACAAGTCATCTTGAAGGAATGCTGACCTTGAAAAGGATTGATGTCACTATGAGGATGAAGAATAGGAAGAGAAGTAAAGCCCAATCTCTGAAGCCATTCTCTGTCTAGATCTCTTTATCATCTCTGATAATCTGATAAGGACAGTTTAGTTGATAAGGAAATAACAGGACTCTGAACATCTTTTGTCTCATGCTTCCAGCTCTGGCTCCAGGAGCATGGAGTTTATTATATATGTTTCAAGACTCACTTCACACAAAAGAACCCCCCTGAAACTTTGCAGATGCACAGAAGTTATAAATTATGTCATATCAAAACACAAAACATTGGCTTCAGAATAGACCAAGGCCAAGGCTGAATTTTGACTAGGTTCTTATCAGAAAGGCAAGTTGGGGAACATTCCTCCCAGGGTCGAATTGCCCCCGCTAAGGTTTTGGCCTTGGCTATACCAGGCAGCTGCATTCCCAGGCAAAGGGGAACAGTGTTAACCCTTTAAATTCAGGTTTGCTAGGAACTTAAAGCTTTTCAATAAGGCCACAATACTTTTCAACAAGAAATCACAAGGATCACAAAAGGGGTCAAAAGAGGAGTCTCAAATTTTTTATCTATTCTCTTACTGGCTTCCCACAATTCTCCCAAAACTTGATAACACTGGCAATTCCAGCCTCCAGAATTAGACTCCATCTCCCCTCATGGGTCTAAAAGTAGTTCTGAAAGGGTTGGGGTAGGGGAGAATGGATCTAACATTATATCTCACAGGCCCCTTCTGATGTTCTTCCCCACTTTGATTATTGGCTGATATTAGTCAGTCAGATTAAATAAGCTATTAAAATAGGTATTTACTATCGTAATAGTTGTTACAAAATATTCTCCTACTTGTGATATCTTCATATACACCCAGGGCTCTCAATGAGCCACCTAGCTACCTCTTCTTAATCCTGTTATGGCAAATTGCCTTGTCATCTTATTTTAAATAGGTTGTGGTCATTGATTGATTGCCTCAATCCACTCCCACCCTTATAGTATTATAGCAGACTATGGTCAAATAGAGGGGAATTAAGAATATAATTAAACAAGTGTGAGAGGTGGTCATATCAAAGACAGGTCTACTCCTCTTTGTGGTTAAGAGGGATAAAATGTAAGTTGAGAGAATTGAGGGGCTTATAAGCTAGAAGACTCATGTGAGAGGACATTGACATGTATATTGACATTCTCAAATATAAGGAGAGTAGTTAAAATAGAGAAGACTCAAAACCAATTACTGAACTTCTTGAGAAAGAATGATCTGCTGAACATGATGGTGCACACTTGTAATCCTTGCTATCAGGAAGACTGAGGCTGGTGGATCTCGAGTTATGTAGTTTTGAGCTGCAACTTGCTAAGCCAATCAAGTCTCTATGCTAAGTGTTGTATTAATATGGTGAACTCCAAGGAGCTGGGAGACTCTAGATTGCCTAAGCATAGTCAAACTGGCCTAGGTTAGAAACAAAGAGGTCAGTGCTCCTTGCTGACCTAGAAAAAACAAGACTGTAAAAGAGCACCTTTATTTCCAGCCTGGGTGAGATAAAAAGATCCAGTTTTCATTAAAGATACTGAGAAACAAAGAAAGAGAATGGTCCAAGGACCAGTAAATAACTTCCACTAGAAACTGTTTAGAATGATAGAACAGGGAAAACCTTGAAGAAGAGGCTACTGAGTTATATCAGAAGAGTTTTAGAAATGGCCATGTGAACCAAGAATATTCCTATTTCTCCTCCTGACTGACAAGGGCAGGCAAGATGAGCAGAGGGTGAGAAATGTGCCTGGTACTGAAGAGGATAACCAAGAATGCAGTGTCTTCTAAATATCAGATCAAAGGGATATAAGGGGAAAGGTTGGGATGAAGGAAAAAAATTGAACAAAGGCTCCAGAAGGCACAATGAAAGATGTTGGCAATGGCAGGCAATAAGCTAAGGAGGGCTGAGGTAGATGGATACAAAATAAAAAAGAGTGGAAACAAAGGATAGGGATGGTTTTAAGTTAGGCAGCCTATGGCTCTGTATCACTAAAATTGGAAAAAGAAAAGTTGGAAGTTGGTTAGCCACAGGATAAGAACCTTTTGACTAGAGTGTCCACCTGTATCCCATGAATGGCAGAAGGCTCCACCAATTCTCTCTCATATACCAGTTAAGAAGAGAGACTGGACCTGGTATCAGAACACTCACTACTCACAGATGAGTTTTTTTTTTTAATTTTTATTTCTTTAGATTTAAATATTTTATTTTTTTTATAAAAAATTTTCCATGGTTACATGATTCTTGCTTTTACTTTCCCCTTCACCTCCCTCCCCATATCCAACACACATTTCCACTGGTTATAACATGTGTGATCAATCAAGACTTATTTACATATTATTGATAGTTGCATTGGTGTGGTCATTTTGGGTCTACATCCCCAATCATGTCTGCATCAACCCATATGTTCAAGCAGTTGTTTTTCTTTCACAAATGAGTTTCTGATGGTGGTTTGGTGTCTGAGTTTTCAGACCTAAAATAGATCCTTCCAGGAAAGTGAGTGGTGGCTAGAATCAAAGAATTTGGTTCTGATACCTGAAAGCTGAGTTCTGGGCTGAATCAAATCCAACAACAAAAACTTCAAATGTATATTTTATGTGTAAGACACTAAAGATTTAAGGGAGGGGGAGATGAGAAGAAAACATTCCCCTCTGAGAGTTTCCATTCTAGGATAGGCTTAGGAGTAAATATAACACATATGCACAACACAATACAATATGTACAACACCTCTGTGAGGTAGATGCCATTATTATCCTCATTTGCAGTATCCTTGGATGCAGTTAGGTAAAATAGTGGATAGAGAGCTAGACCTTAAATCAGGAAAATATAAATTCAAATCCAGTCAAGTTACTTAATCTCCATCTGCATCAGTTTCCTCTCCTGGAAATTAGGATAATAGCAACACCTTCTTCATAAGGTTGTTGTCAGAATAAAATGAAATAATATCTGTCAAGTGCTTAGCATAGTGCTAGACACATACTAAGTTCTTAGTGTTTGTTTCCTTCCTTTCCCTTCCATTTTACAGATGAGAGAAGTGGATCTCAAAATTAAATGGCCACACAGTCAGTGTCAAAAGCAGAATTCAAACACAGATAGCCTCCAGTCCCCTTCTGATGTTCTGCTGCACCAGGCTACCTCTTAAAGAGAGCTGTATTATTTTTGATGGTGTTGTTGTTGGTATTGTTCTTGTTACTGATGGTGGTGATGGTGGTGGTGGTGTTTTCCTCCAGGAAAAAAGACTTACTTACTCTAGGGAAACAGCTTCATGAAAGAGGTACTTCACTAAAATGTCTCACAAAAGAGAACAAGTCCCATAGCAACTGTGCAGCAATTTCCTCATTTGCCCAAAGCTCTAATTGGAGGAGATTCTACTTACACAACAAGGCAATTTTCTCCACAATTGCAAAGGCCCCCTGAGCATCTCTGAAGCTGCCTCCTTGTTAGCCAGAAGGTGAGTGGTAACATTTCAGCACCAGGCTTAGAACAAATCCTGGTCCCTGGGGCCAAGAGCCAAGCAAACCAGGTGGGTTGCTTCTAATTACTGCTGTAACCAAGAAAAGCCATCCACTTTAGGAAGACGGTAATACTCAGGACAATCTATGAAGTTTGGAAAATTGAATTTTTTCCAAGCCAGCCATTGTCCATCATTGTGAGACCAATTGTCCAAGGTCATAGAAACATGTCAGGCTCTTCAAACTGTTGCCTGATCCCCACTTCAGACCATTGCTTTGTTCAGGAGCCCAGCTATCAGAGGAGGAAGAAGTCAGATAAAAGGATAAAATTCTCCAGGCATGGTAGAATCGCTGATACCGTGAATCTCCTGAGTTCTGAGCTGCTGTGGGCCAGGTTGATTGAGTGTCCACTAAGACTAACATAAATACAGTGAGCCCTAAGGAGCAGGGAGGCCACCAGATTGCTGAAGGAAGGGTGAACCAGCCCACATTAAAGGCAGAGGTCAAAGTTCCTCTGACAATTAATTAGTGGCAGGATTGGACCTTAAGAGTGGCCCCTGCACTCCTGTGACCTCTTAAAGGGAAACACAATCTCTAAAAAAAAGAGAGAGAGAAAAGAAAAGAAAAAAAAGAAAAGATAAAACCCAAACCAAGCCATTCCACAAAAGGTTGAGGACAAAGGTAGAAGGAAGACAGTGGATTTCCAGTTCCCTGAATTCACCCACTTGGTAGCATTTGCCTTTCTGTGCTAAATCTATTATTTGGGGCGGTCACTTGCTTTCTATCTCAAGGGCTAAGGAACTGGATAAATAAAACTATTAGAGTTTCCTTTTGACTTTAGCAATTTAAGGCCACCTTTTTCTACAGTCCTTAAGGCTGACTGAAACCAGAGGCTAGGAAACTCATTGTCCACAAACTTTATCTACCTCCAGTTCTCATTTAAACTGACCCCCATGAAGCATTGTTCACACAACAATCTGGTTTATGAGCAATGCTCCCAAGCTTCCTTCCTACCACAACAAATGACAAAGAGACAAAGTCACGAAACACTTGCTCATTAATGTCAAAATGGGCCAAAGGCATTGAAGACTGGGACCAAAGATAATTCTATGCAGACCAGTCAAAAGCTAGCACATTTGGGGCCTTTGATATGGGGTCTTTGCTCTCAAAGACTCAAAAAAATTTTTTTAAGCAAAGAAAGAAAAATCCAGGTGATTCATGTGAAATATTAATTAAAATGCAAATTAAACTGAAACAGTGTGACTTTAAAATGTGCTCTCTGAAGTTTTCATGAATATAAAGCATATGACAGGCTCCTGTTTTAAATGATCTGCATAAATGTATGATGTTGAAAAACTGCTTGACTTGAAAATCACCCACCGAGGTGAGGAACGGTGAATCTTTGACAGGAACAGTTACATTTCAGGAAAAGGGCAAAAGGAAAGAAGGGTAGACTCCTTGAGAAAGTAGCACGGTATGGTAGAGAGTGCCTTGACTCTGCAGTCCGAAAACCTGGATTGAAATCACACTTCTGCCACTTACCATCTATGTAACCTTGGGTAAATCATTTAACCACCCTCAGCTTCCATTTCTTCATCTATTAAATCAGGGGGACTTGGAGATCTCTCTCAAAACTAGATTTATGATCTCATCCCAGTGATGATGAATTAAAGTCCTCTCCCACTGACCTGTGCCTATCTAGGAGGGTACCATAACTGCTCTGGGTACTAGATCTGAGTAGATCTCTATATTTTTACCTAAATGAATTTAAGATGATAACTGAAGATGAGGTGGCACAACATTTTTTTAAATGATATCAGAGATTTCGGTTCATTCCAAAATTCTATTTTGGTATCAGGAAGAGAGGGGCTAGACAAGTTCCAATTTAGGGAGAGAAAAAGAGGTGAATAGATAAGAAGATAAGTCTACACTGATTCCCTTAGGAGTTGGGGGTAGGTGGGTGGGAGCAGGACTTAGCTCTAAAATGAAGGAAAAAATGACTCATACCATACAAAATTACAGCTAGTAATTATAGGGATGCAGAGGTTGATGAGAATAGTGGCACCAATTTTACTAAGAGGCCATCTACTTTTCTACCAATCTGTAGCACTGTGCAACCTTGACCAAGTCATAAACAATTTTTTTTGGACTTGGTTTACTATTACAGCAACTGAAGTGACTTTGAACATACGTACAAGGTCATGATCATATAAGTTATGATACAGTCATGCATTTAAAGGAATAACAAAACAGCATTGTTATCTCCCAAACAAGATCATAAATTTTCTTCTTTTAGCCCCTTCTTCCCCTCCCCATACCATAGAAGGCAGAGCCCGGCAAACAGTTAGGTAAAGTTGATTATATTTTTTGTGCTTCCACTTCTCAGTTCACTCTCTGGAGGTGAATGTTCACACGTTATTCTTCAAATCTTAAATCTGTAGCAGTATATAATGTTCTCTTAGTTCTACTCATTTCATTCTTCATTATCTCATGTAGTTCTTTCTAATTTTTTTTAACTTTAATCTGCACAGAGGCTCCTACCTGGCTCAGTGGATTGAGAGCCAGGTCCAGAGACGGGGGGTCCTGGGTTCAAAAGTAACCTCAGACATTTCCTAGCTGTGTGACCCTTGGGCAAGTCACTTGAACCCCATTGACTAGCCCTTACCACTCTTCTGCCTTGGAACCAACACACAGTATTAATTCTAAGACAAAAGGCAAGAATATAAAACATTAATCTGTTCATCATTTCATATGGCACAGTTTTCCATAAAAATCATATGCAATATTTGATCAGCTATTCCCCAATTTTGGGGCATCCACCCAATTTTGAATTCTTTGCCACCACAATGAGAACTGTTATAAATATTTTGGAACATATGAGTTGTTTTTCTTTTTCCTTCAAGTCGTTTTATGCTGAGCCTTTGTTTTCCTATTTCTAAAATGGGTATAATAATAGAAATTAATTATCAGGGAGTAGAAATGCAGAAGAAAAACATATGATTGATCATATGGTTCAATGGGGATATGATTGGGGATGCTGGCTTTAAATGATCACTCTAGTGCAAATATTAATTAAATGGAAATAAGTTTTGAACAATGATGTATGTAAAACTCAGTGGAATTGCTTGTTGGCTCTGGGAAGGGGGAGAGATGAGGGGAAGAAAAGAACATGAATTATGGAACTATGGAAAAGTATTCTTAATTAATTAATTAATTGATTGATTTTTGTCTTTTAAAGAGATGCATGTTGAAATCTGAAAAAAAAATTTAACTATTACAAGAGGACAAAAAGAACCCGGAAAGCTCCTTAGTCAGCAAACATTTTTAAAACTTGTCAGGTGTTTACATGCTTTGTGTCATATGACCGCTGCAATAATTCCTTTAGCATAGGTACTATTGTTATGCCTGTTTTAGGTTGTTGTATAGTTCCACAAATAGAATGATAACTTTGATTTTTGTAATATGCAAATAGATTTGGCTATAATTTTTTTTCTTTCATATCATTTTTGGGCATCCTATAGACATATTCATAGATTAATAAACAAGCATTAAAACAACCTTTTCCCCTCTTTCTTCTCTCCTTAAAAAGAAGTGCCTTCACCTATTATTCAAATTTCTATTTCTTTTTTTTTAAACTCTTACTTTCTCTCTTAATATCAATTCGAAGTCAGAAGAAGGGGAAAGACTAGACAATTAGTGTTAAGTGACTTGCCCAGGGTCACACATATAGGAAGTGTCTGAGGCCAGATTTGAATGTTAGTCTTCCCAAAACCAGGCCTGGAACTTTATTTCCTATACTACTATTTGCTCCCCCAAAATTTCCATTTCCTAACAGTTTGTTTAGCATTTTCTTTTGTCTTTTTTGAATCACAAATATGGTTAATCATTTCACAGTTGACTTCTCTCTATCCTTGGGCAAATTCCTGAAAGATAATATGAAGGTCAGTGAAGGAGGAGAACCCCTTCACCAGACAGGAATATTACTAAGCCACCACCAGATCCAGGGCTCCATTGAAGTTCCCTCTACCAATAAATTTTAGCAGTCATCTAGATACAACAGTGTTTAGAGGACCAGGCCTGGAGTTGGGAGGACCTGGGTTCACATCTGGGTTCCTAGCTATATGACCCTGGGCAAGTCATTTAACCCTAATTGCCTAGCCCTTTCCACTCTTCTATCTTAGATTTGATACTAAGATAGAAGGTAAGGGTATAAAAAAAATTTTTTAATGTATTTTAGCAGCTGCTCTGTAGTTTCTAGTTATGTCTTGCCCAGTATTATAGAGCATCAGAGACAGGAACTATTTCTAATTTCTAATTTCATTCTAAGTCTCTACACACTAGACTGTGTGCTGCTTCTCCAATACAACTAGAAGGAGAAATGTGTTAACAAATAGATAATATTAAGACATTACACAAGGCTTACATCATGGTATCTTCCATTTATGTGAGGGATTGGCAAGAAACTTTTTTAAAAAAACTAATCTAAAAATATGAGAACCAACACAAGAACCATCCAAACACACTGAAAAATTCTTTCCCCTGTTTGGGATTTTTAAATCTACTTTATAGACACCCATGTAGCACTCAGATTATCTTATTATTTCTCATTCTTACTACATGACTGGCCCATCTCCTTTTATGATCATTTTTTCCCTGGACCTGTGATTTCATTCTTGTAGTGAATTCCTAGTAAAAGACTGCCTCTACTGATTCAGGTCAGCATTGATTTACCTTGTCTTGGTAACAACTCAAAGACAGAAGGGCATAAAACTAGGCAAATAGAGTTAAGTGACCTGCCCCGAGTCACACAACTAGGAAGTACCTGAGGCTGGATTTGAAGCCAGGTCTCCTCCCAACTCCAGGCCTGGTCCTCTATCCACTGTGCCACCTAGCTACCCCTCATCTTTTTTTTTAGGTGGAGTAGGAGGTTAAGTGACTTGCCCAGAATCACACAACTAGAATGCATCTAAGGTCAAATTTGAACCCAAGTCCTCTCTTCTCTAGGCCTGGCACTCTCTCTACTTATAAGAAATAATTTGATCCCACCCCTATTTTAGTAGAACCCTGTCCATCTTAAACCAATAATTTTGTTCCTATGGTTAGTTCTAATCAATATTATTTATGTTGGTGTGATTGTATAGATATAGTGATTAGTTACTTATTATTGACAAACAATAATCAGAAACAACTAGTTATAGTTTATGGCTGAATAGGTTCAAAAAAGTAGTCTTTCCTCACATAAAACTCTGTTAAACTTTAACTTCACCACACAGCTTGAAGGGAGGTGTCTTCCCAGATGTCACAAGCTTCAGTGAATATCCCCATGACACATGAAGAGCCCGTCCACCCTATGTCACTTCCTCCTCATGAACCATGTCAACAGGCCTGGCCTGGACAAGAGGTTTGATCTAATACTGTATCTAATACTGTTCTAGCACCCTGGGAACCACAAAGACTGGTGGTCATGAAAATGGGTTGTAGATGGTCTCGTTGCCATGAAGATGGGTTGTAGATGGGCTGGTTGCCATGAAGATGGGTTGTAGATGAGCTGGTTGAAAATTTGCACCTTATTCTTTGGTAGCAAAGTGCCAAGGGGCATACCAAAAATATGGAGTCCATTGATTTTCGAGATCTATTTATCATCTCTGATAATCTGATAAAGACAGCTTATTTGATAAGAAAATAATGGGACACAGGAGATGATCTTGACTGTTAATTCATAGCTGCTTCTCCCAAGTGCCATTGAGTCACAAGTTTATTATATATGAAAATTCAAACTCCCTTTCACCCACAAGCACAGAGTTTTACAGCTCCGTAGACATTGCAATGAGTTTAGACAACACACAGAAACTCAGAAACTTCAAGATGAAGTTAAGAACGAGGCTGGACTTCCAGCTGCGTGATTATCAGCAAGCTACGTCTGAGAATATTTTTCTCCTGGGCAAAATGCCCCTGCTAAACTAAGGTTTTGGCCTTGGGTGGATTTCTGACCAAAAGGGAGAATGTTAACCTCTTAACTGCTGATCTGCTAGGAACTTAAAGCTTTTCAATGAGGCCACAATAATTTTCAACAAGAAATCACAAGAATCACAAAAGGAGTCAAAAGAGGAGTGTCAGATTTTTATCTATTCGAGACTCTGTTTCTCTTATTGGCTTCCCACAATTGATGAGATAATGCACTGCCTGACCAGGCATATAAGGACAGGGCTGGGCACTGAAGGATATAAAAGCTGGACTCCAGAGAAGATAAGGAGCTTAGACCATGAGGAAGGGATCCTATTTGTTGGAAGAGGCCAAGTTCCTCTAATAAACAGTTATTGGTTTGGAGCTCTGTCTCAGTTGTTTTATTGCAGATAAGACAAATTTCTGGCATTATACATCTAGCATATATACATAAGATATCCCTCATCTATTACTTATAATTATGAACAATTGCCTGGAGCCAATGAGAGGTAAGAGCCTTGCTCATGGTCACTTAATGAGTGTGTATCAAAGGCCAACCTTGAAGCCTAGACTTCCAAATCTAAGGCCCACTGTCTATCCATGATATCTGAGTTTTTCTTTTTCTTTTTCTCTTTTTCAAGTTTTTCTTTTTTTTTAACCTTTACCTTCTGCCTTATCATCAGTTCTAAGACAGAAGAATGGTAAGGTCTGGGCAATCAGGGTTAAGTGACTTGCCCAGAGTCACATAGCTAGGAAATGTCTGTGGCCAGATGCTTCCTCTCTTTCTTAAAGTTTCCCAGGGCATTGGGAAATTAAAGGGTTTACTTAACCATCACCACAGAGCTAACAAATGTTAGAGACAGGGCTCAAACCCACATCTTTATGCCTCCAAGGAAAGCCTTCTGTGCACTATGCCACTGACTTTCACCAGAAGAATATTAGTGTTAAAAATATGTGTTTCTTGACAGAATAAAAGCGCAGGATCAATTAATTATTTTCAAGATGATATGCTTCTTCTTTTAGTTGATTCTAGGAAGAGCTCATTGTCCATCTGACCTTTATTCCTACAAAAAAAAAAACAAGATGGCCCAAATAAGAATGAAGGAATAAATACTGAAAATATATATGTATACATATTCATATTCTATTCTCTACTTCTTTTATGGTTTTTTTAATGGGGGAGGAATCTATGACTATGTCTATACAATGCCTAATGATAGCAAGAAAGAAAACATCATGACCATTCCCATTTAGGTGTTACAGCAACCAAAACCATGCTGACATTTGATTTTACTCTCCTTTCAATCCAATAATAGTCAAGTAAATCTAGTGAATCTTTTCTCTGTTGTCAAAAGAGCTGAATCAACTTCATTGATTTCATAGTCATCCTCACCATCTGAATGGCTTATGACTAATGTTCATGGGCAGAAAGTCCAGTCACAAAATTCTCTGTTTTAAAGCAATGTTCCTCTCCCTCCCCCTCCCCCCCTGCTTTTTTTAGATTCTACTGCCCTTTGTTTTAGTGAGAACTTCAGCACCTCTAAATTCATTTCATTGTCTCAGTCAGGAATATGATTTAGAAATGAAGAAGCCTTGGAAATTAGCTAGTCCAAACTCAGATGGGAAACTGAGGCCCAAAATGATAAAGTGATTTAATCAAAATTTCATTTTAAGTAGAAGAGTCAGAAATCAAATCTTCCAAATCTCTTTCCCTGCTAATTTTCAGAGGTACCTTTCTTTCTTGCTAGATTGCTGCAGTTGTAAAGCTTTTTGAGGGAAATAGGAAGTGCTATGGGCTCTATTTTCCCTAACCAACAACATACTTTAAATATATGAAATTTATGTGTCAAAAGTGAAATGTCTCTTTGGCTAATCAGTTTAAAAGGAATGAGATTGTAAACTGAAAATAAGTATGCACTAGATTTTGCTGTTGGAAATCTAGCAGACTTCTTGTTCTCATTTTTTATTTGGACAAATAAGGGTAAAAAATAATGTAACTTTAAAATGATTTCATGGTTTCATAGACCTTACACTGAGAAGGGACTTTGAGGCTTTCATACAGGCCTTTGTCTGAAAACAGATTAAGGATTATACCCATTTTACAGATAAGGAAACTGAAAACCAAGATGACTCAAATGGGAATCAAGAAATAAATATTGAAAGAAAATGAATACATTCATACTCTACTTCTCTTTATTCTTTTTATGTTGTTGTTGTTGTTTGGGGCGGGGTGGAGTCTACAACTGTATCTATATAATACACAACAATGGCAAGAAAGAAAAAATCATAGCTAATCCCATTTGGGTGTTGACAGTGAAGTCAATAATTTAACCAAGGTTACAAAACTTCTTGAGGTAAATTGAGTTTGAGAATTCAGGCCTCCTGCCTCCTAGTACAGTGCTTTTTATAGAACAACTAAAATGGAAACCATACAGAATGTCCTTATCTCTTAATGAATATTCACATTTTCATTCAATTAGCTGTATATCCACATCAAGGAAAAACTTATCATCCCTAGGTATTGAAATACCTTGTGCTTGTCTCTTGGTACCATTTGTGCTACTCTTAAATATGTTAAATAAAGATATTATTTAAAGCATACTCTAAGATTCCATAAACACTACTTTTTTTTTTTTTTGATTGTAAAGTAATTTACTAAAGGCACTATTGTTTAAACATCAAACTAATCATTTGTTATCCAATAAGGTACATCATTATTTTAACATGACAAAATGATTCCAAGAGATACATGGATAGTAGTAGGTAGTTCCAACATTTCTTAAATCCACAGCCTCCCTACTTGAAGGAGATCCCAGCCCCCAAAGTCCATTCATACAACAAAGCTGCATTACCCACAGTCACCTCGGAGGGGAGCTTGTGCACATAATTGGTCCAGGGAGTCTGCATGACTAGGATCACATCAGGCTCCAGCATCCTAGAGTTGAGCACATGCACACTTTACAGCTGTGCTGTGGAGGTGCCTGTGAGTGGTGGCAAGTTACATTTTCAACTACAGAGCATGCTTTTTGTTGTCCTCAGTCAGCTCCCTCCCCCTCCCCCCACCAGGCTGAACTAGCTTCTCTATTCATCACAGAGCCAAGTGGGGAAGGTCACTCCTGAGGTGGCAGCAGCCCAAAGGAGGGAGCCACCATTCTCTTGAGAGGCTGCAGGTTTAAGCTTTAGAGACTCCAAACCTCTGCCACTGAGGAAGTCATAGGTTTCTTGTTATGAGTGAACAAAATGGTGATGGTGAACAAGAACAGAAAACGGAGACAAGAATATCCCACAGGCAATCACATCTTGAATTTGTGTTAACAATACGGGAAGCACACCCGCTGTTTTAAGGCTTTACCTTGGTACAAAATATCAAGCCAAAAAATTTCATTACAGTTTTAAAGTTGTTTTGGGACAGTCCCAACTGAGTATTTACAGGTAAGAAAAAATTGGGATTTTTCTTTAAAAACATAGCAGGCTCAGATCAAACCCAAGTAAATATGACCCTTCACACTGAATTTGAGAGGGGGATTTGCACACTTGCTGCAAACTCATCCCCATAAGTCCCTGATGTTGGTTTGATTTGAGACGCTACTAACCTTAAACCCCATCAAGTTGGCTCATTCTACCAAAGAGCCTAATAACTACAAGTTTAATTGTTCTGTCCAGAACAGGATTCAGCCTAGAAACTTCCCTGCTTTCCTTTGATTGTTCAACCTCCAAAGGTTTCTTTTCCAGGTTATGTCTTCTGCTGGGAAAGCTGAAGAGATTTTTTTTTCCAGTGTGGATACAATCAGGCAAAAGGTTCCATTTAGCGAGTCAAGATTAGAAGTTGGCAGAATGCTTGAAAGTAGTTAATGTATCTTTTCCATTGATTGAAGAAAATGAGGACTAACAGGGTCCTAGGAAGAAAATGAAGAATTCTCGAAGACCAGCGTCTGCTAATGTTGGGCATCCATGAAGACAAAAACAGGAGCACTGCTGACTGTAGTGCAATCCACTGCATGAGCAGGAGGGTTCAGTGGTTAGAACTACATTCCAGCTTATAATAAAAAGACATGGGTTCTCTACATTAAATACAGCCATCTCCTGCCCAGAATTAGGACCACAAACATTGAAATGTATCTCTTAGATCTGAAAATTTGTCTTTATTTTTTACAAAATGGAATCCAGGAAGTTTAAAAGGCAATATACCAGAAGGCTTAAGTGTAGTAGAATTGGGTGGTCATTCAAAGCATTCAAGGAATATGGTAATATAAATATCTGAAAAGCATCTTTTAGAATAAATGTTCAAAACAAAATGTATAACTCATTCCAAACTAAAAATTGAGCTTCATAGCACATTTTCCTGAACAGAAAATATTCAACAGTTTAACATTTGTGAAATCTCTCTAAAGCCCTGAAAGCTTTTTCCTCAGTTAGTTACATTAGAAGACTTGCCTTTGACTGAATTCCTTCCTTTTCACACATGGGAAAGTATTACAGAGGTCCACTGTTAAAAACAGACAATATGTTGCACACTCAACAAAGCCCAGAATACAAAGCGGCTGAAGTGGCCTCGGGTTACGTTTAATAGTCATCTCCTCTGCTGACAACTTCTTTGCATGTTGGGCGTAAGAGGATGGTGTGCTCAAATTGTGCTGTGTAGGAGCCTTTGATGTCACATAAGGGAGGGTAGGGATCCACAATGCCCAAGTCACACAGATTCTTGAGAGCCATCAGGTATTTGCTTTCTCCTAGGCGATCTAGCCACCTGCGGCAGAAGGCCAGAGTACCAAAGTTTTCGTTGATGACATTTAACAAATGTTTTGCTCTTGGAAGTCTTATTGGCACATGTCCAACATCAAAATTTTTCATATAATGTGAGCATTCCATATCGTCATGTACCACACCTTTCCCTGTACTGCCAAAGGTTTCTATGGCGTATACTTCTCCTTCCTCCATTCTTGTTGCTTCTCCTCCTTTGACAATGGGCACCGTTTTCCCAGCATGTATTCTATATGGCCCAATTGAATGCCCGTTAAGATTTCGAATGGGTTTCACTTGATATGTTTTGCCATCAATTTCAACCTCATAAGATTCCATAACTTCTTGAATGGCCTCACCAACATCACAGAGGCGAACATCAATTCCAGCACACTTTATTCCAGTGTTAGTAGCATCTTTTACAGCCTTTAACAATGTGTCATATTTGGGGTTGAAAGTGACAGTAAAAGCACAATCAATAATCCTACCACTGATGTGTGTTCCAAAATCTATCTTGCAAATATCATCATATTGCAAGACTGTAGGGTCTCCAGCATTGGGAGTGTAGTGGGCTGCACAGTTATTGAGGGAGCAGCCTGTAGGGAAGGCAAGTCCTGCATTTAGGCCATTCTCTTTTATTAGCTTACGGGAACAATCTTCCAGTTTTTCACAGATCTCGATCATGGTCATCCCAGGCTTGATCCAGCTCATTACATATTTCCTCACTTGTCTGTGTGCCTCAGCAGCTTCCCGAAAATCATTCCAGATTTCCTCACTGGCTTGGTCTAGCGCTTTCTTTTCTTCATTTGTGCTTCTCCAAGCTGCTGTACGCCCATCTTGTGTTGAGGGGTACTCGCATTCTTGGCCCTTTGGAAACACACCACTGGGATACAGGTCACATATGGGCACTGAGGGTGGGTCTGTCTGCACCTTCGGTCCTTTCTTCTTTTTCTTCTTTTTCTTTTTCTTTCCAGCTGCTCCATCTCCATCTCCATCCCCATCTTCATCGTCATCCTCTTTTTCTTTGTCCTCCAGGGCCTGCTTTTCCAGCTGTTTGACTACCTCATTGACAGAAGTCCCCGATTCTCCCTCTGTTTCCTGTTGTCCTGCTGCTCCGGCCTTGCCCTTCTTCTTCTTGCGGCGCTTCTTCTTGGCTGTTTCCTCGGCCGTGGCGGCTGCGCCGTCGTCCTTGTCGTCCGGCTCCAGCTCGCCGTTCAGGTGCCTCTCCGCAGCCGCCGCCTGCGCCGCCTCCACGCCCGCCATGTTGCTCCATAAACACTACTTTTATCTACAGAATCTATTCCAAATAAAAACTGACAAAACATCGCTATCCCCATACTGCAAAAAGGGTCTTCAATACATACATACCTTGATAGATTGCAAGAGGAAGGGAACTAACACTTATTAAGAACCCTCTGTGTGCTTAGCACTTTACAGATATTTCATTCAATCTCACAACTATCCTGATAAGTAGGTTATTATTATCCGCATTTTCCAGATGAAAAAAATTGAGTTACAGAGAGATTAAATGACTTGCCCAAGCATCTCACAGCTGGTAAACACCCAATGCTAGATTAAAACTTGAATTTTCCTGATGCCAGTCCCAGCACTCTATGCACTGTGACATTTAACATACCCACTCTCAATGTTTCACTATTTTTTTTAAACCNCTCTCCGCAGCCGCCGCCTGCGCCGCCTCCACGCCCGCCATGTTGCTCCATAAACACTACTTTTATCTACAGAATCTATTCCAAATAAAAACTGACAAAACATCGCTATCCCCATACTGCAAAAAGGGTCTTCAATACATACATACCTTGATAGATTGCAAGAGGAAGGGAACTAACACTTATTAAGAACCCTCTGTGTGCTTAGCACTTTACAGATATTTCATTCAATCTCACAACTATCCTGATAAGTAGGTTATTATTATCCGCATTTTCCAGATGAAAAAAATTGAGTTACAGAGAGATTAAATGACTTGCCCAAGCATCTCACAGCTGGTAAACACCCAATGCTAGATTAAAACTTGAATTTTCCTGATGCCAGTCCCAGCACTCTATGCACTGTGACATTTAACATACCCACTCTCAATGTTTCACTATTTTTTTTAAACCCATAAATCTTTAAATCAATACTGTGGCCTTTGACAAAATACAGCATCCATTCCTATTGAAAACATTGAAAAGTATAGGAATAGAAGGACCCTTCCTAAAAATAATAAACAGTATATACCTAAAACCATCAACAAGCATTATATGCAATGGGGATAAATTAGAAGCCTTCCCAATAAGATCAGGAGTGAAACAAGGATGCCCATTATCACCTCTATTATTCAACAGAGTACTAGAAACACTACCAATAGCAATTAGAGAAGAAAAAGAAATCGAAGGTATCAAAATAGGCAAGGAGGAGACTAAGCTATCACTCTTTGCAGATGATATGATGTTATACTTAAAAAATCCTAGAGAATCAACTAAGAAGCTGGTAGAAATAATCAACAACTTTAGCAAAGTTGCAGGATACAAAATAAATGCACATAAATCATCAGCATTTCTATATATTTCCAACACATTAGAGCAGCAAGAGGTAGAAAGAGAAACACCATTTAAAATCACCCTAGACTATTAATATAAAATACTTGGGAATCTATCTACCAAAACAAACACAGCAATTATACGAAAACAACTACAAAACACTTTCCAAACAAATAAAACTGGATCTCAACAATTGGAAAGCCATTAATTATTCATGGGTAGGACGAGCTAACATAATAAAAATGAACATTCTACCCAAATTAATTTACCTATTTAGCACCATACCTATCAAATTACCAAAAAACTTCTTTACTGAATTAGGAAAAACTATAACAAATTTCTTTTGGAATAACAAAAGATCAAGAAGATCAATGGAAATAATGAAAAAAAAAATGTGAAGGAAGGGGGCCTAGCAGTACCAACATTAAACTATACTATAAAGCAGCAGTCATCAAAACAATATGGTACTGGCTAAGAGATAGAAGGGAGGATCAGTGGAATAGACTTGGGGGTAATGACATCAGCAAGACAGTGTATGATAAACCCAAAGAGCCCAACTTTTGGGACATGAATCCACTATTTGACAAAAACTGCTGGGAAATTTGGAAAACAATATGGGAGAGATTAGGTTTAGATAAACATCTCACACCCTACACCAAGATAAATTCAGAATAGGTGAATGACCTGAATATAAAGAGGGAAACTATAAACAAGTTAAGTGAACACAGAATAGTTTACTTGTCAGATCTGTGGGAAAGGAAAGATTTTTAAACCAAGCAAGAGTTAGAGAAAATTACAAAATGCAAATTAAATGATTTTGATTAATATTAAGCTAAAAAGCTTTTGTACAAACAGAAACAATGTAGTCAAAATCAGAAGGGAAACAACAAATTGGGAAAAAATCTTTATAACAAAAAACTCTGACAGGGGTCTAATTACTCAAATATACAAGGAGTTAAATCAATTGTATAAAAAAATCAAGCCATTCCCCAATTGAAAAATGGGCAAGAGACATGTATAGGCAATTCTCAGGTAAAGAAATCAAAAGTATCAATAAGCACATGAGAAAGTGTTCTAAATCTCTAATAATTAGAGAAATGCAAATCAAAACAACTCTGAGGTATCACCTCACACCTAGCAGATTGGCTAAAATGAAAGAAGGGGAGAGTAATGAATGCTGGAGGGGATGTGGCAAAACTGGGACATTAATGCATTGCTGGTGGAGCTGTGAACTGATCCAGCCATTCTGGCTGGCAATTTGGAATCATGTTCAAAGGGCTATAAAAGAATGCCTGCCCTTTGACCCAGCCATACCATTGCTGGGTTTGTACCCCAAAGAGATCATAGATAAACAGACTTGCACAAAAATATTTATAGCTGCGCTTTTTATGGTGGCAAAAAATTGGAAAATGAGAGGATGCCCTTCGATTGGGGAATGGTTGAACAAATTATGGTATCTGCTGCTGATAGAATATTATTGTACTGAAAAGAATAATGAACTGGAGGACTTCCTTGTGAACTGGAAAGACCTCCAGGAACTGATGCAGAGTGAGAGGAGCAGAGCCAGAAGAACATTGTACACAGAGACTGATACACTGTGGTAAAATCGAATGTAATGGACCTCTGTACCAGCAGAAAGCAATGACACAAGACAGCTCTGAGGGATTTATGGTAAAGAACGCTACTCACATCCAGAGGAAGCACTGCAGGAGAGGAAACATAGAAGATAAACAATTGCTTGAATGCATGGGCTGAGGAGGACATGATTGAGGATGTGGACTCGAAACTACCAACTAACAACAATATGGAAATAGGCCCTGAACAAGGACACATGATAAAACCAGTGGAAATGTGCGTTGGCCTTGGGTGGGGGGAAAGCGGGGGGATGAAGGGGAAAGTAGGGGCATGAAGCATGTAAACAGGCTAAAAATGAATATTAATAAATGTTTAAAATATTTTAAAAAATCAATACTGTGTATTGGTTCCAAGGCAGAGGAACAGTAAGGGTTAGGCGATGGGAGTTAAGTAAGTGATTTGTCCAGGGTCACACAGCTAGAAATGTCTGAGGTCAAATTTGAACTCAGGACCTCCCATCTCTAACCCTGGCTATGAATATAGATCAAAACATAAGGCAAATAATAATAGCATTTAATTAAGACATGAATCTACATTTAATAAGGAATTGTATCTTAGTTGTGAAACATTCTCATTTTTGCTTTAAGTTTCTCAAAATAATATAACTTTAAAATGATTTCACAGTCTCATAGAAACATTCTCAGAACCCATTCCCAAAAGGCTATAAATCTCCTAGACCTCTAGGCAAGTTACAATCTAATTTCTCTTTCATTCTTCTAGGTCACCAGCAGAGTAGGAGGGGACTCACTTTGTACTCACAGAGAAAAGCATGGTCCTTTTATTTCTCCTAGATTCCCATAGTCATCATTATCATCAACCTGATCCAGATGGACCATCAGAGTTCAGCACCCCATCTTCTCTTGCCACTCTCATCCATCTAAACCAGTGATTTCCAAAGTGGGCGCTACCACCCTCTGGTACAATCCAGGGAGGTGGTGATGGCCACAGGTGCATTTATCTTTCCTATTAATTGCTATTAAAAGCTTTAAAAAATTAATTTCCAGGGGGCTAAGTAATATTTTTTCTGGAAATGGGGCAGTAGGCCAAAAAAGTTTGGGAACCACTTATCTAAAGCTTTAGATCTTAATTTTAAACCTTCCCTCTTTTAAAACTGTACATTAATCATAGCCACTGCCTAGTGACTAGGCAGCTAACACTAACTGTACAAACAGGTCACTTAACCTCTAACTCAGTTTCTTTAAATGGAAAATTTGAATAATAATAGCATGTACCTACCAGGATGAGGATGAAATGAGATAATACTTGTAAAGCACTTAGCATAGTGCCTAGCAAATAGAAGGTGCTTAATAATGCTTATTTCCTTTCTTCCTAGTGGCAGTACCACTCTAAAAGCTGACAAATATCCCAAGCATTGTGGGGAATGAAGTCTACTACAAATTTCTCGTTCATGATAATAATAAAGCTTTCTCTAAACAACAGGGGCCTGGATTAGAATTAGGACCACTTTCTTCCCTGGATCCCTGCCTCTTCTCAGATGACCTGAGCTTTTCAAAAACTAACACTCTCCCAGATTAAAAGAGGAGGAAAATCTTCTCTATATCCACCATTCTTCTCTTTCTGAATGAAACCTGTGCCCTGGGTTATTTCTCCCTCTAGGTTCTTGTTTCTGGCTCTCATCGCAACCTGCTTACTGACAATGTCTTAGTCAGAAACAGAGCTTGGGTCCAACCAATAACTATCCATTTCTTGGCCTTTTCTCCTTTCTATTACTCCTCTAACTCTGAAGATATTTTTCCCACTCCTTTCCTTACTTAGGGAGAGGTTTTAGAAATTCAAGGTTTTGCAATAAAACAAGTAATATTGGAGCCCCACAGTACAAAACAGACACATTAAACATACACAGATGCTTCTCAACAATAAGGACCTGGAACCACATTGCAGTTCTGTTTAACAATAGCCATAAGAAAATTAGAAAGCTCAGAATCATGGTTCAGTATCAGAAGGCTATGCCCCAGAATATTTCCCAGAAGATCCATCCATCAGATCTGGCTCATGAGAAACCAGCACTCTCTCAGTCAATTGGCTATGCCAGACCACTTTTTCAGGTCCACCCTTTTCTGATGCTTGAGGGAAATCCACTCTTTCAAGCAGAGACCATAAACTTCCAAATTGCTACAGCGGGAGAAGCCATTTGGTCACTGAAGAAAATTAAGTGGATTTTGTTATTTGAGGATCTAGTTCCTTTGTAAAGCCATGCTAGGCAGCTGCATTGTAAAAAGTCATTGTTCTAATAAAGTCGCATCCATTTTGTAAATTCTGAATGCCTCATTTCAGTTAGGATGTCAGCCAAAAGTCTTCAAATGCTCCTCCAGTTGTTGCTCTCTCATCTGTTGGTTGATGACTTTTTTGTTTTAAATCTTCTTAAAATAGAAAATCAAGCAATGGGGCATCATGTTTCATAGATCTGATTTTTATCTGGGAGATTTTACAATCCAATTTCCTCCTCCCATTCTCTGCTCCAGTGGGGCCATGGATGAGAAGCATCCACTAGGATAACACCATAGCTCCATTTGTATCTCTTTTGTTGCCACATAAAATCTCAATTAGCATTCAGAGTTCCCATCGGCCCATACCTATGGAATGAACTTTATCCACTTCCCCATTTCATAAGTTTAATTAACTAAAACGGAGCTAGTGTTTTGCATGCATGAAAAAGCTTATAGAATGAAAATCTTTTGCCCTCTGAAAAACTTTGTGACAACCCAGGAAGGGAAAAGAAAATAGACTATAATTTAGCACCTCAAAAACAAAAAATCTTTCAATTGGCTAAGAGACTTTCTTTCAAGATTGTATATGAGGTTATTTGTGAACTGAGCTCCTGTGGAAAGCTAACTGAGCAATCACTGAAACATCAAATTTAAAGAAAATTTTAATCCCATTGGTACTGATTAATTCTTTGAGAATATGTATCAATGAGGACTTTGGTCAGTGGCTGCTAATATAATTTTGATGGGGAAAATAAAAATTGGTTTCAGTTTAATGACTAAAATTGTGTTTAAATGGTTGTGACTTCACAGAGTGATATATTCAACAGGAAAGGAATGAGTAATTCTGAGAAAGAGCAGAAGTTTGATGAAAAAAATATCTGAATTTAGTTCTATCATCCAAAAGCTGATGATATAATTGGGGAGAATAGGATCATAGAATGTTAGCCAGAAGGGACTCTAGAAATGATTTAATCTAAAACCCTCCTCTTATACATGCGAAAACATGAGACCCAGAGAGATGAAGCAATGTGACCCTGGTATGAACTAATTAGTGGTATGTTCAGTCACCTGACTCCAGATTTGTTACTCTTTTACCCAAATCTAGAATGAGATGGTTTAGGGTCTGAGATTCCCTTAAGGTCAGTGATTTAGTAAATGCTCTTTTTTTCTTTTCTGAGTTCTGCTCCAAAGTACCCACAGTCCTCATACTATCCAAAGTCCTCCCTAGTGAAGCCACATGATCCAATCCTATGATTTCTCCCTCAACCCAGCAAAGCCTATTTGTCCTATATCCCATTCTCTCTCCTGGTTTCTGTGATTGCATAAGCAGAAAAACTTATTCACTAATCTTAAATTTTCAGGAAAAAAAATTTATTGTAACAGAGGAATGAATTTCTTTGGTAAAACTTCAAGCACTAAATTAACTCTCATGAGAGAAATTGTGGGAGGGGGTATGGGAATATTTGGACACCCATGATGTTATCATATGTGTATATGTTGACCCTAGAGAGCAAAAAATGTAGTGTCTGAACTGGAACCTTGTTGGAGCTGCCAATGCTAATGAAGGAGTATGAGTAAATCAACCACAGCTATAATGATTAAATACACAGATACCAGGTTTTTCCATCCTCCTAGACCCAGTTCAGGACGAGAGTCAGCCTCATAGGAGCATAAGAAAATCAGTTTCTGAGCCTGGACTTGGGGCATTGCTTTCTGGGAAAGGTGAGATAATCTACTATATTATGGCAAGCACATTCATAATGAATAGAGCACTGGACTTGGAGAAGATGAAGACCTGAATTTGAATCCTGCTGCAGGCACTCATTTGTTGTGTGGCTCTAAGCAATTCTCTTAACTTCTCTGTACCTCAATTTCCTCATCTATAAAATGGGGTGAGGAGTTGGATTTGGCCTCCATTGCCCTTATAGTTCTAAATCTATGAGCCTATGAATCTATGATTTTCTCCTAATCCCTGTGGTTCATTGTTTAAAGCTGGAAAACTGCTTTCATTAAAAATCCCTTCACTGTCACCAGTCCCCAATCCCTCAACAGACACCTACTTTAGCCCTACCAAATAGTGCTTAACAACCAGCTCTCAAAAAATGTATGTACATTTTATTTTTTTTATTTTAAAACAACTTTTAAATTTAATCTGCAGTTAGCATTTTCTATCACTTTCTCACATATAATCAACACAATAATTAAACCCTAATTTGTAACATTTGCCAATTTCTGAGTTATAAATGCTCACATTAAAAATTTAATAATTGATTCTCTCTGACCAGTATGAGCAGGATCTAGGACAAATCTGGCCCTATCCCTTCCCTTCCCTCTCCTTTCATTATACCCTATGGAAGCTCCATTCTATTGTTAATTGTCCATTCTATTGTTTTTCCTACTCTTTCTATCTTCATGGAAACCTAATTCCACTCAGAAGGCACAGAATCTTTTCCAGTACAGTATGCATTTTGCTCATACCTATGTCCTAATTCACTAAGCTAAGAACAGGAGTTCTCTGCTGCCAATTCTATCCCCTCCCTCACTTCCATTTCTCAGTAGGCTCTTCTTTGATATTCATTCCATAATCCATATTACAGTTCCCAAATACTAGTTGTAGTTCTATACTGCTTCCCAGGACATTCTTCCTTCTTCAAGTTTATCATTTGGCTTACCATCTTCTTGACACCAATCCTTTGCCCTCATTTTAGGGATTTCATTATACATGGTGATATCCCCCTTAAATGTCCTCAACTTTCATAAATGATGCCTTTATTCCATATAAGCCACACAGAATAGTCACGCCCTCATTTCAATATCACCTATAATTGTTTGACTTCAGTGATCTAGAACAGAAGTTTTTCTCTCAAACCACAGCCTCCTGTTCTTGATTTCCACAGCTGTTCCACTCTTTCTAAATCTATTTTTGTTCCCATTGTGATCTTGAGTCAATCAACACTTCTTGATTTTCAAGCCCATCATTGTTGCTTTGGTATTATTTCCTTTCTTCCTAGTCTTGATCCCAGAGTTTACCAGTTAGACTATATGCTTTCCCCAACCTTTAAATCCCTTGACCCATTGTAGTATTGCTACCCATGCCTTGCCAAATGCCAGTGATAGATTACCCCTATCATCTGCCTTGTCCTCACCTCCTCAAATATTTCTGGAAGTCATATAACTGTACTGACCAGGTCTACAAGTTTGTTATCTAATCTCAAAAGAGTTCTTACAACTACATGACAATTCTTTTATTCTTCCTTGATTGCTAAACTAGGAGCTTAGCTCTTCTGCTCCAAACCTTTCTTTTCTATCCTCATATCATCAATTCTACCCACCCTCCTGTTGTGAGGAAGATTAATTTAGTATTAGTGTTGGACCTAGCAGGAAGGGCTGGAGGATTCCAAGATGGAATAAAGGAGCAGGAAGTGGGGCTTGGACTCTGAGAGAGACTCCATATAGTGGTTGGGGACATAACTGTTGCTAACCCTGGGTTAACTCATAGTTAGGGAAAACTGCATCCAGATTCCCTGAGATCCTGAGAGGTGGTGGCTTTCAGCAGTGGACAACAGACCTGCAGAGCAGCACCAAGTGGGGAAGTGGTTTGTGATCTGGTGGACAGCATTGCAAACTCATTCTCCCTACCTGGGTACCTTGGATCACCTGTCCTGGTGGAGTTGGCTCTTGGCATCCTGTGACCATCCTTGGATTTACTGTAAGACCCCAAATGAAAGCCATACTCAGGCCCTTTAGCTGAGCTGATCAAACCTGGCTGGAACCAGGTTTGGAGGAGCTTTCCCTGTGACTTCAGTACTGCTTCCTTTGGGCCCTGCCTAGCTTAGGTCAATAGAATAGAGTAGTCAAGTCTTTCCCTGCCCCCTGTGGTTTACCCTTAGGTTGTAAGTATAGAATCCCTTATTCCCATCCTTTTTATTGTTTCCCTCAATTAAACTGTTATAAACTTTTACCTTTTGCCTGCTGGTTCCATAGACCCTGGCCTAGGTGGGTTGAGTGACTGTTGGCCAAACTGCCATTCTTGTGACAGTTAACAGCTTGGCAGTAAACCCTGGTCTCCCCATCCTGATTGATCCTGTTTGTCATTCTTGTCTTTCTCACCCCAGAGAGAACCTACAAATAATAATAGTTAGCATCCCTGGTGCACCACCATTACACTCCCCACTCTTAGCAGAAAATCTCCCCTCAACTTGAATGAAAAGATAGAGACCATATATTATTAATCTCCTAAATTTTATACCTTAAGTCCCCTTACCATTATCCTCCATTTTCTCCCTTTGCTCTAGTCTCTGAAGCAGATATAAACTTCACCACCATCCCTCTCTTCAAATATGCAATCAGTTGCCAAGTCTTTGGCTATTCTTGAAAGTGAATGAAGAGGAGTAATAATAAGACCGAAGATTTAGATTGAAGCCAGGTAAAGGATATTAATTGCCAGAGGCTCTCTGGTTTACTGAGCAGGGGGAAACATGTCTGACCCATGCTTTAGAAATATCACTTTGGCCTCTTTGTTAAAGAGGGATTGAAAAGAAGAGACACTTGAGGCATGGAGATGAATTAAGAAGCTATAATAGAGTAGGAAAGAAGTAATAAGTCTTTATTAGGGCAGTTGTAGATTAAATGGAGAGAAGGAAGTACATAAGAGAAATCAGTACGACTTGACAAGTAATTGTTTATTGAAATTGAGAAGGAGAGAGAAACTCAACAACTTCGAGCCTTTCAGTATGAATAACTGAGAAGGATGCTAGTGTCCTTGACAGAAATAGAAATGTTTAAGAGGGGTCGATTATTTTGGAGAAAATATAATGAATTCTCTTTTAGATGTAGACTTTTGACAATCACTGCAACTGCTGCCCAGGGGCCTCACACTATTTGGTGATGAGGGCCAGGTGCTGACAGTCCCATGCTTATCCCTAGTAATTATTCTGTTCTACAGCAAAGAGTGCTCCTCTTAGAAGTTCTCAAAAGGTTGATCACCTTCATCATCCACCTCTATTTCTGTGTAGCTTCCAGAACTCCTTTCATTACTCAGAGGTAGTGTATATGGATTTATTCAATGTGACTCTTCTGACTTGTGTTGCCCTTATGCACTTTCTTATGCCACCTTCTTTCCCTCCTTACTATGTCAGTAGTGTCAATCACATCAACATGGTTTGATGGAGTCAGTCACATAGGTGTGACTTTACATGCAGTTCTTTACCCAATACCATAGGAGCATAAGAAAAACCAAATATATTTTAAAAAATAAAACTGTCAAGTAGAGAGGTCACTTACAATCCAGAAATTCAAACAACTCAGCTTTAGTTTTGTTTTGTTTTTTGCCTTAGAATGTATCAGTTCCAAGGTAGGAGAGTCTAAGAGCTCTGCAATTGAGGTTAAGTGACTTGCCTAGGATCACATAGCTAGAAAATGTCAGCTATCCACTGAACCACTTAACTACCTAACTACAACTGCTTTATTGTTTTTTTACAATCCAGATCAAATTTATTTTTTTTAATTTTTTATTTTTAGAAAAATTTTCCATGGTTACATAATTCATGTTTTTACTTTACCCTTCACCCCCTCAAACCTCCCCCCCCCCATAGCTAACTCACATTTTTACTGGTTTTAACATGTGTGGTCAGTCAAGACTTATTTACATATTATTGATAGTTACATTGGTGTAGTCTTTTCAGGTCTACATCCCCAATCATGTCCTCATCAACCCAAGTGTTCAAGCAGTTGTTTTTCTTCTGTGGTTCCATTCCTGTACTTCTTCCTCTGAATGTGGATAGCGTTCTTTTCCATAAATCCCTCAGAATTGTCTTGAGTCATTGCATTGCTGCTAGTACAGACGTCCATTACATTCTATTTTACCACAGTGTATCAGTCTCTGTGTACAATTTTCTTCTGGCTCTGTTCCTTTCACTCTGCATCAATTCCTGGAGGTCTTTCCAGTTCACATGGACTTCCTCCAGTTTATTATTCTTTTGAGCACAGTAGTATTCCATCACCAACATATACCACAATTTGTTCAGCCATTCCACAATTGAAGGGCATACCCTTGCTTTCCAGTTTTTTGCCACCACAAAGAGCGCAGCTATAAATATTTTTGTGCAAGTCTGTTTATCTATGATCTCTTTGGGGTACAATCCCAGCAATGGTATGGCTGGATCAAAGGGCAGGCATTCTTTTATTGCTCTTTGGGCATAGTTCCAAATTGCCATCCAGAATGGTTGGATTAGTTCACAACTCCACCAGCAATGCATTAATGTCCCAATTTTGCCACATCCCCTCCAACATTCATTACTCTCCCCTTCTTTCATTTTAGCCAATCTGCTAGGTGTGAGGTGATACCTCAGAGTTGTTTTCATTTGCATTTCTCTAATTACTAGAGATTTAGAACACTTTCTCATGTGCTTATTGATACTTTTGATTTCTTTATCTGAAAATTGCCTATTCATGTCCCTTGCCCATTTATCAATTGGGCAATGGCTTGATTTTTTTATACAATTGATTTAACTCCTTGTATATTTGAGTAATTAGACCTCTGTCAGAATTTTTTGTTATAAAGATTTTTTACCAGTTTGTTGTTTCCCTTCTGATTTTGGTTGCATTGTTTTTGTGACTGCTTTAGTATTTAACTTCTCATTTCCTCTCTTCCCCCTCATGATACTGAGCAGAAAGAGAATAACATTAGTCACTCAGCTCTAGTACTATCTTTCAGTGTATTCTGGGGCCATTCTGGCTACTGCTAAGGATGTTCATTTCCTCATTTGCTTCTCATCAACTCCAGTCCTGGCTATCTGGATACCTTAGCCCCAATCTAGTGCCTGATGTTGCTGATTTTCCACAAACTTCTTTTATCTAGAAAGTAAAATGATGATGTCTTCATAAGATATGAGCAGTACGTGTCTCTCAATCCTGTCCATGGGCCAGAGAAAATATATACAAGTCTATTAGTGCTATTGCCCTAAGTCCTCTTCTCTGTTCTGGCTGTTTCTTCTCTATCTTTCATCATAAGATCATAGTTCTAGATCAGAAAGAGATAATAGAGGTCATTGGCTCCAACCCCCTCACTTTACATATAAGGAAACTGAGGAACAAAGAAAAAAATTTAAACCCTTACCCTTCCATCTTAGAATCAATACTGTGTGTTGGTTCCAAGGCAGAAGAGTAGGAAGTTGGTCTCAACTGCCAATCCATAATCTCCCATTCCTTATTCTTTGGAGGGATTTGTGGTTTCCCAGTTTGTTACTCCCAGTCTGTTGCCCTGTCCTGTCAGTCCTCCTTCTCCCCTTTCTCCAAATCTAGTAATATTTAAGTTACCCATAAGGGTTCTCCCATAAGACTTGCCCAGAGTCACACTGCTAGTAAGTGTCTGAAGCTAGATTTTAACTCAGGCCTTCCTGATCATAGGCTGCCCATTCTATCCACTGCACCACCCTGCTGCCCAAAGTTAAAAAGAAAGCAAGTAGCAGATCTGGGATTCGAATTCAGGACTTTAGAGTCTGGATGGTTCCATACAACTTGTAGAAGTGTGGGATTGAATTGAATACTGACAGTTTATGAGATCAGGTGTCATACTAAGCAAAATGTTTTGGAGTTAGCGAATCTTTTTGCAGATGAAAATTTTGTATTTTCATTATTGCATCCATGGTGTTAAAATTAATAAGAATGGTATAAGGGCAAATGTTTGGGAAATATGAATTAAATTTCACTGAACTTTCTTAATGATCCCTGTAAAAATGAAGGAAAAGTACTTAAGGCAAAGTGCCTTTCAATTTTCTTCAGAGCTCAAAGATAGAGATGTAGGATGACATTCTTAAAAAAAAGAAAAAAGCTTAGACTCGTAGGTCTCAAAAGTAGATTGATTGAGAAACTACCCGGGGGGGGGGGGGGAGGTGGAAAGGGGAGAAAGTGATAGAGTTGATGAAGATGCTGATGGTGAATAGGAAAAAAAAACTGTGACAAAGAAGGATATTTGTGTCATGCCCGAAGCAAAAACTGGTGGCAAATTAACAGACTGAGTATCAAATATTTAGTGGGTACTTTGTAGAGCATCACTATGCTGATTTCTAAATTCCAGGTGGCTTAGCGACTATGTATCTTACAGTACAGCTGAATAGGCTGAATTCCAGGCAACAAAAGCAAAGGACATGGTCAGCTGGTATAACACTTTGAATGTTGCTGTATGACCTGTAGTGGTGAAGGAACAGTGGTAAAAGTAACTAGGGGGCAGCTGGATGGCTCAGTGGATTGAGAGCCAGGCCTAGAGACAGGAGGTCCTAGCTTCAAATCTGGGCTAAGATACTTCCTAGCTGTGTTACCATGGGCAAGTCACTTAACCCCCATTGCCTAGCCCTGTAACAAAATTAATATAGAAGGATATATAAAGATATTAGGGTTTAAAAAATGAATAAAAAATCTTTTTTAAAAAAAAGTGACTAGGGAACAGGTTTGATCTCTGGAAAGGTCCCTTCCCTTTATTCTGTTCCATAGCCTTCATCCCTGAGTCCATTTGGCAGTTTCCTAAAGACGTGGCCATAATCTACATGGTGTAGTGTAGATGATTCCATGCAACTCATATCTGTTTTCTTGGAGGAAGGTAGGAATTCCTCTAGAAAATACTATAGTGTCTAGAAATGCCGATTACAGTGTTAGGAAATTACAATAAAAATTCAGAGAAGCTTCGTGCTTTCTAAAAGAAAAAGAAACTCCTTTATTGGGTGCTCACTGGGACAAGAGTAACTCCTAAGGTATGGCCATGGGATGGTTTTCAATTGGAAGCAGGCAATCAGTTATCCATATTAAAAAAAATATTTAAGACAGTCATGCAGATGGATCCCAGATTTTTAAAAATGACACTAAAAAATTCAGAAGTCTAAATGAAATAATTTCTAAGTATACTCAATTGAATATGTATAATCTCATTGATGTGTATTATCTCAAACAATGCAAATGGCAACACATCCATGCTTATTCATTCTATGTAACTTCACCATATTCCCACACAGATCTACTCAAAATTCTCTGTGCCTTCCTCACTTCATCTTGACAACATAAGGATATTAATGGATCATACCAGCTATGTAGTGATCCCTCAGTGTAACTAGATGATCAGCCCATCTTCTTTTCCACTATTCTGGTACATGAATAAATAACACTGTGGGTTAAATAACAGAATAACAAAACCAGTAACAAACAACTCTAGGGTGGTTTGGTAAGGAAAAGAATGAGAATGGAGGAGACAGGGAAACCACCAGGAGAAGCTGCTAGGGTTATCTCAGTGGGTTCTTTTGTCAGATGCCAGGTTTGTCTGGGAAAGGAGAAGAACAAGGAAGGTCTGTATAAAATGGTTTTCATAACAAACTAGGATGGGGAATGATGGGAAGTAGGGGAAAACTGCCACTTAAGTCTAAAGGTAAATGTCAAGGAATGTAGGGATAGAGATGACTACTTTCAACATTAAATCTACCAGCAGATCACCTCTGGCAGGGGTTGGCTTGTCAGGGGTAAGGGTATCTCACAAAGCTATCCTTGACTGTTCTCTAGATGTCTCTGGTCCCATGAATCTCTGATTAAACAGCTAGATATAATCCAAGTGAGAAGTCAAGGCGATGGGATTCTCTGTGTGTGTCCACCAGCAGCACAGATAAAATCCTGTCACAACCTGCATTTCACTGTTCTTGAAGATCTTGTATACAGGTTCAAGGAACAACTCCAAAGTACTGAGATCCCAAACACCACACAGGCTCAACGAGACAGCTGCTTACAAAGCCAGCAACTGCCCACAACTGCCAACTCCAGAGTCCCTGCGTGCAAGTCCCCTCTCTGGCAGGATTCCAAGTTTGGAATTCCAAGCTCCTGCCAGCTTGCCAGCTCTGCTGTCTGCTCACTAAATCTATAATCTATATTTCTCTCTATAACACCACTCATACATTTCTTTGACGATATCCTTTATGCTTCCTTAATAATTACTTACTCGTAATGTGTATTATCTGTTCATACCTACCACATGCCACTCCATTGCCTTTTGGGTGATTTTTTACTTCATTTCCTCATAGTCTAAAATATCAGTTACTTCATGCTGTCATTAATTACTAGCAAAGAGCTTTACCAGCTTTTTTTGAGCCATAAGCTCGATCCCACCTTTCTTAATATATAGCAACACATAAATATATGTGCATATACATGTATATTGAAAGTATGATAAATAAAGGAATGACTGAGGTTTTGCTTAACCCAGTCAGGGCTGGTGATCCTTTCAAGACCAGAGGCAAGATGTCAACTCTCTGTCTTAGACTAGTTAAAACCACTCTGACTACACTTATAAGATAACAGATTTATAAAATAAAGTTGTTTAGGAAAGGGTAAGGTATATGGCCTGAGGATTTCCCTAATCTTAATGAAAACTGTCATATTCCCACCAACTGACCCTGAGGAGGGTCTCTTCTGCCCTCAGCAAAGCTAAGGCTATATTAACTACTCTCTCTGTCTCAAATTCCCCGTCTCTTCTAGCCACCTATGCTAAGCCCACAATAATAAAGTCTTTGTGAGGAAAAACAGATAGCTGTGAAGTCAGAATAGATGCCAGCCATGACCAAGTCACTCTGGCGAGCCAAGGCCCAACAGAGCAACTGAGTAGTTCAGTGACAGATGCTGATAATTCTTTTTTGAGACTTCTTCCAATGTTACAGTAGAGTAGAGGACCCAAAGATGTTCTGGGAAATGACTGTTTTCTTTCAGGAACCGGTTGAAGGTAGATAGAAGATAGGAGCTGGGTTTTGGAGACATTTCTCTCTCCAGAGTTCAAATCAGACTCCCCTTCTGGCAGTTCTTCCCCCAGAATTCTATCCCAGGATTCTGAGAGCTTTTCCTGTACCCCTTTCCTGGTTCTCTTCATTCCATCCACTCTGTAGTTCCTTCTTCCCAAATTTCCCCTTATCAATATGTACATATATATCATATATTTATATATAATCAAAAGGTAAGAACATCATTGACCCCTTCAAATATTAGCCATTTATGCGTTTATATACTTTACACAAGCATTCACAACTTATATTACTAAAAATAAAAATAAAATCCTACAAACCCTTACAAGAAAACAATATATTTGCTAGAGAACAAAAAGCCTCAGAGATATGTTGCATCTTTATCCAATCAAGAATTATTGATCAAGAGTCCAAAAAGCATCATAATTTATATATTACTTTTGTTGCTATCACAAGACTCAGTTCCACACTCAGGGCTTATTCATGTACCTCCAGTAGATAAAATAGATCCAAGTATATTTATACTGCTAAAGTACATGGCATTTACATCTTGCTACCAACATGATCATTACAAGAATAATTCATTTAAAAGGGGAGATTTGTCAGGAAAACAATTTAAATGCATTATGGCTCTAACTAGTTTCCATTTCCTTATACGTGTTTGAGAAAGAACTAAATATGGCTTTCCAATGAAAATATGTATTAAGCCAAAACATCTTGTTAGCCATTTGATATATATGACTACTAAGCTATGTGTATCCACAAGAAAAAAAAAATGAAAACATAATTCCTCTCAAGAAAACTTTATCCAATGGAAATGAATTTGGAATTAATGAGTATGAAATTGTGAACATACATCAAGGAAAAATATAGACCAAAGCCTCCAAGCTTGAATCTGGAGATCATATTGCAACAATGAAAAAGCTAATACCTATATTTACCTTAGTCTACTCTAGACAAGCATATCAGACATAAAGATATCAAGCATGTGGATGAGATTTGATGTTAAGAGATTTACTGACATCTTGAAATCAAAGCTAAATAGGGGGCAGCTGGGTAGCTCAGTGGATTGAGAGCCAGGCCTAGAGACGGGAGGTCCTAGCTTCAAATCTGGGCTCAGATACTTCCTAGCTGTGTGACCCTAGGCAAGTCATTTGACCCCCATTGCCTACCCTTACCACTCTTCTGCCTTGGAGCCAATACACAGTATTGACTCCAAGACAGAAGGTAAAGGTTTAAAAAAAAAAAGAAATCAAAGCTAAATAGTCAGAATATATTTAACCAAGATAACATGTAACAATTCCAGACTTAATGCACACCTTCCGAATTGTAAAATGGAATATAATAGACATGGAAAAAACCCAATCAAACCAATACACTATTAACAAAGCATAAAACCCATAATTTTAAGGTAGTTATGGAAAAATTAACATTTCTAAGGCAAAAAGGAGAAAAAAGATTGATGAGCTTTCATAGAACATATGGTGAAGGGGTCAAAAGCCTTAGAGAAATACTTTTTTCAAATAAGCAAACATAACTTCATCAAACAATAGTAAAGGTTAGTAACTGGAATACAACATTGGTTTTGTCTAACAACCAAAATATCTTACCTACAGATGAAACCTTTGAAACAACTAAGATCCTTTAGTGAAATCAAAAAAGCCCTTCCTATTCAGCCTCATGAACTCAGCCAATAATATGTTGGCAAAGATGAATTAAACAATTGACTGAGTCATGTATCTTTGTGGAAATGGGCAATGGAGAAGGTTTTTGATGGCAACTCAGGACCAAGTTATTGCCTCCAGAAACTACCAAAAGAGCTTAATCCTTATAGAGCTTTGACTTAGTGGTCAACGTAAATTGTGCTAGGTAAAGGTAGAAATTGTACAGCACATCACTGAAGGCTGTTAAAGTTTAGCACCTACTCCTACATATGAGCAAGATATGATCTGGTGGCTAAAATACACTCAGAAGCTATTTTTCATGGATTCACATAACAAATACAAAGCTACAATTACAAACCTCAATATTTACTAATGAACTCAACCAATAAACTGTACTGGAATAGTGCATCTTATCTGAGAACAAAGTATTACCCACAATCACTTGGACAATATTGAATGGTAAAAACCTAAATATAATAACTTTAATGGATATTTACCATCCCCCAAACTCAGCTTTCAAAGGTATAGAGCTCCAAGTAACAAAATTGACAGCTTCAAAGAAACCTGGGAAGACATGTATGAATCCGCAGAATGAAGTTAACAGAACCAAGAAAACAATGTATAAAATAACATTATAAAGAAAAACAACTTGGAAAAACTTGGGAATTCTGATCAATGCAATTATCATCCACAACATAAAGAAATAATAGCAGACTAAAAATTTGTCCCTAGACCATTTCAATCTGACTCTCATTAAAAATTAAATTAAATTAAAAAGATGAAATGATAACAATGATTAAAAACAATAACATTTCAGATTTATAAAGCAATTAAAGGTTAATGAAGTACTTTTCTCATAGCAACCCCCAAGAAGTAGAAAGTGAAATAGTCTTTCCATTTTTACAAATGAAGAAATTGAGACAGAGAAATTGAGTGACTTACTCAAAGAATTAGGTCTCAACTCCAAATTACTACACTATATCAGGAAATGTTATCTGCAAAGGACAGTGACTCAGGCTATTATTTAATATTAGATATTATAACACTTATAATTCCCAACTACTGTTAGAGAGTCTCTAGGCACATGCTCCATGTGTCTGATAAATAACTCAGGAAAAGGAGCAAGAGCACAGTAAGTAGAATTAAAATATAATTCAGAGCAGGGCCAGATGTTAGCCTGAGTTGATGCTAACCTGCCAAACTAGTGATTATATGTCATTTATATTATGCCTGCCCCATGGCTCTATTGGTCTCAAGGCTCAGGACTGTGTAAGAAGTGATTAAATGGTCCTAAATGTAGGAAATGGATATCTGCTGGGCTAAGAAGCAGGGAGTTCATTAAGACCCTCATTGCTACTTTTCTCAAAAGTGATATAGATCATGCAGCCAGCCATTCTGGGTATGAGATTTTCTAACCTTAGCTAGCTCAGTCTGTGGACCATAGACACGAATCTGTTAACCAGATCCAGAAATTCTTGTTTGATTCAACATTTATTTCTGAGATTCTCTAGGATTCTACATGTCTAAAAATGTCCCTGTTCCCCACATAAGTAGCTTTGTACAAGCCGTCTCCCAAGCCTAAAATTCCCTACCTCCTTGAATCCATACCTTCCATCAAGGCAGAACTTAAATGATGCCTCTGCTGATCTCTTGTGATTTTGTCCCTTAAAATTACTTTCAATTTACTCTATATTATGCTACTCTATATTTATCTATATTCTTGCTCCATGACCCTGGGCAATTTATTTATCTTCTCAATGCCCCCAGGCAATTGTCTAAGAACATAAATTGCAGGGCAGTTGCCAGTCTTCCCGGTGAAGGATCTCCCTACCAGGAGATCCCTACCAGAATAAAATTAAGTCTGGATAAAAATAAAATAAAAAATAAAGTAAATATTGTATCCCCACCATCTACCTCCATAAAAGGTAAGTTCCATAAGGGTGAAAACTATTTTGTTTATTTCTTTGTAGCCCTATGGTTAGCACAGTTCCTGGCACATAATGGGTACTTAATAACTATTTGTTGAGCTGATACAACTTCCATTCTCAACTTACCCTTAACCTACCTCTAAACCAGTGATGGTGAATCTTTTAGAAATGGAGTGCCAGGCCCTGCCCCCATCCTATCCCCCAGACCAAACGCCTTCCCCCCAGAGACGGAGTGCTTTGCCCCTCCCCCCATGACTCTCCTTTACCCCAGACCCAGTGTTGGAATAGCATAAGAAGATTAGGGGTTTCCATTCCAGCAAGGCTGTGGAATGAAAGCCCAATAAACCCCAGTTTGCAAGATCTCTGGGAAACCATAGTTTAGGAATTGCCAGACACGTAGTCTACTCCCCCATTTGAGAAAAACAAATATTGTATGTTCTTCCAAGAAATTACTGAGGTAGGAATTCTGTGAGAAGAACATACAATATTCTATAAAAAGCTAGAGGAAGCATTCCCATTGGGCTACTGGGCATGGGGGTGGGTGATGAGAGATGCAATTGGAGAGAAGGAGGAGAATGGCCAAAATGCTCCACTCCCTTCCAGCTCTGTTCCCCTCCAACTATGAACCATGTTGTGAGCTATGGTCCCCTCAAGCCATCTCCTCTCCAACCCCACCACCAAATCACCTTCACCACAGATTCAACAGGCTGCCATCTGTGCTGCACCCTTGCACAGCATGTAAGACCCACCCCTCTAGCACCTTACCCCAGACAGGGGAGAGAAAGCACTCCCATTGGGCTACTGGAAAGAGGGCCAGGTGAAGTGAGGAATATCCTCAGATGCATGGAGAGGGGGAGGGGAATAGTTCCACCACAAGTTCCTCTGGCTTTTTAGTAAGGAACTCTGGTGGGAACCAACTGCAGGCATACACATGACACAGGTTTTACAATCATGGCTCTAGACCAGTGATTCCCAAAGTGGGCGCCACTGCCCCCTGATGGGTGCTGCAGCAATCCAGGGAGGGCAGTGATGGCCACGGGTGCATTTGAGGGCTGTGAATAACTGTAAGGGGGCGGTGATAGTATGTGACAAGGGGCGCTAAGTAATACTTTTTCTGAAAAGGGGGCAATAGGCCAAAAAGGTTTGGGAACCACTGCTCTAGACCTTTCACATAAAGTAATGAGTAATCTATTAAAAGGTACTTAAATTTAAATGCACTAGAATATTACTATTGGAATGATTCATTTTTTTAAACAAATAATTCATTTCTAATTCAAATAATCACTCTTCCCCAGTGCTAATGTACTGTAGTTTCAGGTTTTTGGTAATGTTGTTTAATCATCTTCCAGTACTGTTTTACTTTGTGATCCAATTTGGGGTTTTCTGGTAAAGATATTTGAATGGTTTGTCATTTCCTTCTCCAGCTCATTTTACAAATGAGAAAATGAGGCAGATGGGTAAAGTGACTTGACTAAGGCTATATAGCTAGGAAAGTGAGGCCAGATATGAACTCAGGAAGAGGAACCTTCTTGATTCCAAGTCCAGTACTCTATGAACTTGTACCACATAGCTACCCCCTTTTTGAGGGACAATAGATCTCCTTAAAGAGAGGCACACTTGGCTAGAGATATGCCATGGAGAACCCGGGCAATGCTTTTAAGATTCCCAGATATTAAACAAATAGGGGTAGGGCCCTGGCCCATGATTTCATTGGTGAAAGAAAGTTCCCAGTAAAGAACTTCTTTTCTAATGAAGGTCTTTTAGTTTCAATGAGCTACCTACAACACTGAAAAGTTCTTGCCTGGAATCACGCAGTTAGAATGTATCAGAGTCAGAACTTGAACCCAAGACTTCTTGATTTCAAGGCCAGCTCTCTGTCCACTATACCACACTAACTCTTATACAAATATACTGACTATACAAAGTCAGAATTAATTCCTCCCCCTAAATGGAATTATTGCTTTGGTTGTAAAGCTTTGGTTCCTCAGATTAATTTTAGGGTTGAGCTGCCAAAAGCCAGTTATTTTGGAAATAAATGTATACCTGTAGTAAAACAAATCTTCTTGCAATGACCATATGGAGTCTACCAACACTGTGTTCTGAAGGAGAAGGAGACTGTATAACAACACACTGTGGTATAGTAGAGCTTGTTTACACAAACCTATAAATAATAAAACTACCCCCAGATACAGTCTTAAGTGAGCTATGAAGACTATTTGATTTCCTCCTATTCAGCTGGTAGTCTACCATCTGCTGTCCTGATAATACTACTAAAGGGAGTGTTAATTCAGCTAAAAGTCTCCTCCACATCCTATCCTTCTCTGTGTGCTCCTCAAACACAGCATATTTGTGGGGCATTGGTTTGGCCATTCTCATTTGGACTAAAGACAATACCTGGTTGCTCTTTTGACTGGTTTTTATCTTTGCTCTCCTTCACTGCCTCCCTGTCCCATTCCCATAGGATCTATCAATCCTAAATTAAGCTTGGTCTCCTCCAGCCCTGTTTCTGGAAAAGAGTGGTAGTCCCCCATAAAATAGTATTTGATGATCAGCTAAAAGACCCCTTCCTGTTAAAGTATATCTACCACCAGATGAAGAGAGTACTGCCTACCTCTCCTATGTGGTTTTAAGTTCCTACAATTGGAGTAATTTCTTGGGATTAGACATAAATCAGAGGCTCGGGGAAGAAAGAGAAAGAAGGGAAGGAGAAAATCTAATTCCTAAACCGTCCAAAACAATTGTCAAAAATTGTTGGATAAGCCATACCATTGCTGAGTTTGTAGCCCAAAGAGATAATAAAGAAAAAGACTTGTACAAAAATATTTATAGCCGTACTCTTTGTGGTGGCAAAAAATTGGAAAATGAGAGAACGCCCTTTGATTGGGGAATGGCTGAATAAATTGTGGTATTTGATGGTAATGGAATACTATTGTGCTAAAAGGAATAATGAACTGGAGGAATTCCATGTGAACTGAAATGACCTCCAGGAATTGATGCAGAGTGAAAGGAGCAGAACCAGGAGAACCTTATACACAGAGACTGATACATTGTGTCACAATCGAATGTAATGGATTTTTCTACCAGTAGCAATGCAATGATCCAGGACAATCCAGAGGAACTTATGAGAGAGAATGCTGTCCCCATCCAGAGAAAGAACTGTGGAAACAGAAATGCATTAGAAAAACATGCTCAATCACATAGTGCGATAGGGATGTGATTAGGGTTTTGATGTTAAAGGATCCCTCTACTGCAAATATGAATAACATAGAAATATGTTTTGAATGATGATACATGTATAACCCAGTGGAACTGCTTTGGGAGAGGAGGGAAGAGAGCAGGGCAGGGGGGATTATGAATCATGTAACCACAAAAAAAATTCTAAATAAAAATTAAAAACTTAAATAAAATAAATTGTTGGATAAGTAAATCACTGGGATAAATAAATAAATATTTTTAAATTTAAATAAATAAACAGGCAAAGGCCCTTGTCTCCTGAAGGGCTTAATAAGACTTTTTTCAGGAAATAGGAGTGATCTGTAACTGTCTGTAATGTAAAGACAAGCCATATCAATAAATAGATTTCCAATTAACAAAAAGAAAAAGAAAGAAAAGCAAGCTCTGCACGATAAATATTCAGTTTTGTGTATAATCCTTTCTTGTTTTATTATTTGTATATATAGTTTCATTTTATTTGATGTTTGCTAAGTTCTGGATGAAATAATAAATGATTAAAAGATCATAAGTACTCATATAATTCCTTCCTCCTCTCAGCAAAGAAGTGGGAGATATTGTGAGCAGAATATTGTATACAACATCAGATAGAGTCATTGTATCATTTTTTCTCAACTGTTTATTATAAAGGAAGGTTAAATATGAGACAATATATCCAGAAATGGCTATAACGTAAATACCAACAGCATCAATCAAATATATTTTAAATGGCATGTATAGGCATTATCTAGCCACCTATAGTTGTTTCTCAGTTCCATAAAAACACGAGTTTAGGTTTAAAAAAAAAGCTGCAGAGGACAGTTAGTTCCATAGCAACAATGCTACAAATAGCAGACATTCCTATAAGGACAAAATTCAGCTTAAAATTAGGCTGATCTTATCTCCAAAGAGGGACAGATACCCCAAATGGATGAGATCTTTATATTCAGAACTCTGTAGCCAATAATCACTGAACATAATATTCAATCAAGAGATCCTCAGCAAAAGGGAAGGATTAAGGGAAGAACCTGACAAATCCTGAGCACTATACAACTATCTGAGAGAAGCTCAAAGGGAAGGAGCATCGAAAATTTTTTTCAGGTCTTGGATTCAAGAAATCCATTTGGCCTTTTCCCATTCTGATCCAGCAGCCAAAAGGGAGTCTAACAAATTTTTCTCTTGAATATTCAAAGGTGTCAATGATCAAAGCCATAACTAACATAAGACAGAAATTACTTTATACCAGGGCATCAATATAAGCAATGAGATGCCCTCTCCTTTGAGACAGGGAGAAGATGGGTCACAGCTTTGAAGGACCAGAAAGTGAAAACAGAAGTCAAAATGAATAAAAGATGATAAAACAGAAAAGAGAGTTCAAGACAAATCTCATTTATTTCAAAATTTGGCCTAGTCTTAAGCTAGATAGAAGGCAAATAAATAAATAAATAAAAGCTAGGAATTGCTTGTGAGAAAAAATGCCCAGACTTTTATGAAAGAACTAATATCTTTAACAATGACTTCTTATGGCAATAAAAAATAAGACCACATTGGTCTTTGAGGGGAAGAATGCTGAAGATATAGTTCACTTAGATTTCAGCAAATAATTTGATAAAAATCTCCCAAGTAGAAAAGAAGAAATGTGGGTTAGATTAAGTATTTTTGGGAACTGATTCAATGTCTTCTTCCAAAGAGTAATTAATAATGGGTTTGACTCCAGTCAAGAAGGAGATCTCCAGTAGTGTCCCAAGAATCTAAGTATGGTCTTATGCTGCTTGATATTTTGATCGTTAACTTCAATAAAGCATAGGTAATGGGCTTGTCAAATTTTTAGGTGTCATGGACAGCTAATACACTGAATTACAGAAATAGGTTTCAAAAAGATCTTGACATATTGTTAGAACATTGGGACAAATATAAGATGAAACTTAATAATGATAAATGTAAAGTGTTGCATAGGTTTAGGAATGAACTTCACAATTATAATGTAAAGAAGGCGTACCTAGAGAATGGGTTATCTGGAGAGGGGAAAAAATAAAAAATAAAAAAAACCTTAGCCTTGAAAGCACAGTATGTGTGAATAGCATGGTATCCAGGAAATTTAACAAAAACTTAGGCCTAGTATCCAGGAATGGGGCAGCAAGATAGCAAAATGAATTGAGTGCCAGGTCTAGAGTCAGGATGTCTCATCTTAGACTTTAGACCCTAGTCAAGTCACTGACTGCTATTTGTCTCAGTTTCTTCATCTATAAGATGAGCTGGAGGAGGAAATGGCAAACCACTCCAATGTCTTTGCCAAAAATTTTTCAACTGAGGCCACAAAGAGTTGGACATGCCTAAAAAATGACTAAACAACAAAACCCAGGACTAAGAATATCATTGTCCCACTATTCTCAACCTGGAGGAGCCTGGATAAGGAAATATAGTAGCTGTCTTCAAGTATTTAGAAGAAAGATTAGACATTCTGCTTGGCCTGAGAGGACAAAACTAGGAATAATGTGCATGACTTGAAAAAAGTAAACTGTTCAGAGCACTGAAAAATAGTGGATACAATCTGGAAGGGAAAAAGTGAGCTATTCATTTAACTTGCCCTGATCCAGACCTGCCCCTCAGTTTCATCCTGAACATTGGTTTCCAAACGTTATTTCAAGTCAAGTTACCCCTAGATCTAACCTCTCTATCTTACATGCTATTTTTCTGATCCCAACTCATCATGCTATTTGTGTGGCTTGCTGCAGCCTCTCTATCCAAATCTCACTCACCCTTCAAGACCCAGCTGAAGTCCACTTTGTCCACAAGTCCTCTCACTACACAGAACATCAGTGATCTCCCTTCTCTGATCTTACTGTCTATGCCATGCATTTTACAACTTAAGCAAATGGTTTTCTATGTTGATCTCTAATTTGTATCTATGTATATCTCACTTTCCCCTCTATTTCATAATCTCCTTGAGGGCAGAAGAATACATCTCAAACATAAAATGCCTAAGCCCTTCTTTTGAAGAATTTGCAATCCTGTTGGAGACACAAGATTAACACATGCTAAGTGATTAGAGATCATACTATCTATATGCATGCTGTACTAAAATTTAATCTACTAAGCCAGACATTCTACATTTGTACAATGTATGCGTGGTAATTTCCAAGGACTCTTTCTATGATTCCTAGAATTTTAAGGACCCTAGCATTCTGGGATTCTAAGCTTATAATAATTTTCCCCCATGGTCTATAGAAGATGTGCAGTCTACAAAATCATGTAGGCTCTTTTGCAGAAGGGAATCAAAATTGAACATCAATAACACAACTTGAGCTCCTACTTCTCAATTGAAGTGTTATGGGACACTGCATGGAGTAGACATTGAAGACCACACCTGAGAAGGCTCAAGCTGTTTATTCCTTCCCTACAACTCTCAATGGAGCTGTGCTTGATAGATCATGCCCAAAAACAATCTGGTGCAACAGCTTCTGTTATAAAAGGGAGTATTAACTAGGGGACGTTGGTGGCCAGCATCACCAGTCTGCTCCCAGCCCACACCAGGCTAACTTCATGCAAAACACAGCATCAGGGGTGACAGAGGGTGCCAAGGGAGATTTCTCACTTCACCTGAAGAGTACAAAAGCCAAATTAGCAGAGAACATTGGCAAGGGGGTTTCTGTTTTTCTCTCTTGGTGCAAAAAAGAAAGAAACGTGATCCATAAGAACAAATGACAGCTGTGAACTCAGAACAGCTTTGGTGTGGGAGTACTGTGGACAGATTGTAAGAGACTCAGTATGTGGACACAAGGGAATAAAAGCAGGACACAGGACTTGGCATTCTATGTGCTAAGCAAGAGGAAATAAAACGGCAGAAAAAAACCATTATGATGTTTTTTTATCCTCAGAAATGAGGAGGTAGGAGGGGAAGTGGAGCAGCCTTGATTATAAAATCTTAGAACTGGGATGTACTTCAAAGGTTTTTTAGTTCCTTCGTAAATCATCTCTACAACATCCCTTGCAAGAAGTCATATAGTCTCTGAAGAATTCTAATAACCGAGAATTCAGTATTTTCCAATGTGGGTCATTCCATTTTGGATATCTCAATTGCTAGGAAGTTTTTCTCCATTTTGAGTAAATGTTTGCATTTCTGTAACTTCCACCTGGTCACTTGGGTCAATGGGAACAAGTTGGATCCTTTTGTTGCATGACAATCTTTCAAACTTTTGAAGAGAGTGATAAGGTCCCTAAGTTCTATACTTATTTATATCTATATAATCAGGACTCAAAGGATCATGGATCTAGTGCTAGAAGGAATTTTAGAGGCTATATAGCCCAATCTTCATTTTTTTAGTAAGGAAACTGAGGTCCAAAAAGGTTAAACAATTTGCCTAACATCACACTTCTAATAGATATCCAAAGTAGCTTTTGAACTCATCTTCCTGATTCTAATTCTACCCTTCTCTCCACTATGACATGCTGCCTTTATGGACAGTTGAAATAGACGACCTTTATGATACCTTCCAGGCATAATCATATGATCCAATGTTAAACTGCAGCCACCAGGACCATACAATAACAACATTAAGAGAGGAGAGGGAAAAGCTAAACCTCTACAACTAAACTACTGCAAGCCTCTCAGAGCTTTTGCTGCCATTATGTATCTCCCCCGCCATCTCACACACACTTCACTGAGAGTCTCACAAAAGAAGAGCCGATCTTACCCGGGTACTGAAGGTAACACAAAGCTTTGTGATTTGTGAATATTTGTTTTTTTCCTAAATCATATTGGATGCAATCCCTGAAATCTATCTCAATTGTGTAGCTTCACTGTTCTACTTTAGTGTCATATCCACTGCTAAACCAAGGTGAAGCTTCTTCACCAGTAAGCATCTCTTTACAATATATCACTATGACATGTGACTGATGTCAGCACCATAGCCACAGGTAGCAGAGAAAAAACTGTGAGATGAGTCAACACCACAGCAAGGAACAGTGCTAAACAACTAAGAGCAGACGTAAAAAAGATCTACAGATTGCAGCCATAAGCAATTATAGTTCAACACTATTACAGTTTAGGATTTTTAAAAAAATAAATGACAATACTTATCAGATTGGCTAAGATGACAAAGAAGGAAAATGGCAAATGCTAAAAGAGATGTGGAACAATAGGTACACTAATGCAATGTTGATGAAGTTGTGGATTAACCATTCTGGAGAGTGTTTTGGAACTATGCCCAAAGGACTCTAAACCTGTCCATATCCTTTGACCCAGCAATAGCACTAATAGATCTGCATACAGAAGAGAACAAAGAAAAAAGAAAAGGACTTACATGCACAAAATATTTAGAGCATCTCTTTCTTGTGGTGGCAAAAAACTGGACATTGAGGAGAGACCCATCAACTGGTGGATGGCTGAACAAGTTGTGCTATATGATAAAATGGGATACTATTGTGCTATAAGAAATAATGAGGAGGGTCATTTCAGAAAAACCTGGGATAACTTATATGAACTGATGCAAAGAGGCAGAACTAGAAGAACATGGTAATAGCAATATTGTAACAATGATCAATTATGAAAGACTTAGCTACTATGATCAACACAATGGTGCAAGATAATTCCAAATGACTCATGATAAAAAAAAATGCTATCCACTTCCAGTAAGAAAGATGATGAACTCTGAGGGCAGATTGAATCATATTGTTTTTTACTTTGTTTTTCTTGTTTTTTCTCACAACATGGTGAATATGGAAATATGTTTTACAGGATGTCACATGTATTATATATGTATTGACATGTATCATGAGTATCCTATTGTGCATCTCAATAGCTGAGGAAGGGAGTGGAGCAAGAGAAAGAATTAGAACTGAAAATTTTTAAATAAATGTTTTTTCATAAATAAATGATTATGAGGATCAAATAAAATCATGAGAAGTGCTTTATAACCTACAAATCATGTTGCTTGTAATTCTAGATTTACATCTCTCCATTTTTCAGCTAGAGAAGCTAATATTTGGATATCTAACAAAGATCACATGGTTACAAAGTGTCAATGATTGAACTCACATCTTCTAACTCCACTGCCATCATTTTTTTGTGAAACTATGTATGAGTATTAAAATCACAGGAATCATAGGAAGCTTAGAGTCGGTCAACAAGTTTTTATTACACTCTTAGTATGTACCAGGAACTGTCCTAAATGCTGAGAATACAAAGAAAGGTAAAACCACTCAGATCACCTCCTCAAATACCCTCATTTAACAGACAAGGAAACTGAGACCCATAGAATTGAAGTGACTTGTCTAGGTCACATAGGTAGTATCAGAACTAGAAAATGATTGGCAGTCCTCTGGCTCCAAATTCAGGGTTCTCTCTGTTACCTCATACCTCACCATTACATCTCCCTAGCTGTCACCTTGCCATTTAGACTCTTAAATTAGAGAATGATGTGATTGGTACCTGGATACCCTTTGTAGACTACACACTCATCAATCCAAATGTTCTCTGAGCCTAAGACTTGTCACCCCCAATTCACTTTGGAGTCACTGGAAAAGTTATTCCAGGAATAGTCTAGGAAACACAGGCAGGCAGTAGGTTGACTCCCTTTAGTTTTCATAAATGCATTCCCACGCACAGGAAATAATAGTGTTGGCTAGGTCATCTTTGTGACCAGAAAGTCTTGATACTGGGTATTATGGCAATCACTAGGGAAGTGAGTAGAATTTAAAGACTTTTAGTTCTAAGCGTGTGTCTGTGTCTCTCTGTAGAACTCTGCTCCCCAAAGGCTAACACAGGCTCTGTTTTCTCTCTGATTGATGTACCTTTATCAACAATTTCTTTCCTGCCCTGATCACTTGCCTCAGATATATTGTCCTCCAGAAATGATGTCTATAGATTGCCAGCTTAGTTATCGTGAACACAAATAAGCAGCTGGCTCCTCTTTGACCTGGGGTTTGGGAACCTTCATTGAAACATGAATCGCTGAGGTGTCTGTAGCTAGTACTTTTGCTATTACCGAATTCTCTTTTTGTATTATAGAACAGCTGTTAAGAATGTATCATAGCCATCTCCTAAACCTCTATTTCAAAGAGATAGCTTGGACATCAATGCTTTTTTCTTTGTAGGAGACACTGGTTCCCTAAGATATGAAGAGTATTTATTGAGTGCCTATTATGTATGCCATACAATGACTGTGGAATCCTGGAATTTAAAGCCAGAAAGGACCTTAGTAGTCATCTAGTTAACTCCCTGTTTTTGCATATTAAGAACCAACACCCAGAGAGGTCAAATGACTTGTAGCCTAGTTCAAGGAAAGAATAATGAATTTGGAGTCAGAAGAGTTAGGCTAAAATCCTGCCTCTGACACTTATTAACCATGAGACTTTGATCAGATTCCTTTATCTACTTGAATCTCAATCTAAAATGAGGATGTTGTACCAGATACTCTCCAAGTCTCTCCCAAATCTAAATCTATCATCCTAGGATGCTGAATCATAGGACCTATGGTGCCAGAATTGGAATTCAAACCCAGATCTTCCAGTTCCAGATACAGTGTTCTTTCCATTAGGTGGGCATGCGGTCAGAGAGATCTGGCTCCAAATCCTAAAACATTAGTTCATTTTGTAAGAGGTTGGTGGATAAGTCAACTCAATCTCTAAGCTTCAGTTTCCTCCTTTGCCAAGTGGAGAAAATAATAGTTGTAGGACTTACCTAATAGGGTTGTTATAAGATCAAATGAGATCATGTAAATAAAACATTTTGAAAATGTTTAAGCCCAATATAGACATCAATTTTTATTATTATTACTATGCCATGCTAATCATCAATGTCACCACTCCAGCTATTCAATAATAATGATTTTGTGCCAGCAGGTACAACACTCTGATGGGCTTCCAAGCAGAGCTTCTGCTCTTCCCACCTGGCAATAGAAACCACTAGAACCAGCAAGAATTCATTTCTCCTTGTTCCCTTTTGTCTATACAATGTCAGCCCCTAAGTCTTCTGCTTTCAACTATTGGGTACTCTGAGTCCTATACCATTTCAGTTAGAATGATATGCTCATAGGACATCTGAGTCCAACAAGGTCCCTAACTGAAGTTGTTTGGAATTTCTATTTCCACGATCCACCATGTTTGCTTGTGGATATTGCCCAGTGTCAGAGGCTTCAGTCGTTGGCCCAGGATCTTCTTTTTTCCCATTTGTTTTTCCCACAAAAAATAGTTTTTCCCAATAGGTCACAGGTCTGTATGTCCCTAAGCCTGGAAAACCAGCCTTAGACAGTTTCTCATTGATTGATTCAAGTAATGCAAAGTAGTGATGAAAGATGAAGGTTAGTTAGACTGAGACTGTGCTGATCTGAGACCTTCTCCTTATACCATTTTGGATGAGGTCTATGATTTCATTGACTTTTAGCACATGAGGAAATTTTCTTTTTCATGTATGTGGATTCATACATATCCTACAACCATGAATTTTAAAGAGTTGTCTGGGACACTGAGTAAGATAAGTGAATAATTCATGTTCACATAGCCTATGTTGGTTGCACTCAGGTTGTGCTGATTAAAGCCAACAATTTATCTACTACTCTAAACTTCTTCTTTTCCACAGAGAAGAGAAAAATAGTAGGAAAGATTACCAGCAATGGATATATATACTGAAATGTTCTTTTCTATTTTTTAATTTAAATGTATAAATCCTGACTTCCAACCACATAATAACCTCTTCAAGGGCAGTGGCATATTTTATCAATCAACAAGTATTAATTAATCAACCATTATATCAGCTATAGTCCTAGGAATTAGGGTGTTGATGTTGTTCAGTTGTTTTTCAGTCCTGTCCAACTCTTTGTGATCCCAGTTGGAGTTTTCTTTTTTTATTATTTTAAATTTGTATTTAATTAATTAATTTAGAGCATTTTTCCATGATTAATTCCAATTCTTCTAAGATTTCCCTCACTTCTCTTATCTCTTTCTTATTTATTTTTTTTGGTTTGATTTATGTAGATCTCTTAGAGGAAAGTTCAAATCTCCCACTAGTAGAGTTTTATTATCTATTTTCTCCTTAAGCTCCCCCAATTTCTCCTTTATAAATTTGGATGCTATCCCATTTGGTTTATACACGTTGAGTACTGGTATTTCCTCATTGTCTATACTGCCTTTTATCAGGATGTAATTACTTTCCCTATCTCTTTTAACTAGATCTGTTTTTACTTTGGCTTTGTCAGATATCATGATTACGACTCCTGCCTTCTTTTTCTCAGTTGATGCCCAATAGATTTTGTTCCAGTCTTTAACCTTTACTCTGTGGGTATCTATCTGCCTCATGTGTGTTTCTTGTAGACAACATATGGTAGGATTTTGGTTTCAAATCCTTTCTGCTATTTGCTTCCGTTTTATGGGTGAGTTCATCCCATTCACATTCAGTTATTATTACAAGCTGTATATTCTCCAACATTTTGATTTCCTCTCCTTGTCCTGTCCTTTCTTCTTTCACTATTTCCTTCCATACCAGTGTTTTATTTTTAATCAATCCCCCTAATCCCCACCCTTATTTTACTTCCCTTTCTCTCCCCCTCCCTTCTTATTCCCCTCTTACTTTTTTAGAGTCTTTTTGAGTTACCCCCCACTCTCTCTTTCCCTAGTATTGCTTTCCCCCTCCCCATCAGTCTGTTTGTTACCCTTCTACTTCTCTATAAGGCACACATCAATTCTCTGCCCCAATAGATCTGATTGTTCTTCCCTCTTTGAGTCAATTTCAATGCATGTACAATTTAAGTATTTCCTGTCTCCAACCTCTTTACCCTTCCAGTGTATTGGTCTTCTCCCCCATTCCCACCATGCACTTCTTTATGAAATATAAGTTTACCCCATTTTGTCTCTTTTCCCATTTCTCTTAATAGTATCCTTTTTTAACTCTAGTTTTATATATATTGATACATACATGTATGTATCTTGACATTTCATCCTATACTGTTCCCTCTAAATTTACTTCATCTAGCTATCCTGAAGATGATAACAATTTTTAAGAGTTACCAATATCATCTTTTCTTATAGGAATACAAAACATTTGAACTTATTGGGTCCCTTAAAAAAGTTTTTATTTTGGGGGGGGTTTCCCCTCTCATAATTACCTTTTGGTGATTCTCTTGAGTTCTGTGTTTGCACATCAAATCTTCTGTTTAAGTCTGGTCTTTTCTTTATGAATGCTTGGAAGTCATCTATTTTATTAAAAGACCATACTTTCCCCTACAAGAATATAGTCAGTTTTGCTGGGTAGTTGAATCTTAGTTGTAGGCCTAGTTCCCTTTGCTTTCCAGAATATTGTATTCAATGCCTTCCAGCACTTCAGTATAGATGCAGTCGGAGCCTATGTTATCCTAACTGTGGTCCCATGGAATCTGAATGACTTCTTCTTAGCAGCTTGTAATATTTTTTCCTTAGAATTGTAGTTCTTGAATTTAGCTATAACATTCCTGGGCTTTATCAGTTGGGGATTAAATGTAGGAGGTGATCTGTGGATTCTTTCAATCTCTACTTTTCCCTCTTGCTTGCAAATGTCCAGGCTTTTCCTTTTGACATTATCTTCTGGTAGTCCAATAATTCTCAAATTGCCTCTCCTGGATCTGTTTTCCAGGTTTTCTAAGGTTTTATCAATGAGGTGTTTCATATTTTCCTCAATTTTCTCATTCTTTTGATTTTGTTTTATAGATTCTCGCAGCCTTGTGAAATCATTTGCTTCTAGTTGTTGGATTCTAATTTTTAAAGACTGAATTTCATCTCTGGCTTTTTGTTCATCCTTCTCCTTCTGGACTGATTTTCTTTGTAGGTCATCTTTTACCTTCTTTGCCTCATTTTCAAGCTGGTCAGTTTTGGCTTTCAAGGCATATGTTCTTGTTTAAGTTCATGTATTTTCTTTTCCCAATTGTCTTCAGCCTCTCTTGATTGTTTTTTCAGTTCTTGAGTTAATTGAATTTCGAGTTCTTGAGTTAATTGAATTTTGAGTTCTTCCAAAGCCTGTGTCTATTTTACTGGAGTTTCTGTGTTTTTGCTTTGTGCTCCTTGATCCTCCTCTGATCCATTTGCTTTTTGTCCATTTCCTGGATAGAAGCTGTTGATTGTAATTTCTTTTTTCATTTTCTGTTGTTACTCATATTTTTTCCTTCTTTCCCTCCTATAATTGGCTGTAATCTTGCCCCTTTGATTATTTTCTGGATCTTTGAGTTTGGGCTATTCAGTCCTCAAAGGGCTTCTTCTCTGCTCCGTTGACTCCCTAGATTAGTGAGAGCTGGGGCTAGATCTTCCCCAGCTTGTAGTGAAAGCTAAAGATGTGATTTCTGCTACTTTCACTGCAGTCTTTGGGGGAGGAGTATTGGAGCTTCCCTGCCTTCCCTACCCTCTGAAGACTTCTTATCTGCCTTATTGATAAGATTAAGCCAGGTGATGATCTGCAAAGCTCAATGTGCCCTGAGGACAAAACCTCAGGAAAAAGGGGGGGCAGCAAAAGATGGAGTGTTTGGCTACCCTCTCTGTGTTTCTCCTCCAGCTCTCTCCCTGCTGTCTGTGATCATAGCCTTGAGTCTAGCACAGCTGTGCCAGCGAGGCACTCTCTCCCTCCAGACTAGCACCCTTAGGTGGAGGAAGGCACCTGGGATCTTCCTTTTTCCTTTCTCCTCGAACCCAATAGTTCAAGAATTCAGGCTTTTTCTTCACATACTTTTTAAGTTGGGTTTTACAGGAGGATCCCCCAGCTCTGTTCTGTTGTCAGATTTGGTTTTCTGTCCCCTCAAAGCCCTTTCTCCTTGATCAGTGTTGAAGGGTTTATAGAGGTCTGTAGCTTTGCTGCTTCTAAGCCACCATCTTCCCAGAATCCCAGTTGAAGTTTTCTTGACAAAGATACTGACTATCTTTCCTTCTGCTGATTTTATAGATGAGGGACTGAGTTAAGTGACTTTTGTCATAATCAGACTCTGGGAGCCGAGAGTCTCACCTTGATTGATAGGTGAAGACAGTTGGAGAGCTGAATGTTCCCAGGGGCCATGAGGACAGGAGGAAAGGCAGTTGGCCAGAAAGAATAAATAACCTGGCACTCCCCTGAGAGGTTCCTTTGGACCGCTTTTGTCTTTTAGGGACCCTTTTGGCTTTGGCTTTGCCTTGGCTGAGCTTTGCCTAAACTCTTGCCTTGGACATTTGATCTTGAACATTGATTGACCTGTGGGTCAGACTGTAGATCCTCTGATTCTCTATGAATCCCCTAGATATTTAGGTACCTAAACCATCTCTAGATATTTAGGTATCCTGGGGGGAGGGGGATCTGGGAAGTGAGTAGGAGAAGAAGAGGGTGGTAAGGGTAGAATTTCATGAAGGCTGTAAAACTAGCAAACAACTAGCAGTAAGAAGCTGAGAGAAACCATCATCAATATTTGCATCATCCAAACAGTTTGCTTACTCTTGTTTGTTTGTGGCCAGGCTGAGCCAGAGGAAGTGAAGAACAAGCCCAGCATTACTGAACAGCCTACAGTCCTGAGGAATTATTGTCATAGATTTAGTGATAGGATCACCTATTCCCCAACCCATTCCTGATCATTCCTTTCCCTTGTATTCAACATAGATAAAGGTTATTAAGTACCTTCCTGGAGTAGTTATTCCATCACCACTCTGGGGAGGGAGCAACACAGTCAGATGAACATTATCCAAGGCTGATAAAGCCCAATACCAATAATCAATCAACCTCAGGTGGGACCTCAAAGTGTTACCCATCCATTGACCTTTAGGGATACTGCCTGGACATTGTTATAAAGAAGGACAGTTATTATAACATCCAGCTGGGTGGCAGGACTCGGGTATCCCTGCACTAGCCATTAGGGAACCAAACCAAAGCTTCCTCAGATCAATATCTCAGATTACTACTACTAATAACCAGGCTAATAGTGGTAGTATCCAGATTACTCTCTTCTTTTATAACAGTATCCAGGGTCACACAGTTATTAGGTTGCTGAAGCCAGATTTGAATTAAAGAAGATGAATCTTCCTGACTTCAGGTCCATCATTCTATCCACTGTACAACCTAAAAGATAAAAGTTAGATAGTCTTCCCTTAAAGAGCTTGTATTCTAAAAGAAGTTTCTGTTTTCTACCCAACACCACCCAGCCCAAGGTTGAGAAAAGAGTGGATGTTTAATAAATACTTGTTGATGGGCCAATATGTATGTATCCTCATCCTTCTATGGGTCTTCATTTCTTCTCACACCAAATTCAGGGCTCTTTATGCAACACTATACCCAGGGTTCTGATGATAAATGTTTATTAATAGGTCCTCTTGAGAAAAAAAGTGCACACATAGCACACTTTTAACTTTAGTCTGCACTGTGGATGTTTTCTCCATCATGTTTTAAAGTTCCAAACAACAAAACTTACAAATCAAGTTCTGGTTAGTAGCATTTGTCCATTTCCAAGGTATAAATGTTCATACTGACAATTTAACAATTGGGTCTTCCCACCCCATACTTTACCATTACATTTAACTACCTATCATACTGCCTTTAATCAGTAAAATAGAGGAGTTGGTTAGATGATTTCTAATATTGCTCCTAACTCAAAATCTATGACCTCATGGTCTTTTTCAATTTATTGTGTTGGTGAATGCTGTCAGAATTATATATGGGCAATGAATAATAATATTTCATATGCATGTGTGTTTATAGCATGATATAGTTGATTTTGTAAAAAAAAAAAAAAAAAAAACCTTCCTGCCTTTAACACATACTGGCTAGCCACTTCACAAAATCCGAGTAGAAAGGGACCTCAGATACCATATAATCAACTCATATTGGAGCCATATCTCTCTGTATCACAATGTATTATATAATTTTCCTAAAATCCAAGACTTAAAAGTTTTTGAGGAAAATTTCAGGAAAACAAGCTTGCTAACTCCTTGAATCAAGAAAATGAACTATATGGAGAAAGTGCCATAAAGAAACCTCCACTTCCTCAGAAAATCCAGAATGAACTTTGGGATATAATTGATTGAACAGAACATTTATTCTGAATGTAAACTCTTATGTCAAAGAGGACTGCCCCCTAATTGGTTTTTTTGTCAATGTGCCTAGCAAACATTGGTTTTGCTCTCTCTCTTTTATTTCTCTCTTATTTCTAACTATTGTAGTTTCCTCTTAGAAAGTACAACATTGTATGTACCTAGCTAGAAGATCTTTAGAAGTACAAGCTAGTTATGTTAAATGATGCATTGGGGAGATTAGTCTCCAAAAAAATCACAGGGTGGGGTTATGAAGAGTGAATCAAATTTTCTTTGTCTATCAATCAGCGATTTTTAAATTAATCAACCGAAAACTAAAACACCACTATTTAACACTAAGTAAGGGAGTTCCCAAGTCACTTACTAAAGTGAGCTACAAGTCCAGAGGCCACAGACCACCCCCTGGGCAGTGCTAAGCAAATTGAAAGACTACAATTGGTCCCAGTAAAGTGGAGGAAAGGACAGGAAGTGATGTGGAAAAAAGGGCTATAAAAAGTCCTGAACTTCCTGTCCAAGGGGTTTGACTTTGGCTCTTGGACTGCTTTCTTGGATCTTTTCCTTGGGACTTCATCTTGGGTGAGTGAGTAGCTAACCTTCCTTTTCTGGCTTCTGGAGAGATTAGTTCTGGAGAGGTCTTCCTTTCCTGGAGGAAGCTGTGTAGGTGGAATCCTTGCATAAGGCACCACTGGACCCTCTGGCTGAGGATTAACAAGCCCTGCTGGGCCTGAGTCAGACACTGGAGCAACATTTCGTGTAATAGGCTAAACATTTTCTCTACTTCTTCTTACATTTCTCTACTTTCACTATTTCCACCTCTTTGTAAATAAATGCTACTAAAACTCATTTTGACTTGAACTATAATATTTTAAATCCGTAACCACAATATTACTTTAGAATTCTCATATTAGCATAAAAACCTAAATTTAAATTTAAATTCTATGACAAGTAATCATCCAGCCTTTTCTTAAAGCCTTCCAATGATAAAGTGTTTCCCTCCTGAAGAAACCCATTGTGCTTTTTGATAGGTCTAATTTTCAAATAGTTTTCTAGAGTGAGTCTAAATCAGCCTCTGTAACTTCTACCCACTGCTCCAGTTCTGCCCTTTGAAGCCAAACAAAACAAATTAATCACTCTTCTATAAGCCAGCCCTTCATTTACTTGAAGATACCCATCATCATGTTTAACTCTCTTCTTCTCTAGGATAAATTAACAGTCCTGGCATGGCATGATTTAAAGATTTCTCATCCTAATACTTTTATCTCTACCCATGCTTCAGATTGTCCATATTCTTTCTAAAAAGGGACTACCAAATGACACCACCATATGTCTATATCCCAAAGACATCAAAGATAGAGGAAAATGTCCAATATGTACAAAAATATTTATAGCTGCTCTTTTTGTATTGTCAAATCTCAGCAATATGATAGAAAAGATTCCTTCTGTGAGAATGATATATCTTTCCTAGTTGCTCACTTTACTGCTAAACTTGAGTGGGGTCTCTGAACAACCTCTCAGAAACTGGTCTACCAAATAAGCTAAAGTCAATGTTGTCTCAAAAGCAGTAAATAATCCCTAGTCAAATACAGTAGGACCTCATTTTACACAACTTCAATACACTTGAATTCCGGTACATGTGATTTGCAATTGAAAAAATAAAGACAAATAAATATGTCAGATAAAATTTTTTAATTACACACTAAATCTGCACCATTTTCCTAAGTGGCATAAAGTCTTGAAATAGTTCATCTGATCACACCCATTCTTGTTCGAGGTATTAATGTAAGTCATTATATTGTTTTAAACCATACATTAGCCCACACTTCACCAGAGTTCTCACATGTAACAAGCTGTATCCCTGTCAGAGCATTGCTTCTCTTTGTTTCATTAATGCTATTTAGTTATTAATTAGGGCCTTAAAGTACAAGAGTAATAATGCTGGTAACTCTGATAAGTTTTAAAAAAGGCATAAAGTGCCTATGTAAGTTCATATAAGAAATACTTATTAAATAATAAAGTTCAGTATTATCTTTGATCTTCAACTTATGCAAAGGGTTTTGGAACTTTAGGTCACATAAAAATTGAGGTCCTCCTGTATCATCTTAGAAATGCCTTCTGAATCCCTCCATACCCGTAAACAAATAAAAGAAGCAAATCCATGTAAAGGTACTCTTTGCAGAAGACAAAGGCCTAGATCTATCCTCTCTTGATTAAAATAGAAGACACTATCCCAGAAGAAAACACTAAGAAGAAAAGGAGACAGGCCCATCATATGCTATCAGATGGAAATCCAAATCAAAAGAAATCCAAACTCAAGCATCACTAATGCTGATTCTGCAGTACCATCTCAGGAGCCTTCGGTTCTTACAGGAAGAAATCTAAACTGTGTTTTCATTTAGTTGTTTTTCAGTCATGACCAATTCTTCATGACCACTGGAGTAATTTGTCATTTCCTTCTCCAGTTCATTTTACAGATGATGAAACTGAGGCAAAAAGAGTTAAATAATTTGCCCAGGGTCATACAGTTAGTAAGTGTTTGAGACCAATTTTGAATTTAGGAAGAAGAGTCATTATGACTCCAGGCTCAGCAATCTATCTGCCACATCACCTAGCTGCTGGAAATAGTTACATGAAAAAAAAAGTTCCAAATCATAGTAATTAGAGGAACAATATTAAAGCAATTCTGAGATTCCATCTCACACACATCAGAGTTTCAAAGCTGACCAATAAAAGGAAAACTACAAACGTTGTAGCAATTGTGAGAGTATTGGAACAAGGGGGCGCTGATAGAATTTGTCCAGTCATTCTGGAAAGCAATTTGAAATTAAGCCCCAAAAATTATTAACTATGCTACCCTTTGATTAAATGATTTGACCATTAATCCTGTATCCCAAAGACCTCAGAGACTGACTAAAATGTCCTATATGCCCAATAAATATTTATGGCAATTCTTTTTGTATTGCCAAAGAACTGAAAACTAAGGGACTGCTCATCAGTTGGTGAATGGTTGATATATAAATGTAACGGGATGCAATTTGTGCTCTAAGAAATAATGAAATTGTTTCAAAGAAACATAAGGAAATATATGTAGAACTGATGTAGAATTAAGAGAGCAAGGCCAGAATAATTAAGACTATAATAATATGAAAGACTTAAGAATTCCAATCAACACAATGATCCACCATGATTCCAGAAGAACAAAAATGAAGAATATCACCTACCTCTTGTCAGAGAAGTGATAGATTAAATATTCAGAACCAGACACACATTTTGAGGCATGGTCAATACCAGTATTTTTTTTTAACTTAACTATAAATATTTGTCACAACGATTTTATTATATTAGAGGTAACGTTGCCTTGGTGCGCAACATGGTGGGCCTGGAATCAGGAAGACTTGAATTCAAAATCAGCCTCAGACATTTATTAGTTGTATGATACTGGGCAAGTCACTTACCATCTCTTTGCCTCAGTTTCCTCATCCATGAAATAGGGATAATAATAATAGCACCTCCCTCCCAGAGTTGCTGTGAAAATCAAATGTGGTAAAAATTGAAAAGCATTTAGCACAGAGTCTGATACAGAGTAAGCACTATGTAAACATTAACTATAATCATTATTTTTTTTTGTTTTTCCTATGGGGGTATACTATAAGAGGAATAAAAAATAAGCTCTTGATAATGGCAAAAATCCAATTTAATTTTTAAAAAGAAAGAGCTTTTTTAATTACATTATTGTTTCTAGACAGAAGCTAACTGCCTTGAGGCATAACATCAGGTGTGGGATATGGCCCCTGAATAGAACATTTATCCAAAGCTTCCCTAATGGGCAGCTGAATAGAGACCAGCTGGAGATGTAACAGTTCCAATTTTATGTTACCCACATAAAATGGGAGATGGTATTAAGTGATATGAAAGGTAGTTTTCAACTCTTAGATCATGTGTTTCTATGAGCCACTGAAGAGCATCACAGCTTGAGAAAAGGAGGAATAGAATACATAAAACATTGGGATTATCTGACAGCTTTCTGAGAGTAAGATAGCCAGGAAAATCCCTGGGGAAAGTCATGGAAATATGGGAGAAAGGAAAATACTAAACTCAGCTGACTTTGCTATAAGACATGGCTATTCAAAACATCATAATTCCTTGCTTAAAAATTTGAGCTCTTATTATTATTCCCAATGGTCTGGCCATAATTCTGCAATTATGAGATTAAGAATAGTTTGTTTGGCTTGGGGTCAGTTGACTGTTTGAAAGAGGTGGCTTTAATGGCTGGCCTTTTCATATGATTTTATCTTTCTGGTTCTAACTTTCTCCCTGCTTTGAGGACATTTCAATAGGTCAGGCCTATTATGGGGTTGTTTTCTGTATTTTACAATGCCAAAGAATTCGTGTTTCCCTCTTAACCTATGAAATCAAGAATTTATTTATCTAGTCTATGATTTATCATGACCTTATTTCTCCTTAATTGTCTTTTTAAATCATTAAAAGTCAATAAGATAAATCTAATAAAAGAGGTGAAGTCCTAATTATCCACATACCATCAATTAAGAAATGTACTCTTTCTTTTCCTTCTCCAACTCTAAATGACTCCTTCTGATGATGTAAACAATAGTCAATCTTCTTAAGTCCCTACTTGCATCCTCATTTTCAGAAGTGTTCAAGTATCCACTTGTTTTTACTGAGGCTCATATCTCCTTTGTTTCCAAATGGTCCTACAAGTGGGATGAAGGAGAAAAGAAGAAGGGAAAGCATTAAAAGGGGGAAAGGAAGGAAGGAAAAGGCAGGTTCAGTGCTATTATTGATGTCAGTGACAGCGAAAGCAGCCACAACTTTAAAGGAAAGGAATTCAAATAGAAACAATTCCTGGACACCACTAGCTTCTTCCAGGAGCAGGAGAAGAGAAAGAAAAGAAAATGCATTTCCATTGTTGAACTTTATGGAGTCCTTACTCAGAGCATCTAATCTCTAAAACCTTTGGCATTATATTATAAGAAATTTACTTTCAGATTTCAAGAAAATATTTCAAGTAGTACTCAGCAGTAAGAACTACAACCTGTATAGTGAAAAGAAGAAAGATGAATAGCAAGCATGAGTGAACTAATGGCATCTGCAACATAACCACTTAGTAAAGACCTGTCCTCTGCACTCCCTGTAACTATGCATCTCCATCTTCTCTCCAGCCATTTCCCATCTTGCCACTCCTGCTTCATCCTCCTAACAGAGCCATCAGAGACCATGCCTGGGAGGAGCTAAGCCACTCTACTCATCTATTCAGAATTCCCCAGGACCATGTATTTTCAGAACTATCATCAAACATGGACCTACTTGTCTTTCCACTTTTGAGCTGTAATTGAATCAACACTTCGATTTCCCCCAAAATACCATGAGATAGCTAAGTGATACAGTGAGTAAAACCCTGAGCCAAGAGTCAAGAAGCTTGAAATTCAAATCCAATCTTAGACCGCTTAGCTATGTGATCTCATGCAAGTCATTTAACCTCTGTTTGGCTCAGTTTCCACATCTATAAAAATGGGGAATAATAAAAATACCTACCTTCCAGGATTATTGTAAGGCTCAAATGACGTATTTTTTTTTAAAACCCTTACCTTCTGTCTTAGAATTGATACTAAATATCAGTTCTAAGGCAAAAGAATGGTAAAAGTCAAGCAATTAGGTTAAGTGACTTGACCAGAATCATACAGGTAGGAAACATCTAAGGTCATATTTGAACTCAAGGACTCCCGTATTCAAGCCTGGGTCTCTATCCATTGAGCCACCTAGCTTATTCTGACATAATATTAATAAAATGCTTAGCATATTTCCTGACATATAGGTAGGAGGTGAACACATGCTTCCTTCCTTCCTTCCTTCCTATAAAAAGCATATCAGTGTGCTGCCCTATTTTTTCACTCACCAGCCCTATGAATTCCAAAACTAAAGTTGCCTTTCCTAGCCATTGCTGTCCTACAATGTGTGATCTCCCCCACTAAAATATAAGCTCCTAGAGGGTACAGACTATATCATTTTCATATTTGTATGCTCCCTGCTTAGCTAGAGTAAACACTGACTAAATGCATTTTTATTCACTCACTCAAGCCAATGAGTAACAAATAAATAGCCTGAGGCCAGAAATCTCTCGCCTTACTTGGTTCCTAGTGAGCAAAGAAGCAAATACTAGAAAGAAAACATCTATATTTTTCTTCATACCCAATTTTTTTCTCACCTCAGTCTGAGATTTTATTTCTCCAGTTTTTTTAACATATAGAGAACTTACCATGTCTAGAACTTCAATATCCATGTCAAAGAATCTTCATAATTCAACTAATCTGCTCCTCTGAATAGATATTATTATGCTACTGAACCTAACTCAGAATGTTTCCTATTCCTAGTTGGTTCATTTAACTCAGCTTCCCTGTATGTAAAATATAAATATAGCACCTCATTCCCAGAGTTGTTGTGAGGTAAAAATGAAATAATAATTGTAAATTGCTTTGCAAACCTTAGGTCACTATATATTAATACTAGCTCTTATTGTTGTTGTTATTGTTGTTATTCTCCAGTAGTGATGATTGGCTATCCTAACCATCTACACTCTTACCCAGTTCCTCTTGCAACATCTAGAGCAGTGATGTTGAACCTTTTAGAGACTGAGTGCCATGCCCCACTGCCCAACCCTCCTTACCTCAGGCAGGGGCAGGAGAGAGGAAACACTCACATTGGCTACTGGGCAGAGAGGAAGGTGATGGTGAAAAATGCCCTCAGGCACATGGAGAGAGGAGCCAAGTCCCTCTGGATTTCTAGTAATGAACCCTGGCAGGCAACAGCACATGTGCCCACAGAAAGGGCTCTGTGTGCCCTTTGTGGCATGCATGTCATTGGTTTACCACCGCACATCTAGAGTATTCAGTTTGCTGTGTAGGATTAGGAGAAAAATCTATAGTCATGGAATTACTATCATCAGTCCACAGTTGGTTTTTTTGTTTGTTTGTTTGTTTGTTTGAGTTAAAAGACCTTTAGAAGGTCTGTAATATAGTAGCTAGAATACTGAAAATAGAGCCAGAAAGACTTAGATTTGAATCCCGCCTCTAGCTATATGACTGGGTGAATCCAGTTTCTTTACCTATAAAAGGAGGATAATATGGGATATTCCAAAAATTTCAGTGAAGTTTTAAGTTGCTCTAAACTTGTTAAAGCTTAAAGATGCACTAAGATTTTGGAGACACTATTCCTGTAGTTACCTCCCAAACTTGTAAAATCATAAAAATATGCAAACAAAATACTTTTTATACTTTAAAGGACCACATAAATATCAATTATTATTATTATCATCTAGTCCAAACCCTTTGTTTTTATAGATGCAGAAATTGTAACCCAGAGAAATTAAATAACTTGTCCCTCATCCCAAGTTTACCTGGTTGAAGATATCTTGCCCTTGCAGGAATTCCACCCAGGAATTTCCTTCACTGGCCCCAGCTTTAACAAATTGACAGTCCATGCTTGAAAAATACCTTTTCCCCAGTTAATAAATGGTCAAAAGATATGAACAGATAGTTTTGGGGTGAAGAAATCAAAGTCATATATAGTCATGTGAAAAAATGCTCTAAATCATTAGAGATTAGAGAAAATTAAAATCAAAAAAATTCTGAAATATCATCTCACACCTATCAGATTGGCTAAAAATTATAAAAGGGCAAAATGACAAATACTGGCATGGATGTGGGAAGATAAGGACACTAATACATTGTTGGTGGAACTGTGAACTGATCCAATCTTTTTGGAGAGTAATCTGGATTTATGCCCAGAGACTTATAAAACTGTGTATACCCCTTCAATCCAACAATACCACTTTTAGGTCTGCTTCCCAAGGTAATCAGGGAAAAAGGAAAAGAGTCTATATGTTCTGAAATATTTATAATACTCTCTTAGTGGTGGCAAAGAACTGGAAATTGAGGGGATGGCCATCAACTGAGGAATGGCTGAACGAGTTGCATCATATAATTGTGACGGAATACTACTAAGAAATGATGAGCACATTAATTTTTTAAAAATGGAAAGACCTACATGAAGAGTGAAATGAGAAGAACCAAGAGAACATTACATATCGTTACAGAATTAATGTTTGAAGAATAACTTGTCAATGTCCACCTCCAAAGAAAGAACTGATAAATAGAAATGCAGAAGACATATTTCAAATTGTTTTGTTGTTGTTATTGTTGTTAAATAATGCCTTCTCTTGGCCAGGGTAGAGAGGAGGGAGATAATTGGGGAATTTTAATGAAGCTAACAAACAAATTAATTAATAAAACTCTCCAAAAAATACCTTTGTAACTAGTAATATTTTCTCATGTGTTGGCCAGCATATGTGAAATGCATAAATAAGAAAAGATTTTATACTGAGAAAAGGAGAGAAATGTTCACCAGTCTTTTTTCTGTTTTCTCCAGAAGTCCAGCCCCTGTGATGTGTATTAAAATGAAAGGCAAGGTGAGGTCAAGGAAGGAATATTGAAAGCAATCTACCTATCATGGCTTTCCCTAGTTCCTTTGTACTCTGTTAAAATAGATGTCTGAAGATATTGCTGTACCAGGGGGTATAATAAGTACTAAAAAGGGATTTCTAGCCATAAGTCATTTAAGAGTTAGACAAAGGAGCAAGGCTGGTCAAGAGAATGGATTTAATCTTAGCCTGGGGTATTCTGCTGAATATTGTCAGCTGGCCGGCTGTCGAAGTATGCATCACCTTCTCCTAAACACTAAAGAGCTTTAGCTCTCCCTGGGTGAGAGATGCTTACTAGTTGCTATGCCAGAGAAGACAGCAGCAGGAAACAGAACAGAAACTATAGGCCACAGATCAAAAGAATAGCACAGCTGTTCAATAGAAATACCACACCCAGAAGAGAGCAGCAAAGGTACAGTAGAAAGAATCCTGACTTTGGAATCAAATTTAGCTCAAATCTTAGCTCCGTTTTCTATTTATGTAACAATGAATGAATCGCTTAACCCCTCTGGGCCTCAGTTCTCTTGTTTGCAAAATGAGAGGGTTAGACTAGACTCCATGACTTCAAAGTTTCCTTGGCCTCACAAGAGAACACTGAAGCTTTATAATGTCAGAGGGTGTGTTACCCTGGACTCCAGTTTCCCTACATGTAATACCTTTCATGTGTATATGCCCTCTCATACATATTCTCACAAATGTACGCTATAATACACAGGTGACGTGGTAACCCGTGGGAAAGCATATTCCATGTGTTCATGAAAGGATCTTTTCTCATCACTTAAGTTGTTTGTTTTAACTAAATCATTTTGACTGTGTTCTAACCCGCAAAGTATCTCAAACCTGGAGCTTTCCAGGGTTCCGCATATTCTGTTCTAGCCAAGAACTACGTATGTTCTTACTAACCTACCCTCCCCACTTTGAGGTACACAGGCTATAAAATTAATAAAACCAGCATTTTGTTAAGGCTTTCCTATTCTAAAATATTTCTCTCTTTCTGTGGATGGCTTAATATAGTATCTTATTATAATGAATGTTAAAACGAATAAACAATTCACCAATAAGTATTTACTGAGAATTTATATGCCAAATGGGTGCCATAGAGTGGTGCCAAAGAGAATACAAAAGAATGATATGCTGCCCATCAAATGCTGTTCCTTGCACAGGACATTCCATTTCCCAACTCCTTATTTACTGGTTGTCCCCATGCCTGGAATTCTCTACTCCATCATCACTGTGTCCTGGCTTCTCTGACTTCCTTCAAGTCTCAGCTTTCTGCAAAGTCTTTCCTTGTACTCCTTAATCTTAGTGCCTTCCCTCTATTGATTATCTCCAATTTATCTTGCATATATCCCATTTGTACTTAGCTATTTGCATGTTATCTCCCCATAGGTCTGGGAGCTCCTTGAGAACAAGGGCTGATTTTTTGTCTTTCTTTTTGTGCTCAGTACAATGTCTGACACATAGTAGGTGCTTAATAAATGCTAGTTGATTGATTGATTGACAATTCCTACCTTTTAAGAGCTCACAATCCATTTGAGGAGACAAGGCATAAAATAATAGTAAGCAAATAGGACTGTATACTTATGTACTAAATTGTATAGTACAGACAATAAGTATTCTAGAAAGCCAGGAAAGAAAAGGATTAGTGAGGGCTTAAAACAATCAGGGAAGCCTTCCCAGAGAAGTTAGGATTTGAAAGATGAATAAAATTCGGACAAAGAGAGAAAAACATATTCTAGACAAGGAGAAATGTGACCAAGAGTACACAAATAAAGTGACTGGAATTGAGTTCATATGTTAGAACAGAGTTTGCATAAGAAGGCTGAGGTCAGTTGAGATTAAAAGCCTTGAAAGTGGGGCAGCTGGGTAGCTCAGTGGAGTGAGAGTCAGGCCTAGAGACAGGAGGTCCTAGGTTCAAACCCAGCCTCAGCCACTTCCCAGCTGTGTGACCCTGGGCAAGTCACTTGACCCCCATTGCCCACCCTTACCAATCTTCCACCTATGAGACAATACACCGAAGTACAAGGGTTTAAAAAAAAAGCCTTGAAAGCCAGGGCAGGATTAGTGATAAAGTTAATATTGATATTAGATGGATATAGTGAAGTTAGATGATATAGACTTGAAAGCCAGTGATTTTTAAACTTTGTGCTGTGGGCAATAGGGAGCCACTGCAGCTTTTTCAGCAGAGGGTTGACATAATAATAATAGTAGCTAACATTTTTATAGCACTAACTCTAAATACTATGTTAAGCATTTTATAATTATTATCTCATTTGATCCTCACAATAACCCTGGGAGGTAGACTTTATCATAATTCCCATTTTACAGATGAGCGAACTGAGGCAAACAAAGGTAAGCGACTTGCCCAAATAAGTGCCTGAAGCTGTATTTGAATTCTGGTCTTCATAAGTCAAGGATTGGCACTGTATTCATTATACCATCTAACTATCTCTTAATGGGGAACAGAACAGATTCCTCTGACAGCCATGTTTATCACAGAATGAATAGTCAGAGAAACTAAAGGTAAAGAGGTTGGCTTGTCAGCAAGCAATGTGGGCTCAGAAGGGAGTGTATTTTCCTGAACTTAGTCTTAGAAAGACTTCTGACCAAACTGTAAACCAGTATGCAGCCCTGGGATAACCACTGGAAAAGTGACATTTAGTTGTTACAATGGGACCACAGACTCGAAGAGTAGTCTCTAAAGTGACAGCCTTCAGGGCATTTGCACACACCCCCAACTCCACATAAATGGAACCCAGGTGAACACAACTGAGCTTCGGGCTTCCCGACACAATTTGTGATATGACAGAGATGGAAAGGGAAGGTGTTGCTAGGCAACCAAAGCGCCAGAGAGCAGGTTTCTCGAGTCAGGTCAGGTTAGCAGTTCTTTAGAGAATAGGTAGTTTAGAAAAACATATTTTAAGATTTCATTGGTACTATATGAACTAAGCAAAACGCATGTGACATCCCCATGTGAATAGAGCTTTTCATTCCTGCAATTTTACCATTGTAAAAGACACAGCCAGGAGATGGTTCAGAACTCATCTATTCCACAAAGTTCTCCCTGAGTCAGCTCAATTCAAATAAGCAAGTTTCAGGTCCTAAAGGATGGACTGTACTCTGTATTATAGAAAGTAAATGACTTTAATCTCTGAAACGAAACTTGCTTATGTTCCCCAGTTGTTTCTTCATGTCTACTTCCCCTCCTCTCTAGTCAAGAGAACCAGGTTCTAGCTTTTCCACTGGCAAGCTTTGCAATTTGAGGAGAGTCATTTCACATTTTTAGATTTTAGTTCTACCTTCGAGAAATGGGTATATTAATAATCATTATTTTAATAACCTCAATGGAACTTCTAAAATGTTTTTGAAAATGTTGCTATTCAGTCATGTTCAACTCTTCACTACTTGATGGACAATACTGTTCCTGAGGTTTTCTTGACAAAAAATTCAGAAGTGGTTTGCCATTTCTTTATTCAGTAGATTAAGGTAAACATAGGTTAAGTGACTAGCCCAGGGCCACATAAAGTGTCTGATTCTAAATTTAAACTCAAGTCTTGACTCCAGGTCCAGCATTTCTAACTACTGACACATCTGGCTACCACAACATTCTTGAAGAAAGACGCTACTAATTACTTATCTACCTTATGTCTTTTATTGCCAAGCAGAGAAATATGAGGGATAAAGGCAATGCCACTTTATAATTCATTTGTAAAATCTTACAAAGAAAAGTAGAACTAGATTGTGAATAATATCATCTCATAAAATAGCAAGAGGCTGTAAAGAAGAAAAGCATTTTAAAGAAAGTTTGACTAAAAAACCCAGCTAAACAAGGTCCTTCTTAAGATGTTTAAGAATGAAACTAAGACAACAGACAAAAGATGGAAAAGATTTGCAAATGTTTTTACAACAAACTCTTTTCACAACAAATTGCAATGAAGCCATCATATTTATATTGTAACATAATAGCCCCATTTATGTTATAAAGGAGGGGAAATGGCACTAGAGCAAACAAAAATAGAAAAAGTAGCTATACTAGATCTAATTTACTCAGAGAAGGGCCATTGTTAGAGGTAATAAAATTCTTGATTGCATTGAGGGATCAATTCTCAAGGTAACAAAAGGAGAGGAAGTTACCCAAAAAATGTGGGGAAATAAATCAGATGTTACTGTTACAAAAAAAGGAAATTGGAGCAACATAAATAATTTCTGATCCATATGCATACTTTCCTATAGGTAAAAGATTTTGGAATAATCTATATGTTTAGCAAGAGCAATCTTTTTGGGAATATAAGAAAAGAAAAATCAGCCTTTCGTCAATCTTATTTTACCATGTAGAATTATATAGATTTAGAGGTAGAAGAACCTCAGGTGCTATCTAAATCAACAGCCTCATTTTACAATTGAGCAAAATCAAGCAGAGCCAAGATCTGAAACTAGGTCCTCCCACTTAAAATTCAGAGCTCTTTCTACTGAACTATGCTGTATATACATATCTTGGACAGATAATCCAGATGAATAAGGGCCAGAACTGGACAGAAGGAAAAGAGGTAGAAATTACCTTTGGGAAATTGCAAAATTCTTTTAATTACTCCCCCAAACTCCTTCCTGAAACAATAGCCCAAATTTTCAATTCTAATGTTCTTCCAGCTTTGTTGTATAGCTCTGAGTCATGGAACACTACAATTTCTTAAAAGTTGAAACAGAAAATCAACCAAAGAAAAAGGAAAGATGTGAGTAGATTGCAATACCTACCAATGTGAAATTATAAAGGAAAGACAAAATAAAGGTTGTTGTCAGAAAAACATATGAGAAAAAAAGAGCAGGTCACTGGACAAGGATGAGAGGAAAGTAATGTTAAGCTTGTGTACTCCAAAACTTTTTTGATGATCCTCTGATTTCACAGTAAAGCAAGGAAGGCACCCAACATCCTGGATGGAGCACGTGGTGAATTTACAGAAAGAAGGTATAAATATCAATATGGTCCCTTAGTCTAGAGGTAGTTTAACACTGTATCTAGTAGCAGAATAATACAGTTAAGTTGTTTAGCTATATATTCCATACTATCTACTGAATAGTACAATAATTGATGATGATTGATAATTCTGCATTATCATGAAAATGTTAAAAATATTTAGTATACTATTTGAAAAATCAGGCCCTTGTATGGCCTACTCTAAAGAGATTTCTATTTAAAAGAACAAAAACAAAATAAAAATATGTTTTGATTATAAACCTTCAATTATTCATAAATGCATATCTAAAATGGACTATTGGACCCATTGGACCACGGGAAATGTAGTTTTTAGGGTCCCCATGTGTCTATAGAAATATATATACTTTTAAAAGGCATTTCCCAAATTTCAATTAACATGGATAAATGCAAAATTCCTGCTAAGATTAAGAAATGCTCTGAATTTAAAGAAAGAAGAATTACTGCAACCTGGAATAATCAGAAAACATTTTATTGAAGAGAGTCTCACTTGAATTAGACCTTAAGGGGTGGATAGAATTTGGAGAGACAGAGTAGAGTGGTAGGGCAAGGTATTTTAGGTGGAGGGAATGCTAGAACAAAAATCCAAAAGTAGGAATGTGTATGGTATGTTTGGGAGCCAATGAGTTTACTATTATGACAGGATCATGTAGTAGAATAATGAGGTTAGAAAGGTTTGTTGAGGCCAGATTGTGATGGGCTATAAAAGCCATGATAGCCATCCTTACCTCTGTAATAGTGAGAAATGATTTAACCACTTTGGACTTCAGTTTCCTCACCTACAAAATTAGGAAGTTGAATTGGATGACCTCTGAGTTCCTTTCCAGCTCTAAATCTATGATCCTAAGATGCTATGAAATGGACAAGAGATGCACATGGTACACAGGCAGAGAGATATGCATCTCTGGAAAGAATAGGCACATCAATGATGTCCCAGATACATTTGAAGCTATCTCCTCACAATGCTTAGTAAAGTACTGGGTACTGTCTTGTTATCTTTTTCTGGTGAACTCTCTAATCAATATTTAAGATCATTTGGAGATTTCCAAAAGATGTAAAATTAGTGCTTCATATTTTTATGGTTCGATTAAGTAGTTCAAAATATTTTCAAGGGCAGCTAAGTGGCTCAGTATTTAAAGAGTCAGGTCCAGAGATGGGAGGTCCTGGATTCAAATGGCCTCAGTCACTTCCTAGATGCATGACTTTGGATAAGTCACTTCACTCCAGTTGCCCAACCTTTACCACTTTTCAGTCTTTGAACCAATACTTAGCATTGATTCTAAAACAGAAGTTAAGGATTTTTTCAAAAAGTAGTACTTTCACATCTATATTCTCCTTTGTTATCTCTCCTAAATCCCATAACAACCTTGGAAAAGAGGTAAAAATAAGTATTCATTTTAGATCCATTAGACAATGAAAAAACTGAGGCCCAAGACTGTAACTACAATGAGGTGTTTCATAATCACCAGTAGAATGAACAAATGAATATTTACTATCTACCATATTTGTCTGCATGGTGTCAGGTACTAGGTCACTAAATCCATTAAGTTTTGAATACTGTAACCAATGTTCCTAAAATGGCACCCAAGCAATAAGATATGCAGAAGCCCTATAGATGTGTACCATTTTTCTTAACTTCAACTCTGAAATATGCATCCAAGAATAACCTTAATTTATGTCTAAGTAAATTATACCACATTGCCTCTAACTTCTTATTCCACTTGTTAGTTGAAGCAGGTTAATTAACTCCTACCAGTTATATCTATTCCATATTCATTGTGTTTCAGTATGCTATTTTGTGAAGTCTCTTGGTTATCTAACATTTTACCAAGAAATTTCTGAAGTCAGCTATGAATTATCTTTGACTGCTCAGGAACCAACTTTTAGCAACAATCTATGGATCTTAATAGGTATGATTTGAGATATTATTCTCTGAATTAGACATCTAAACTCGTGGCTAGATAAAAATTTCTTAAAGCTTTAGTCATAGTTTGAAATATTATATATTTTACATTAAATGCACCAGTGAGTTCTTTAAGAATGAGGCCTAGAGCCAAGATGGTAGAATAGAAGCAAAGAAACTCAAAACTACCATGAGAATCCTCTCCAAACAATCTTATAATAAAGCCTCAAAACAAATACAGGAGTGAAAGAACCAACAAGGATATGGAGTGAAGCAACTTTCAAGAAGAGAACAACCTGAAAGGTAGGCAGATAATATCCTGGGCACTGGAGTGTAGCAAGAGGCAACAGCAAGAAGTAAGGAGTAAGCCAAGATTGAACCCCACATACACACATACATGTAATGTGTCATGTTGTGAACCTGGGCCCAAGCCAACATCCACACCCCGAGACCCTGCCTGGGCCAGTAGTGGTCCAACCCAACATACACCCTTTAAAGATCTAAGCAAACCTGAGGTAAGGTTTTGAATCCCAGCCTATGACAGTCTTCTGTGCAGCCTGATCTGTGTGGGTCCAGAGCAAGGCTAGGAGTCTCAGCATGGGTTTGTAGTGAGAACATAGATCCCAGTTTGGAGCAGTTGGTAGACCCAAAGATCTCTGGCAGGGGAAGTCCCTAGGGTAATGACTTGATGATGGCTGACCCTTAACAAAAGCTCAAGGCAGAGCCCCAGGGAAGGGCAGTTTTCTATGTGCCACATGCCTGATCTGCTCAAGCAGAGAGTGAGCCCAAAAGCCTACATCCAACCCTGAGGCTAGAATTTGAGCTATTGGAAGTCTCAGGGTACACTTGAATCAGCATGAGGAGGTGTATCTCAGAGCTCCCAGCCCACAGGCTATCTTGGAAGAACTGAAATGTGCAGAAACCCAGAAATAAGACTAAGAATAGCATCAAGGAAAGTCTGAAGTTTAAGAGGGTGCCTTAACCTCTCTGAGAACAGAGCCTACCTTTAAAAAGACTGGAAAATAAGCAATAAAAAAAAAAACCTAAATATAGAAAATTTTTATGGAGACAAAGAACAAGACAAAGACACAGAAGGGGACAGTGAAAGCAAAGCACACATAAACACAAAGTCCAAAAGAAAAATAAGAATTGGACTTGAATCCTGGAAGAACTCAAAAAGGATTTCAAAAATCAATGAAGAGAAGTCGAGGAAAAATGGGGATGAGAAATGAAATCAATGCAAAAAGAAATGGGCCAGAGGAAAAAGGAGGCTCAAAAGCTGATGAAAGAAAATCATTATCTAAAAATTAGAATTGGATATCTAGAATCTAATGACTTTGTGAGACATCAAAAAACATTAAAACAAAATCCAAAAAAATGAAAAACAGAAGAAACCAAGAAATATCTCATTGAAAAAAATAACTGACCAGGAAAATAGATCCAGGAAAGACAATTTAAGAATAATTGGACTACCTGAAAGCCAAGATTAAAAAAATAAAAAAAAATAAAAAATAGGCCTGGATGTCATAATACAAGAAATTATCAAAGAAATCTGGCCAGATATTCTTGAATAAGGAATAAAATGGAAAATGAAAGAATCAACAGATCACCTCCAGAAAGAAGTCCTCAGATGACAACTTCCAGGAATATAATAGCTAAATTCAAGAGCCTCCAATCCAAGGAGAAGATACTGCAAGCAGCCAGGAAGAAACAACTCAAACACAATGGAGCTACAATCAGGATCACACAATACTTAGCAGCTTCCATATTAATGGTTCAGAAAGCATGGAATATGATATTCTGGAAGGCGAAAAATCTACGTTTACAACCCATAATCACCTATCCAGCAAAACTGAGTACGGTATATTCTTTCAGGGAAAAAATGATCATTCAAAAAATAGAAGATTTCTGAGCATTCCTGAGGAAAAGACTAGACCTAAACAAAAAAATTGAAATCTATACATAAGACCCAAGAGAAGCCTAAAAAGTTAAATGAAAGAGAATATTTAAGGGACTCAATGGGGTCAAATTGCATGTACTCCTAACTGGAAAGAGATATTTGTAATTCTTTAAAATTCTTATTAGTAGTAAAGCAGTTAGAAGTATACCTAGTCAGAGGATGGGGAAGTAAACTGATTAGGAAGATATGATATGTTAATAAAATAATCAAGGGGTGAAAAAGAGGATTATACTGAGAGAAAAGAGAAGGGAGAGATGGAATGAGGTAAATTATCTAACCTAAAGAAGCGTGAAAAACTATTACAGTGGAAGGGAGGCTGAGGGTGGTGACAGGCATTGAGAATAAGGCCTATAGGTCATGTTTCTCTTTATCTTCACATAGTGCCTAGCAAAGCTCTACATATTTAAAAGGTGTACAAAAAGTACATGTTAGTGCTCTGCTTGCTAAGCTACCTTGTATATAACTATTTTGCATGTGTATATGCCAATATATATTTATGTTGTGTGTATTTTTAGATGTCCTTGATTTTCCCCAATTAGATTAGATTGTTCTGTCCTTTATACTTGTATTCCCGAGGCACAGAACAGTGTTTGGTACATAATTAGAATTTAATAAGTACTAGTTGATTGGTTGATTGATGGATTCATTTATTAAATTTAGAGCTAGCAAGGACCTTAAAGATCACCTAATCTCATTCTCTCTTTTTCAGATCTCAGAAAGGTTAGAAGACTTAGAGCACAAGTAGTAGAGAAAGGACTTGCACCAAGGTCCTCTGATTCCAAATCCAGTCCTCTTCCTACTTTGTAACTTTGACTGACTATCACAATTCAGTACACTATCACATTGGCCAAGTAATGTTATGTATCAGTTCATAAGTCTAATGAGGTTCTTTAAGATCCAGAGAAGGACATGCTTCCCCAGCTGGACAAAAACCTTTGATATCCAAAGATCTGTGCCAGCTTGCAGCTTGCCTCCAGTTGTCTGTCTGCTTTTCCAAGTTTCAGTTTGGTTTTGTGACTGGAAATCAGTTCTCTGAATTCAACTTTCCCTTAATCCCACTCAATTTTGTTGACTTGATGTTTTGTCTATTTCACTAGATTCTTGACTTCTATTTATATCACACATACTTTGTGGATACCATATTTTGCCCCCTACCTCTCTCCAGCTTTACTCAATCTAAGGCTTCCTCGGTTGGAGGGCTCTTACTAGTCCTGTTCCCTTAAAGGTAAATAATAAATCTCCAAGCCACTGAGCTATGTCTTCTACCTTTCCTTACCCCCAGGCCTAACTCCCCCTAGACATAATCATATGTCTAAGGAAAAATTATTTTTTTTACCCTTCATGGAAAAAATGATGTCCACTTATTCTCCAGGAGGATATTGTTAAATGGAAAGAATAGAGAGATAGAAATTAGACCTGATATCTAGTCTCTTCACCACTGACTGTGTGATATTTGACAAATGATAGGCTTCCAGGATTTTTCACACTAGCAGTGGCTTTAAATATGATTTATTTTTTCCATGAAGAAACTTTTATTTTTCTTCTTTATACATTTATTTTCATTATGTTTTACCTAGATTAAGAGAAAACAACAGGGAGTTGAAAAGCAGAGTATCCCTTTTATTGTAATTTTACATAACTTTTTCAACGTAAGTTCAGGTAGGTACCTGTGTCTCCCATTCAATTAAGAAGGGTCCTACACATTTCAACAGGCAAAAAGAGAGGTCTTTGAGAAATAAAATATTTAAAATTGATCCATTACTTTCTTCCTTGAATACTTCATTTGGGAGAAGGGAAGAGGACAAAGAGGGAGAAGGGGAAACATGGTCATCAAACACCTTAGTCAGAGCCAATTGTGCCCCTTCTATTCTTTGCCCCATGCAGGTACAGAACCGATATGGGTACTTCCGTATGGAAGCTGCATTACGCCCTTCAAAGCCCAGTTCCTGATGGCCAGTTATCACATCCAAACCTCTATCTGAACCCCATTCTAAGAGTCACGTGAAAATGATCACAAGATGTCCCTCTTAGCAAGGAGAAAGCACAGCTCCTGCTTGCCTTGCAGCCTCGTGTGGACCAGTCATCTACTTCTGAGGTACAGTGCAATGTGCCAGGTGTGTCCATCCAAGAGGGGAACATTCGGCTAAAACAGACGCAATTTAAATTTAGTCCAACCCTCTCATTTTATAGATGAAATTGAAGACAGACCATTTGTTTGGGCCTCATTCTCATCTATTAAATGGGGATAACCTCTGTTCCTGTTCAAGGAACTCCTGAGAGTTCTCCAAAATTGGGACAAGTGTGAGAATAAGAGGGCAACCTCCCCTGGAAAGACAGACATACTTTACAATTCTAATGAGTTCAAGGTGGAGGCTGCCATGGGGGGAGAAGGAAAGGGGGGGGGGGGGAATTAATATGGTCACGCACAATTAAGAAAGCTTAAGAATTCAGCTAAAGAGGAACAAATATAGAAAAATGAGAAGAAAATAGAGACTGACAGAAATACAAGAGCCACGTACAGTAAAGAGGTGTTTAGTAGTTGGATGGTCTTGGGCAAGTCATTTTTCTCCCTCTAGATTCCATTGATAAAAAGGAAGAGTTTAATCTGTTGATCTCGAAGTGCCTGTCAGCTTTACATGCCATGAGCCTATGAAAGCAGATGTTTGAAATATAAAATCATTTTAAGATGTGGGATAAGGAAGGGGAGAGGTATAGATTATGAAGCTTCATGTTCCTCATCTGTAAAATGAGGATTGTTATACTTACATAACCTTACAAGGTTGTTATTAGAGAAAACTCTGAAAACAATAAGGCAGGGCATGAATTCAAGCCTTTATTGTTAGATTATTAATGTGATAAGAATAACCAAACTGCATATATCACTTTAAAGCATATAAAAATGATTTATGGACATTTTGTTATTTGGGCACCACAATATCCTGTGAAGTAGGCTTATGATGACTGTTTTATAAGGGAAAAAACAGAAAAAATAAGTAACTAGATGATGGTCATAGAGTTAGTGGGAATCAAAGGCAAAATTCGAACCCAGTCTCTTTGACTCCAAGCCCAGGATATGCTCTCCAATATGCAGTCTCTTAGTACAACAAGATTTACAAATGCACTTTTCATCCCAAAATTTGGGGAAAGAGATGAAGTACAAAATCTTTAAAAGAGAAAATCTCTTTTCTCATATTGATTTGTAATTAACTTCAATATGAGAAAAGAGATTTTCTGGATTAAAACTATTTGAAAATAAAGAGACCAATACTGTGTTTGTAACCCCATTTGGCATGGACAGAGTAACTGGGGAAGGTTAAGATGGGAGGTAGATAAGGGGTTGACTTATTGAAACTGGCATGAAAATATAACTAGGGAAAGGAATAGTCTGGCACATTGCAGCTGCCTAATGGTGCATCTATGGGGTCACTTTAATGACCTAGAAATAAGTTTTTACAATAATTTGATTACAAGCCCAATACGAACCCACGTTGTGATGTAACTGCTAACAAGAATTAATGCAACAGTTTCAAATGAATTAATCAAATAAGCAATAAGAATGTATTAAGTGCCAATTACATGCCAGATACTGAATAAGGTGCTAGAGATACAAATGGCAAAATAAAACAGCCCTAGCTCTCCAGGGACTTACATTCTAATAGAAATATAACAGTGGAGTGACATTCTTTTAATGTACATTTATTAAGTGAAATGGTAGAAGGTACTAGACTTATCTTTGTGATATAAAAAATAAACCAAACCTGACAGTTTAAGATGAATGAATGAATGAGTGAGTGAGTGAAAAGATATTTATTAAGTGCTTACTATGTACCAAGCACTGTGCTAAGTACAGGGAATACAAAAACAAAATGGAAGACAGCCCCTGCCTTCATGGAGCTTATGTTTTACTTCTACACAATAGTGACTAGGAAGGGGATTGACCTCCTGGAGCTTACCCTGTAGGATGACTTGTCAAGGATTCCTGCTTTGGAAGAACACCAGTTTAAATGACTCTATAATTCCTTCCAACTCTACAGCTCATGGTAACATTGCCTGATATTTGTACAATACTTTATAATGTTTTATACCCTGCTAATGGGTGAATTGGATAGAGCTCCAGGCTTAGAGTCAGAACCACTTGAGTTCAAACCAGCCTGAGATACTTATAACCTGCATGCCTATTAACAAGCCACTTAATCTCTCTTTGCCTCAGTTTACTCATCTATAAAATGAGGACAATGATTGCACCTACCAACCATCCCAGGATTGTTGTGAGAATCAAATGAGATAATATTTGTAAAATTTCTTAGTATAGGATCTGGCACATAGCAGGCACAATATAAATATTAAGTATTATTAACTTTTGTAGTGTTTTAACATGTATCATTCCCTGCAACCTGTTTAAAGGCAAGAGCAAGACTGCTCCTCCAAGACTCCCCCAACCCAGGGCACAGAAGCCTCCTATTGTCTCCATTAGTGTTAAAGAAAAACACTTGAATATGTCAAAGAATAACAGTCTCAAATAGCAGTCCATGTCTCAGAATATTTACACATAACGGGGCAGCTGGATAGCTCAGTGGATTGAGAGCCAGGCCTAGAGATGGGAGGTCCTGGGTTCAAATCTGGCCTCAGACACTTCCCAGCTGTGTGACCCTGGGCAAGTCACTTAACTCCCATTGCCTACCCTTACCACTCTTCTGCCTTGGAGCCAATACACCGTATTGACTCCAAGACGGAAGGTAAAGATTTAAAAAAAAAGAATATTTACATATATTCTCTCATTTGACTGTCGTAGCACACCTGTGAAGTATATAGAACAAATTATGATTTGTACCATTTGACAAATAAGGAAACTGAGGCATGTGTGTTGTCAAGCAAGCAGAAAAGAGCTCTCACACTCAGCACTCCTACCTTACTCAGCTACTATGGTCCCATTGCTAATTCACAATCCTGTAACCAAAAAACAAAACAAAACAAAAAAAGCATCTCTGGGTGCAATAAGATAGAACACCTATTAATTACAAGGTACATACTACTTCCTGTTTCATAGACATAGCCTTGAGCTTCCCTCACCTGCCCTCATTATTCGCTTTTGCATATAGGATAATTGTAATTTATGTGACACAGAAGGTGTGGGGAGCCTGGAGTGTTTGTTTTACCAAGTGCAAAGGGAGCGCTCCTCAAACTACACATTGCTAAAAGGATGCTATTTCCTTTGACAAGTCACACATCCCAAAAAGCTACGAGGAGGTTTAAGATTATTACTCTGAGTTTCAAGCAGTATGTGCTAAAGCTTGAGGAGGGGAGAAGGCTAAGAAGTAGAAGTGAGAGGTAGAAAGAGAGGACAATCCAGAAAGAAGCATCAGTCAGTTCTTTAACCTCCTAGTTCCTTTTCAGCTTGACTTCAGAACCTGGGGAAGCAACAGAAGTTTGTCTTTCCTTTGCCCTATATCCCCTCCCTTTTCTCCCTTTCCTCCTTCAGATACAGGAATTGGTTTCAAACAGAACAAAAAGTTCAGGCTAGAAGGTCATTCCAATACTGTCTGACAACATATGATCATAGAGGTGGAAGAGAGCTCAGAGGTCATCTAGTCCAATTCCATCATTTTACAGATGAGGAAACTGAGGCACAGAGCTGTTAGGTGACTGTCCACAGTTACATAGACCAGTAAGCATATTAGAGGCAAGAATAGTACCCAGGCTCTCAGACTCCAGAGTAGTGGAATTCAATACAAGAGATAGATCGTTCTGTCACTAGATCTAGAGCTGGTATGGAATTTAAGGATCATTTTAGAAATGAGAAAACTAAGGCTCCCAGAGGCTATGACTTTCCAAAAGCCACACAGATGATGAAGAATAGAATCATGATAAATTTAACTATATAATATTACTTCTTGTTCTTTCTGCATTCTGAAGAAGGCCAATGACACCATGGGGCGATGTCTTAAGTCAAGTGTGAACTGGATTTAAGTGAGGCAGAGTTGCACACAGGCATCAGCCCTACTTTTCCTTCCAGAGTCATCAAAGTCCAGTGGCAGGACAAAAGTCAGGACAACTGAGAATGGTCCAGGATACAGTGGATGACCTTGTTTTTTTTCCAATGTCTGACCAAACTCTAAGCCAGTGATGGTGAACCCTCTAAAGATGGAGTGCCAGGCCCCCCCCTCACTATATCCCCCACAGACTGAGTGCCATGCCCATCCCCCCTAGAGGCCTATGCCATGCTCCTCCCCACCCCCCACTGAGTACTGAGTGCTGGGTGTGTCCTGCCCTGTCTCTTAGCCCACAGAGGGGCTGGTGATGTGAAAAAATGTCATCAGGCACCGTGGAGAGAAAGAAGGGAACAGCTCCACCCAAGCTTCTCTACTTTTCTAGGGTAGGTGATGTAAGGAGGGGAAAGGGGCTTTAGGGGGTTCAATATATTAAAAGATGGTCACCAGAGGATTGAACTATTATCATTCCTCAATTAAGAATAATCTCAAGTCAAAATTGACTTTTATGGAAGTTTACATTTAAGAAGAGAGTGAGGAAATAAGGAAATAAGAATCTAAGCCAGTAGGTAATTTATTACGATCCTCTAATTAATCCAGGTAGATCTTAACTCTCAGCAGAGAGTTAAGAGGGCCAGAGGCCTGGAGGTGAATGGAGCGAAACTTCATTCACAGAGTCTACTAAAAGAAATTTCTTAAGAGAAGTTCAGGAAGATTCAGTCAGTCTTTAAACTCACCACATGGAATTCAAAGAAGATATTTAAAGAAGTCTCACCAGGCTCTCAACGTTCCAACACTCCTCCATGAACCAGAAGAGCTCCTTTATTAGCAGCGCTCTTTACTGAAGACCTCTCACTCACTCAACTCCCTCTTTTTTAAAGGGGACACTTATGCATCACTTCCTGTACCTTTCTCCTGATTTGAATGTCCAATCACAATAGATGCTTCTCATAGTACTGCCTAGGGGGCAGTAAGTTGATTCTGATTCGTCATCCACTCTAGCACACGTGGGTTATGCACCAGAATTAGAGGTGTTCTCACCTTTGGTGATTAAATCTAAAGATGGGCAGTGTAGACTTAATCTAGTTATCACAGTGGGGAGGGTGGTCATATGCATGCCATCTTTGGCACCTATGCCATAGGTTCTCCATCACTGTCCTAAGCACTCCAAAGAGTCAAGAATAAATTGTTCTCATCTAGGGAAGTCCTCACATGCTTGAGGTAGAAATAGACTTCCCCCTACTTCACCAATGAACTTGGCACCAATAACAGTTGACATTTACACACATAGTGTCCCAAAAGTCTTATTGCTATTTTAATTTAATTACATTCAAATAATAATTTGCATTTACATATCAATTAGTAAAACAAATGAACAAATGAAGAAACATTTATTGCTTATTTTGTGCTGAGCAGTGCTAAATAGTACAGAAAAACAGAAAAAAATTACAGAACAGCCTCTGATTTCAAGTTGCTTGTTTTCTAGTAGCAAGAAACAACACCCATAAGAGAATAATGACTGGGAATGTTAGGGGGAGGTATTTTGGTGTAGATAGTTACAGGGATGGTGAGTAGAGCCAAATGGGAGTAGATTAACATACCTTTTCCAGTAGCAGTAACAATGTTGATTTGAGTTTGGTTTGAGACCTAGAAAAGAAGAAAAGGAAAAAAGTGCATACTCAATGGCAAGCTGAAAAGATCACACGTGACTAACACGTGACTAGGACCAACATTCTGATATAACAGACCACACCGTGAGACACTCAACCATCAGGTCCTTGAGGTCCAAGAGCGGAAGTCCCAGAAATTAAAAGAAGTCCTCCATGCTGTGGTTTCTGATCCAAGTGGCAAAGTGTTTTATCTCACTACAATCTGGTGAAGTAGTTAGTTCATCAGGAACTAAGCATCATTATCTCATGCATTTCAAATCAAACAACTTCTAAGTGGCAGAATAGGGACATCAGGTCAGATATCCTGACTCTAGGTCCAATAAGCCTTTTCACTAAACTATGGAGCCTTCAAGTCATGCGATTAGCAATCACCCAGGAACTTTGGGAGGGATGCAAGCTGGCCACCACTACTAAAGGAAAATAGAGATTTGGGGGAATTCCCTTAACACTTAAAAAACATAATAGAGCATAAAGAAGAGGAGAAAGAAAGAAAAATGCCCTGGCGAATAAAACTCCCTCTGTGTCCCAACTACAATGCTTCTGTGTATTGGTTCCAAGCCAGAAGAGTTTGGGTTAAGTGACTTGGCTGAGGTCACAAAGCTAGGACATGTCTGAAGTCAAATTTGAACCCAGGACCTTCTCTCTCTAGGCCTAGTACACTCACTGAGTCACCTGATGTTCTTGGTACTAAAGATACATAATTTCAGAGCTATTAGTCTTGTTAAAAATTAGAGGCAGAATTCTAGTGGTGTTGGAGAAGGGGGAAGAGGAAGAGAAAATAATGCCTGCTATGTGCTAGGCATTATGCCCAGAACTTTACAAATATTATCTCTTTGATCCTCGCAATGGCCCTTAGAAGTAGATGCTGTTATTATACCCAATTTTACAGTTGAAAAACTGAGGCAAATGGAGGTTAAAAGATTTGCCTAAAGTCACACAGCTAATAAGTTTTTGAATGCAGGTCTTCCTGACTCCAACCCTCTTTCCACTTCTATCCATTTTGACACCTAGCTGGTCACCATAAAGCCAGCTTGCAGCACAAGGGTAAACAGAAATGGAAAGTCCAAAATGGAAAGGTCCCAGAGAGTATCTAGGAAATCAACATATCCAGGACCAGGACTGGAGCAGAAAAATTAATACAGAAAGCTCTAAAGATGAGCCATGCAGTTGGAAAGTCTCTGGTAGCAGCCGCTCTGACAGCTACCGGAGACCACCTGCTACCTTTTTAAGATAAAATAACTCAGGTCTACCTGTCCAGCCAACATGAGGTAATGTATGTAAAGTGCTTCGCAAATCTTAAAGTGCAATATAGTTGTCAGCTATTTCTTGGTTATTCCTCATGGATTTAAAGGGCTCTTCCTTCCAGGCTTTCTCACTGTCAGTGTATTCTGACAATAGCATTTCTCTGGGCAAGGTAGATAGCTAAGAGGAAGCCGGGGACACCTAAGGACTGAACTCTTGAGTCTTCTCTCTGTCTCTTCTTCACTGCTACTGCTGTCCCCTGAGGTAGAAGCAGAGAGCAATGAGAGGGCTTCAGGCAGTAGGAAAGTGCTGAGTGGTTTCAAAAGGCAAAAAAGGGACTGACTGTGAAAAGGGAGATGGAAGATGAAAGCTAACCATGCTCTATTTTGTAGTTTTGCCTAGAGCAGGAGCATGTGGAAGACACCCATGATTTCCACCTAACCTTGAGGCATACATGCTGCCTACGGATTATCTGTACATAAGGTAGCTTCTGCCAATGGTGCAGAAAACAGCTTCGCAGATCCAGGCAACCTTTAAAACTCTCCTGCTCTCTCTTTTAGATTCTAAAAAATGCAGTTCATTATTCCTATGGTTCTAAAACTCTGTATGCTCACAAATCACCAAAAGACCCATTTGAAAGTCCTCCAAAAGCACTTTTATTCTTTAAGACCTGAAGAAATTTGATCAGTGCAATGATCAGACAGAAGACTGATGATAAAGCAAGCTAGCCATCTCCTGACAGAGAAGGGATGGACTCCAGAGGCAGAAGGAAACACATTTTTGGACATAATTGATGAAGATATTAGGGCAATTAGGTGGTGCAGCTGATGGAGCATAGGGCCATAAGTCAGGAAAACTCATCTTCCTGAGTTCATATCTGGTCTCAGACACTTACTAGTTGTAAGTGACCCTGGGTAAGGCATTTAACCCTGTTTGCCTCAGTTTCTCCATCTGTAAAGTGAGCTGGAGAAGGAAATGGCAAACCACTACAGAATCTTTACCCAAAAACATCCTGAAGGGTTATGAAGAGCCAGACATGATTGAAAAGTTAACAACAACAAAAAAAATGCAGGGAACTGGTTTGAATGAGTTTGTATATTTGTTAGATTTTTGTTGTTTTAATGGGGGATTTTGAAGTGCTAAAAAGGGAGGGGCCAGCTACAAAGTTACCCAGCACTAAAAAAAAAAGAAAGAAAGAAAGAAATGAAGCACTTAAAAGAAAAATACAGAGAACAGAAGGAAGTTCAGAAGGAAACAGACAAGCAGGATGATTTTGAAAGTAACATTGAATTTATTATAAAATATGTTCCTTTTATGAAAAAGTAGACCATATAGAACAGATTTAAGACAAATAGACAATCATCTTTATCCTATTGTGTCTATGGAAATGCTATTTTTTTCCTTCGGGTGATCAAATTAAGTATAACAAATAAAATTTTAACAAGAAAATATTTTTTTAAGATTATTTTCTTCTACAGAGCCAATATTAGACCTAGAACTCATGAAATCTCCAGCAATGAAAAAGCTGAAGCAGTTAAGCTCCAATTACACTGAAATTCCTTGAGCTGGTCTGCCATAATCATGGCATTCTACTTTGTTCAAAAAAAAAACCCATAAGCTTTTGAGATTGGACATGTGAATAGAAGCAAAACTTGGGCTGAAGGGGAATCAGTAAACAAGGTGAATTTTCATTTATCAGTGGGGTTATTTCCCTCATCACAGTATCTGAGTACATAGCATTCCTAGTTTCTGCAGCCAAAGCTGTCAACATTGAATCCCAGGAGTACAGAATTCAGAGAATATTAGAGCTGGAAGGAGTCTCTGAAATCATCTAGCCCAACCCCCCTCCTTCTGCAGCTGAGAAAATGAAAGTCCACAGAGAGGGAGCTATTTTCCCAAGGTCACCCAGCTTGTCAGTGGCAGACAGGACTACAACCAAAATCTCCTGATTTCCCAGCCTTTCTACTACTCGGTCTCATTTAAGGCAAATAATGAATCCTAGCTAAGTATGGCACAGTGGAGAGAGTGCCAGGCCTGAAGTCAGGAAGACTCATTTTCCTGAGTTCAAGTCTGACCTCAGACCTTACTTATGTAACCCTGGGCAAGTCATTTAACCCTGTTGGCCTCAGTTTCCTCAAAGGTAAAATGAACTAGAAAAGGAAACAGCAAACCACTCTGATATATTTGCCAAGAAAACTACAAATGGTGTCACAAAGAATTGGACACGACTGAACAACAAACAGTAAGGTGATTGCATATATTTGAATTAACCCTAGATCAAATTACAAAAATTCAAAAAATTATGTGAACAGGCTAAGTGGTTCCAGTCACTGGAATTATGCAGTGCAAATTTAAATAACATACCCCCTTCACAGGATTTATTATTCACACTAATCAGGACCTAGCTTGTACAGTTCTTTATTTCAGAGCTAAAACTGGAAAGTTTTACAGTCAAGAAAAGTACCCCAAACATGCCTTCATTCAGTTTAAGGGAGATGCCAGGAATCTGCAAAGCTGAGACAGATGAGGCTGCTTCTAAGTGGAGTGAGGGAGAAAGGAGCAGGATAGGACAGGACCAGAGAACAGCTCCCCTGGGGGAGATATTTAGGGGAGGGAGGTGTAGAGAGAAAAGGAACTTTAAAAAAATTGACTTTCTATTTCAATTATTCTTATTAACTTCATGGAAAGCTCAACTGTTTCTAGAACTCTGACTGTCTGAAACTGAAGCACTCTCTAAATTGTGGAATCATGGGACAATCCTTAGTCACTCTAACTACCTAGATACTGCTCAGCTTTCTATATTCCCCTCATATGCTTTCTACTCAAATATCATAGCACCATACCTTGATAAGCCAGTTGAAACAATCTCTGATTAATTCTGGGAATACCCAAGTGGCAAATGGATAAAGTGCTAGGCCTACAGTCCAAAAGTCTCATCTTCCTGAATTCAAATCCAGCCTCAGACACTTACTAGCTATAAGGGACCCTGGGCAAGTCACTTACTCTGTTGATCTCAGTTTCCTCATTTGTAAAATGAGCTGGAGAATGAAATGGCAAACCACTCTAATACCTTTATCAAGAAAATCCCAAATGGAACCATAAAGAGTTGAATTCAACTGAAAAATGACTGAACCAGAATAACAAATGCTGGGCTAAACTATCACACTCTCTTTAAGTTGACCATGAAATAAGGTGTGCTAAGCTATTTTAACTTCAAAAATCAAAGCAGCATGCCCAGGGGTACCTATTCAATACCAGGGCTAAGGATGAATATTCATCCAATGCCTATGAAATGAAGCTTTGATTGACATTTGCTAGAAACTTGCTTATTGATTGCCCCCACTAGCCCCACTCTACTTCTAACTCAAGCTACCACTGATGGCCAGAGGTAAGAGTAGGACCACTCTCTCCTTCAGAGTTAGGAGTTATCATGGAAAGGATTAATCTCCCCTCGCCAAAAAAATAATTATATATAAAGCATCCTCAACATTTCCACCAGTCCTCCCTTCAACTCTATGTCCAGCACCCATGAGTACAATTAAGCATATGTCAGATCCATAACATATTTGCCATATTCCATGAGCTCCAAGCCCTTCACCACCTTAGTTGTCCTCTGGGCATTCTCTAGCTTTTGAAGTGTAGAACCCAGAACAAGACTCTAGATGTAGTTCTGCCAAAGCAGAGAACATCAGGACTATTGCCTTATTAATGCTGGCAGCTAGGTCTGACTTCATTTTGATCGTCATGCCTTTCTTAGCTGCCATACCTCATTGTTGACTCATGATCCACTAAAACCTCCTATCTTTTTCAGACTGCTGTCTAACCATGCTTCCCCATCTTGGGCTTATAAAGTTGATCTTTTTTAACCGAAATATAAAACATTATGTTTTGTCTTTATTAAATCTCATTTTATTCAATTGGTTCTAAAGTTTTAACCTGTCAAGATACATTTGAATACTGATTCTGTAATCCAGTGTGTTAGCTATTCTTCCTAGTTTTGTGGCATCAGAAAATCTGATCAGTCTATCATCCATACCTTTATCCAAGGCATTTCTAAAAAGCTTAAATACACAAGGCCAAATATAAATAAAGGCCCTTAAACTGAAGATCTCTTTCTGTCATCTTTGCAAACTTGAGCTGAGAGCCAGCTCTGTATCAAACTTAGCCTGTGAGCTGCTCCTATATCAGTGTGATTTTTTTAATATATTACATGGGACACTACAGTGCTTCCATCAGTCCAGATCCATGAATTGTCTTCCTTAAGCCTACAGGACAACAGCATTTCATAATATTAACTATTCAGTAAAAGAGTAAAAGCAGCTGGGTGGCTCAGTGGATTGAGAGCCAGGCCTAGAGACTGGAGGTCCTAGGTTCAAGTCCAGCCTCGGACACTTCCAGCTGTGTGACCTTGGGCAAGTCACTTGACCCCTATCGCCCACCCTTACCACTCCTGGGCTAAGGAGGGTCCCTAGCCCGGATGAAAAAGGAGGAGGGTTGGGCGTGGGGCTAGCAACCCCACCCTGTAAAAACTACATCTGCTAAAGAAACTGCAACCTTAAGTAGGGGCAGCTGGGCTAGCTCAGTGGATTGAGAGCCAGGCCTAGAGACGAAAAGTCCTAGGTTCAAATCCGAGCTCAGACACTTCCCAGCTGGGTGACCCTGAGCGACTGTGTGACCCATTGCCTACTGGTTGTGGCCCTATGCTCCTAGAATGGAGTCCCAGGATAAAAAAAAAAAAAAAAGAGTAAAACATCTAAGTTATAAACTAAGTGGTACTCTCTGTCAGCCACCATCCTAGTCATTGCCTCCTAACCTTTCTAGTACATGCATGGTAAAGTCTTCCAAAAGGCTAAAGTATATCCAGTGACCAGTAAAGTCATTGGGGATACCTCTTCAATTAGGACGCTCAGCCTAAAGACATGCCCCCTCACCTCTTGATACATAGCTTCAAGTGATAACACTGATCTTTTTAAATTCTTGTTGATTATGATTTATAGGCAAGCAATAATGGCTCAAAATATCAGAAATATCAAATCCATCATTTAGAGGCTCTGCTCCATATATGGGGTCTTCTCTCTCAATCAATGACTACATATTTCCAAAACACAAGAATTCAATATACTGTGGTCACACAATTTTTTGTACAAAGCAAAAATGAAAAGAAAAATAGGTATTCTTACAGGGAACCCTCTATCTCCAGCCAGTCATTGCTTTAAGTTTCCATCTACTTGTCCTCCTAGTTCCTTTTTTTTAACTCTTACCTTCCGTCTTAGAATCAATACTTTGCATTGGTTCTAAGACAGAAGAGTGGTAAGGGCTAGGCAACAGGAATTAAATAATTAAGTCACACAGCTAGGAAGTTTCTGAGGCCAGATTTGAACCCAGGACCTCCCATCTCTGGACCTGGCTCTCAATCCACTGACCCACTCAGCTGCCTCCCCACTACCTTCACCTTTTTTTCCTCCCAATTCTTTAGAGGACTTTAGAGACAAGGAAAACTCTCATGCTCCCAGATCATGGAAAGAGAAAAAAATGGAGAGGAGTTTATGTCCAGGTCTCTAATTCTGATTCTTGGATGACATCAAGGAAATTTCTTGGATGACATCAGAGGAAGCATGGAGAGAAAAGCAGTCTTCCCTTCCAGTTCACCAAACCGGTAGGAGTCCAGTCACTCCCACTCTCACCTGCTACATTCTTACCTCCATTTCTGGATCTGACTTGATTCCATAACACTGCCTTTTGCCAGTTGATAAAGTCACAGGACAAGGCAGCTCACAACTTCTACAATCCCTAATCCCAACCCAGTTCCTTTCAAGGAAACCCCACCACCTCAAACTTTTAGCTGTAGTAGTTTCTCTTTTTCCATGCTTACATGACCATAAAGAAATTCAAATCCTAAAGGTAAAAGCAAGAAAATGAGGCAGCAAATTCTGGTTGTTGGTATTCAGATGTTCTTTCCTCTGTCCTACTGATGGGGACAGGCAGTGAGCAATAATAGTAAGAAGACTCCCAGACTCTGAAATCTCGCATTTCTCACCCGTTAGCATTAATTAAATATCAACTGAAAATCTGTAGTTTCAGCATTAGGCAAGCATGAATTAAAGAATCTGTATTGTTGATCAGTTACCCATTCTGTACCATCAATCACTAATACTGGTTCAGTAATATTCTATCCAGGGCCATCAGTTTTTTGCCTAATCTGTTTTAATAATTACTCATATTATTCTATGTTTGCTTTAGTTCTGAACTGTTAGGACCATACTGCATCTCCACCACCCCTTATATTCTCATTCCAGAAGGGCAGTAAGACCTCTTCCACATTGACAAATTGTCAAGGTGGACAATGGAGAACAAAGGACTTGTGCACTGGGGACTCGGGAATTCCAGAAGAATACCCCAAATTTATGCATGCTCTTTATTCCCTTACATACACATCAAACCCAAAACCGCACCTCCACCCAAATTCGGCCATGCCCATTTTCCAGGGTTTTTAGAAGGGTTGAAGATTTCTCTGGAATGGGAGATGACTAGCCCCTAGAATATGCCAACATATGCCAACCCTGATCCACAGAAGTTGGAAGCTGATAGTCAACACTTGGAGCTGTTACTCCACACCTGGAGCTAATCTATCAGCCCTAAGGCTACCTTATTAGCCCCCCCTCCCAGACTATTCCATCTATTAGGCTATTATACCACCATAAACTTCTTCTTCAAATAAAATTCTTTTTTTATTTCTGGATTAAACCGAGTGTTTAGTCTCCCATTCTTGGGGTGAGACTCTGCTATAAACTTTATGTTTCTCCCACAATGGCTTCTTTCCCACTACTAGTTTATATTACCTAAATTTCTCAGTAAGGTGTTAGGGAAAGAGAGAAATCTTCAGGCTCTCTTTCTCCCTGAATCATTATCACTCCATGCATCATCATCTGGTCCAAAAGTTAAAATTTAATTCAAAGGAGATGAAGATATAGCATGGGCACAGAATTTGGGCTCAGAACTAAGGGGGTAAGAGTCAACATCAAATCAAACCAATGAGAGATGTCCCTTTCCCCTTCCAGCTGAAAGAAACTGAAGAAATAACCCTTGGTGGGAAGCCAGCAGGCTTGGATTTTGGTCCCAATTCTGACAACAGCTCTCTAGGATTCAGTTCTTCACATGAAAAATGAGGGATGTGAGTTATGCAAAGTTTTTTCTCATTTTAATGGAGGGTTAGAAACCATGAAAACACTTTCACCTGGTGCCAAAACTACTGGAGAATAATTTGACAGGTCAGTGTGAAGGAGTCTTTCCTTTACATGCCTCAAAGATGATATTTGAAAGGGTCATAGTAACCAAACTGAGGTGGGTCTAATTAACATCAGAAAATATGCTTTGGGGTATAGTTACCCCTTATCTAATTTGCATTTCAATTTATTACAGACCAAAGTGCTCTATGAGATTAGAATTAGGTATGTTTATAAAATTGTAGAGAGGGGGGAGGTTTAATTCTCACTTAAGGACATTTTTCTAAATGACTAGACTTAGCTGTAGAACAGTCCAAAAAGGCCATTGTTTATTCATTTGTTCAACAAATATTTATTCCGTTTTAAAGAAAACTCCCAGGCCAATTGTGTCTTCATTCTGCTCTTGGCTCTATTTGTGACTCTGGAATTTCTGTATCATGTTAGAGATGTCCCACCTTCTCCACCCCATCTTTTCCAGCTGGGAGTACATTCCACTCCCACAGCTAGCTCCTTCCTCTAATTTAGCTGGTTTTTCCCAGAACTTCCCCTTTAAGGAAAGCACATAGGCCAGCCATACTTTCATTCCTCTCTGGTCTTCACTCCCAACCTTTGGACTTTCTCTACCATGCCTATGTGCAAGTCCTTTCCCTTCTTCCTTTTCAGCATCCTTTTATACATTTTCTCTCAGTAAAATGTAAGTTCTGATGGCAGGAACTATCTGTTTATATTTGTATTCCAAGCAGTTAGCACAGTGCTTGGCATATCATAAGCATTGAATAAGTGATTGTTGACTTGACTTGTACAAGCCTTCTACACGCACAGTCCACATAAAACATAGATCCTTGCCCTCAAAGAGACTGAAGTTTAAAAGGGAAGATAAGATATACATAAAAGTAATTACAAGACAATGCAAAATCTATTATCTAATACATTATAGACAACAAATGTTTGAGTAAAGAAGAGAGCACTTCTTGTTGTGGTGACTCAAGAAGGCTTCACAGAGTAAATAATCTTGAAGCTAGATTGGATTTCTATAGGTGGTCAGTTAGGAATTGTTTTTTTTCACCTTCTGCCCTGCTTTAGGATACTTATTCTTTTTTTAAAAAATTTGTTTGTTTTTTACACTTAAATTCCCAAGTAACTCCTTCCTTCTCTCCCCTCCCCACACAAGAGAAACTATCATTTAACAAAATTTGACAAAAATATGTATATATAAAACTATGTCTTGCTCTGTCATAATATTGGTTCCTTGACTAGAGGTGGGCATACCCAAGTCATTCTCGAAACAAATTTCTGTTGCTGTACATAATGTTCTCTTAGTTCTGTTTATTTCACTTTCATTTAGGTCTTTCCATTTTTAAAAAATTAGTTTGCTCATTGTTTCTTATAGCACAATAATATTCCACCATAATTATAAGCTACAATTTGTTCAGCCGTTCCTCAACTGATGGCACCACAGAGAAATGCAAATCAAAACAACTCTGAGGTATCATCTCATACCTCTCAGGGTGACAAAATAATCAAAGGGCAAAATGACAAATGTTGGAGGGAACACTAATAAACTGTTAGTGGAACTATGAACGAATTCACCATTTTAGAGAGCAATCTAGAATTATGCCCAAAGAGTTATAAAATTGTGTATACCTTTTGACTCAGCAATAGCACTATTAGGTTTATTTCCTAAGTTGATCAGGGGAAAAGAGAAAGAACTGATATGTTCTAAAATATTTATAGCAGTACCCTTCATACTGTCAACTAGGAGTTTTACAAGAAACACAAAAATACTCTATCTAGACTATTCCTAAAGAAAACTCAGTTGTTACCCACAATAGATCTCTGCAGGGGAGAAATTTTCTCATTTAAAAAGGAAAAAAGAAAACAAAGTTTGGGAAATGGTTCAAATTTCTATTAAAAAAAGTGAGAGGAGGTAGAAATAGAATAATTTTTAGAAAGGAATTTTTAAAAATTGAACTAAAAAAAGTACTATTCTCATCTTAATGAAAGGGAAACTTAAAAGTATGGTATTTGCTTATGTGTCTAGATCAATTAAGGACAAGCAGAATTTAGATATGCTAAAACCTGTATAGTATGGAGACATTTGTGCACAATGTGCCCTCTATCCCTACAGTCTTTCCCTCTGATTAGACAGCTCCTCTCAGAACACAGTTTAAGTACAGCATCTAAACTAGTCACTTCTTCATTTCTCACCAGGCTGCACTCCAGACATTCATATCAAACCCCCTCTTCCCACATACCTTCCTTCTATGTGCTACTCCCAACCTTTCATTTTCCTTTTATATGTTGTCTTCCCTCATTAGAACATAAGCTCCTTGAAGGCAGAGACTCTATTTCCTTTTGCTTTTATTTGTATTCCTACTATATTACATTGTATCTGGAACATGTTCATCTTTTACTAAATGCTGTTAACTATAGTTTCACAAATGGAAAGAGCACTGGCCTCAGAGTCATAGGAATAAGAGTTCATTCTGTGGTATTAACCTTGCCCCAGTCCCTTAATCTCTCTAAACTCAGTTTCCATAGCTGGAAAGTCAGAGTAATACTATTTGGAGTCTGCACTCAGTTGCTCCATTTCTGACCCCTATCCTGATCTATTTTCTTCTGAGGTTCATAGGGTTGTAGATTTAGAGTTGTAAAGAACATCAGAGATCTCCTAGCATGATCCCCTCATTTTAGAGATGAGCAAATTAAGGTCTAGAAAGGCTAAACAATTTAATCAAAGTCACACAGTCAGCAAAAGGAGTAGAACCAGGAATCCACCCCAGGTCATCTCTAAAATGAGGGGATCAAGGTAGGAGACCTATAAGGTCCTTCACAACCCCAACGCTACAATACTATGAACCTCATAAGAGATATATTCATTAAGAACATTCTTTTTGAGAACATTAGAAAGGAAAAATCAGCCTTTCTCCATTCTATTTATAATTCACTGATTTTGTCCACTAACTACCTAAGTCCTGGTTCTAAAAAATTTAGTTGGCCTGTAATAAGTTAAGTTTAGAAATCTAGTTCTGTTAATCACTGTTCTAATCTTATCTCAAGGAAATCTTCTATCCTTGAGAAATGCAATTGAACACCAAGGAGTCTAGTCCCATATCTATAAACCATCTAGCTATCCTTCAAGGATATCTAATCCACTGTCTCTGACCTTGCAGATGGACTCTAATAATGAACATTTCCTAATCACAAAAGGGAAGGAGGGAATGGCTCACCACATGCAGGGCCTTCCAGTTCTCTTTTTGAATGGAATTTTCATGATCTGCAAGAATGAGTCTTCTGAATAATCTACAAGCCTTTGCTGATTTATTTTTTTAAATCATGAATAATATATTCTATTTTTCTTTTTTTTTTTTATCCTCCTCAGCCATCTCTTTTAACCCCTTACTTTCTGTCTTAGAATGACTATGACTATGACTGGTTCTAAGGCAGAAGAGTGGTAAAGGTAGGCAATGGGGGTTAAGTGACTTAGCCAGAGTCATACAGCTGGGAAGTGTCTGAGGCCAAATTTGAACCTAGGACCTCCAGTATCTAGGCCTGGCTTTCAATCCACTAAGCCACCCAGCTGCCCCCAGGCATTTCTCTTAACTGATCTCCTCCTTTACAGGAAATACCGAATAAGAAGCACTGCAATAAAGAGAAATACCTTACTTATTCACTTCTTTATTTCAGATTCAGCCTTATTTTCTGTCAAGTCCTATATCTGCACTAAAATACCTGGTTGGTATTTTACATATGTTTTTATCCTAGATGTCACATTAGGCTGAAAGGGGACATGACATAGTGAATAAAAGGCCAGCCTTAAAGTCAAGAAGACCCAAATAGGTTCAAGTTCCACCTCTGACTATATTATCAAGAGAAAATTACTTTACCTCTTGTTTACTAAGAAAATCTCTAAGGTTATAAATTACAAATGAGTTGCCTTATAGACAAATTATTGATTACTTTGTTAGGAGAGTTTCTAAACTGGAAGTACCCCAAACTGATGAAATGATAGACCTAGAAAAAACAATAATAATCCACGTTAATATCTATTCTTTAATCCATTTCTCTTTTTCAGCAGACTAAATGCCATATGTTCACATTTCTATCCTAATCTGGTATTTATTTTTATCTTTAGTCTACTAAGTCCATGGGTTGACTGCATATTGATGAGTGATTCAGAAATGACTCCCTCTGTGGCAACCAGTTGACAACTCAAAAATAAATTATGCCTCATATTAGACAATAGTATTTACTATTTATTTATTTCTATTTAACTCCTGCTTCACGTGTCCAGATCTTACTCATCCTAACAACATAACTCACTAAAAAATAAGTAGCCCCATTAAGTTGGACAAAATGCTTTCTTCACAAGAAACCTATAAAGTAAGTAATACACATATTAGCATCCTCATTGTATAGAGAAGGAAACAGGCTCAGAGACACAACTGTCATTAAACTCAATGGCAAAACTGGCACGACAAGTTTTCTGACTCCTAATTTGTTCTTTTCACTGAACCATGATGTCACTAACTTGTCCCCAAAGCTTTACCCAGCTCCTGAAGCCCCTGTTACATCTCCCTTTTCTGAAATCCTATTATAACTATTTTATATACTTAATTATTTGTGATTTTCTATTGTTTGACCCACAGCTAGGTCAGGAGAACCAGGGCTTTGCCCAAGAGTGCCCAGTTTGGAGGTTGGTGAAATCACCATAAGCATGCAATGTGGCAACTAGTTAACAAAAACAAAAAAAAAAGTCTAATTAAAATAGAAAATAAACAGGGCTGGCTGGGAAGAGCTTCCTTTCATTCTCTTACATGTTAACCCCCCACCCCAATTCAATGTTCTGATGTCTCTCCTTCCCCCACCAACACACATATATGCAACACACACACACCCCAATTGAGAGTTCACTTGTTCCAAAAGCAAAAGTTCCTAGTTAGAGCTCTGTTTATTATTCTCTAATCATTTCACAGATAGGTCTTATCTGTCCCAGCAGATTGTGATCTAAAATGATTAAAGGAAGGAGGAATCCTTTTGACCTTGGCCACGATGCTGTCATCTACAGGAAGAATCCCTGGGGTCATTAAAACCCAGTACCATCCCCCCTGAACTAGCCTCCAGTTCCTTTAGAAGCTTCTCATCTTGTTTCCCCTTCCCAAACCTAGAGGGACAGACAGCTAGGGAATCCAAGAACTCAGAGTTCTATAATGGTTGCCATGCCACTAATCACGACAGCATTAGCAATTTATCTAATGTAATCACTCCCAAAGCTGTCCATAGGGATTGGATCGAATTAAGAAGCCGCAGGATGATGTGAATACATTCATGATTAGAATTTATCAGCTCTGAAACTCCTAAATGTATTGAAAATCATCATTGCTCCAAAGGAGCTCTCTCTTCCTTTGTTCTTTCAATAGGAGGAGTATTGGTTTTGTTTTGTGATTCATTAACCCTTAGCCTTTTAGTCCTCTGGCACAAGAATAGGCAAACTGAACCTCAGCTACTCTGGTGGACTTTCTATCTCCCTCTCCACAAAATCTGCTTCTATCTATTCTCTCTTCCCTCTCCTTCAATTCTAGTCCATTCCAAACCAATTCAAAAAACGTCTAGTAAGTGCGTAGCATTGTGATAGATGTCTTGTACAAAATAAATAAATGAAATGAAAATAGATAATAATCTGAGGAGAGTGAAAGCAATAGTAACTAAGTGGATGGGGAAAGCTGATCAGAGATGAAGAGGGAATGCATTTTAGTCTATACCAAGACTCAGAGGTTGGGGGTGAAGTGATAAATTAGGGGAATAACTATTTTTGGCCTTATGGTAGGTAGAGTACATAAAGGGATGTAAAGTGAAATAATTCTTAGAAAGGTAGGTTAGAGCAGATTGTGAAGGACTTGAAATGCCAAGCTGAGGAATTTGAATTTTATCCTAGAGGCAATTAAAGCCACTGAAGGTTCCCAGCAGGTAAACAACAGGTTTTAGGAGTTATTTGTGCTTTAGGAAAGTTATTCTGAAAACTCAGAGGAGGATGAATTAGGGAGAAGAAACTTAAATAACTAATATATGCCCAGCAAGTAAGACAGTATGTGGTAAAATAAAAAAAGGAAGAGAGTCCTTTGGCTTAGATTTCACTGCTAGGCATATACTACAAGGAGATCAATGATAAAAAGAACATACACCAAAATATATATACAATAGTACTTTTTGGGGTAGCAAAAATCTAGAAAAAAGGGAGATGTCAATCTGTCCATCGATTGGGGAATGGATAAATAAACTATGGTAATTGAATGCACCTAGATGATATATTACTGTGCTATTCAAAATGCTAGATGCCACATGGATGGAGTATGGAGACTGCAATCAGGAAGATATCTTCCCGAGTTCCAATCTGGTATCAGACACTTACTAACTGTTAAGTGACCCTAGGTTAAGTCCCTTAACCCTGAGAAAATCCTCAGTTTTCTCATCTGTAAAATAAGAAGTGTTGTGGGTAAAAGAAGGATGGGAGAAAGGTTGGGAAAAAGGAATAGGGAAAAGAAAGGTAGCCCAGGTAGCCCCCAGCCCTAGGGGGAGGAAATTAACCAGAGCCCTTTGGAGCAAAACAAAATAAGGCTAAACTATAAGGATATTAAGGTAGGTTTATTTTAGGTTTAGTAAAAGAAAGGTTTGGGAAAGCTAGGAGTTAGATGTTTGGGGCAAAAGGCTCTCTCCAAGGAAGAGGCTCTCTGGAGGAAAAAGGCACTCTCCTCCCTTCTCCAAAAAAGGAGCCAAAACCCATGTTCTCTCTTCTTTTCATACTTTCTCAGACACCTCCCACAATAAAAGTGGGAGGTGTCTGAGGAAGTTACGGTAGAGAGTTCTGGGAGATGGTCTTCCAGGGTTCAGATCCATTCCAAAACATCCAGAAGGAAAGGGCAAACCACTCTAGAATCTTTGCCAAGAAAAATCCAAATAGAGTCACAAAGAATAGAATACAACTAAAAAAAAAAAAAATACAAAATGAAGAATATAATAGAGTGAAGCATGAAAAGACTTACTTGAATTAATGCAAAATGATGCAGGCCAAGAAAGAAATATAAACACTGTTAATTAGAAGTTGTAGAGATTAAAATTAATATACAAGAACTAAATATTATATTTTATAAAGTTTTATTAACAATAAACTAACATAAAAAAAACTAGAGTGAAAAGGTACTAAACTAACCCAGCCCGCTTGGGAGAGCAAAAGAGAAAGAGGGAGGAGCTACAGAACTCATAAAACAATAATGTGAGCACCCAAAGGTGGAGGTGCAGAAGAGATTAAAGGGAACTTTGGGAAATGCTAAGGGACTTCTGAGGGATGAAGTCCAAGGTTCAAAATCTCCATTTATATAAAGTGAATACTATAAAATTACAAAGAATAAGCTTGACTCCAAAGAAAGTATATGAAAAGACATCCTCACCCTAATTCCTTTGCAGAAATGGGAGTTTTATGAGCATGGAACATTGCATATATTTTCAGCCTTTTTTGATATTTTGATCATTTTTGCTGAATTTTTTTTTCTCTTTATTCCTTTTTATCTTCAGAAATATTTAATAGATGAGATGATTTTCTGAGTTGAGAAGGGAGGGGTATACTGGGAGAAGTTTGGGCAATAAAGAAACAAAAAATAAAATATATTTTAAAAAGAAAAATAAATAAATATTACAAAATAAAAAGACATTCTGGTCCCCAAAGAAAATACTTGAAAAGGCCTCCACTGATTTTCGGAGGTTATAGGGCAGTGGGGTTCACAGGTGTGAAAACTCATATATATATATGGTTAGATTTGTCTTTGTTTTAATTGATTTTGCTGATTTTTCCCCCCTCTTCTTTCTCTTTTTCTTTTTTTCTTAAAAATATTTTTTGTCATAAGGGATAGCTCTCTGGGAGAGAGGGAAGAAGGAAAAGGATACAAAGAGAAATTTACAATATAGAAAAATGTATTTTTTAAAAGAACAATTGACAGGGAAATTCAGAAGCCTAATGTTTGACTGACTTTCCAATAATTCATTATATGAATTCAAATGAATCATTGTACCCTTCTGGTTCTCAGTTTCCCCCTACATAAAAATGGGGCTGTTCACCCCATGATATTATTGTGAAGAAAGTTTTTTGGAAACTTTAAAGCCCAATAAAAATATGAATTATTATTATCATCATCATCATCTCTAAGTTCCCTTTCATTACTGATATTCTATAAACTGAAATTGGGAAGATCTGTTTTGGGGTCCCTGTTTCACCACTTGAAGTATATATATACTTCATCACTTCTCTGAGCATCACTTTCTTCACATGAAAAATATAGGTAAAAATCTCTTGTGTTATCTGCTACAAAGTGATGCTGTGAGAATTAGGGAGGGAAGGAAGGAACAAAGGAAGGAACAAAGGAAGAAGTGAAAAGGCATTTATTGTGTTACTATATACCAGGCACTATAATAAGTTTTTTATAAATATCTCATTTAATGTCCCTCATATAGACCTAAAAGGGACCTAAGAAGCTATATGTTTTCTAAACCTTTCATTTTCCAAATGAAGAAACTGAACCCTTGAGTATTGCATAATTGCCCAAATTCACCCCCTAAGTCCTTGGACTCCAGAGGCCAGTATTTTTATGTCTGATCCCCAAGATCCATAAGATCAGTGCTTTGTTTTCTAAAAACCTATTTGGCAATGTTCTAATTTTTAAAACTAAAAGAAATGGTAAAGGAAGAAGCCAACAGACAATTTTGACAATTTTTAAATAATTTATGTGAAATTACATTAGGAGCTGAAAGACAAGAAAACTTGCTATTTTGTGGCTCATAGAGATTAACGATCTTTTGCACAGTATGAAACAAAGCAAAATGTCCAAAGATCCAAGTTATAGACTACCACTGTATCACTAAACTATGTACATTGATCTGTACCTGCTCACTGCTGAGAGGAACAGAGAAGGGACCCATGGTGGGAAGAGGTTACAAGAAAAACATTTTACAACAAGGTCAAGGGGAAAAAGAACCTCAAGACATACATTCCTTCTCGTTTCACCCCCAGATTTACTCTCTCAGTCAAAACGTACAATGCAGTAGCAGATGTGGTACCTTGACAGTTTGCCTGTATGTACCAAAACAACTCTGCTAAAAAAATTCATAATGGATATAATTTATTTGTATGTGAAAGTTCTTTTTAAGTTGTGAAGCTCAGTGTAAGACTGGAGGCTCCCTCTTGACATAAAGGAGACTGCTTACTTCCCTGGCTTATTGGCCCCATTCATATAGACCCTAGGAAGTTTATGATCCGGAATTCTCCAATTGTAGCCACTTTTTTTTTCTTTTCTTTTACAGGCATTCATAATCATATACCTCAAAATGGAACAGTTTTCATTACAGATAAAAGGACTGGAATGACTCACATCCACACCCACAAAGAGTCAAGGGCCTCTCGTTTTGTTGGTCCCTCTTCCAGAGACACCTATGCAGATTCTGGGGCTATGTAGCACTGCCCTGGGTGATGCCCTTTTAAAGAAAAGAGCCTGAAATTAATGCCTCCATACCCTTGCTCCTCTCAAAGACCTTTTTGTATCTCATTGTTATTTTCCTAGTAGTTCTCCAGAACAGCAGTGGACAGAGTTCTGGGTCTAGAGTCAGGAAGACTCATCTTTCTGAGTTGAAATATGACCTTGGATACTCATTAGCTGTGTGACTCTGGGCAAGTCAATTAACCCCATTTGCCTCAGTTTCCTCATCTGTAAAAAATGAGCTGGAGAAGAAAATAGCAAACCACTCCAGTATCTTTGCAAAGAAAACCCTAAATAGGATGGGGAAGAGTCAGACACATTTGATCAACAACAGTAGTTCTCCCTGGGTCATTGATCCCAATTCACATTTGTCCTTTCTACTATAGCTCTCCTTTGATCTAACTAGTATCTTTGGCCTAGTCATCTTTACTCTGTCACTGTCCTCTATAGCCCCTAATTGTCCTCTCTAATGATTGCTCAGTTCTTCAATTTTCCCTGGCATCCCAGCTTTATTCTAGCAGATAACATTCTTCATTCACATTTCCAGAGGACCAGAGCTTGAGCAGTTAGACAATGGAGATATTACATTGTCATATTAACTAACCACCTTACATTATGCATTCATACTAGGACACTTTGAAATATGTTCTTTTATGCCTGGCTCTCACATCTTTATCATCTACACAAAGGGTGTCTTCAAGTTGTTTTTGTTGTTTAATCATTTTCAGTTGTATCTGACTCTTTGTGACCCCATTTGGGGTTTTCTTGGCAATATTGGAGTGGCTTTCCATTTCTCTTTCCAGTTCATTTGACAGATGAGGAAACTGAGGCCAACAAGGTAAAGTGGCTTGCCCTGGGTCACATAGCTAGGAAGTGTCTCAGGTCAGATTTGAACATAGATCTTCTCAACTCCAAGCTTGGCACTCTATTCCCTGGGTTACCTAGTTGGCCTTCTTCAGGTAGCTATGGAAATGCCTTCTTCTTGGGTCTTCAAAGGAGTCTGTTTTCCAGTTTAGTTTGGCTTGATGATTCTATCTCATTTGCCTCCTCCCACTCGCTCCCAACTGCTCACCATCTGGGAATGGTGCCTCAAGCTGAGCTTTGAGGATCAGAGGGACCCTCCAGTTCTCTCCAATTGTCTTTTCCATCTCTCTTTCTGCAGAGCATCTGAACCGGGGAAAGTAAATTACCTTCAGAAGCTTAAGATATTTACCTCCTCCAGGTGGAAGAGATTGTTACTCAAAAAGCAAAAGGCATGTCCTCTCTTCAACTGTATCAAAGTGTTGTTCTTATTCATTATAACAAGAAAGACAGCAGGAATAAGGGGTAGAGGACCAGTCTGGGAGTCAGGAACACCTGGGTTCATGTCCTACTTTTGACTCATACTAGCATGGGATCATGTGCATGTCACATAGCTTCCCAAAGCCCCCAGTCAGCTCTCTAAGACTGTTGCTGCTTTGCATCAGTAAGAGGGAGTTTCCCTGCCAGGAATTCCCCCTATGCTGATAAAATCATAGAAACAATCTAGAAAAAGGGTTTTATTAATGCACACAGCATCATTTCATGTTAGTCCCATGAAGCAATATTTAAAACCTACTTAGCCTACTTAGTTTGTTATAAACGTTATATGCATAAAGTATCAGAAAAGCATAAGATATTAAATCTAGAATGAAGTGTTTGTGTCTGTGAAAGAGATAGAAAAATACAGATGCAGAGAGACAATGACAGAGAGATGGAGAAAGAGAGACAGACAGAAACAAGGAGAGACAGAAACAGAAACACAGAGAGAAGAATCATAAGATCTAAATTCAAATCTAGATTCTTCTTCTGATTTCCTGTATAGGCTGATTGAGCTATTTAACCTATCCAGGACTCGGTTTCCTCATCTGTTAAATGAAAGGATTGGACTAGATCTCTTTTCAAGCTTATAGACCTGTGATAGACCCTAGAAATCTGAGATCCAAAAAAGTGAAATGATGTGCTTGAAATCACAAAGTCCATTGGTGGCAAAACTGGGATGAAAACTTAGGCATCTTAACTTCCAATCCGATGTTAGAACCTAGGCACAAGTCTAGGACAGAAAGAGTTAGCAGTGTGAGACCCAAAAAACAGACCAGTGACCTCAAATGTCCCTCCTGCCAATCAATCCATTCCCATGCTTCCTCTCTCAAATAATTCTAGAGACAGAAAGGAAACAACTTCTACCAATGATAATCAGCCCCTTAACAACTTTTAGTCTTAATCAACTGCATAAAGAACCAAGGACTTAGGTGAGTTGGCCAGGGTCTCACTGTCAGTAGGTGTTAGAGACAATCTTGAATTCAGGTATTATTCAAGACCAGTTCTCTATCTCATACCCTACACTGCTTCTCAATAACATTTATAACTCATCTTTCTTTAGCTCTTTTTTAAAAGTACTTTCCTCATAACAATCCTTTAGGAAAAATTTCCACTGCCACCCAGAAAAAAAAAAAGTTTGCTACATAAAACTATCATAAGCTTCATGCACAAGAGGGCCCAGCAGCAGCAGCAGCTGTGAGCAGATGCGATGCACTGTGTCCCTAATTAGGTAAGGGAGCCTCACAAAACAAATCCATTCCCTTTGGGCTACATGTTATTTTTTCCATCTGATATAAACCTACAGTGCAATCCATACTTCTGGGTCTCACCAGAGGAAAGAAATTTGCAAGCCGCCAAAAACAATCCATAAGGCAACAGAACTGCAGAAGCAAACCAGAAAACCCCTTATTTCTTTCCAAGTTGGCCAGCGAGTGAAGGCACGTATATGTCAAAAGGGATGGAGATGGTTTTTAAGAGAGAGCAAAGTGGGATACAAAGTATGCTTCATCTGTTAATCTCCATCCATCTCAGCTCTCAACCTCTGGGAGGATTCCTTCAGAGTAGAAATAAATAACCTAGAGATTGGGGAATATAATCGGAATTCTAGAGCCTGGGCCTGACCTTCCATTTTTCCTCTATTTATTTTTGCGATTAATCAGAGTCTTTACTCTGCTCATGTCAATAAACAACAGCCCTCTCCAATATGCACCACCTGCACATCCAATATATCTAAGAAAATAAAAGTATATTCAAGGGGATTAACACCCATGAATCACCAAGAGTCAAGGCAAAACACCGTTAGATTTTAATAGCCCAAACTATCTGTCTTTTCTAAATGGTGGTGAGGCCAGCCCAACTAACCCCCTGCCCATAAATAGAGAATGCAATATATTGCCCCATTTCTGCCTAGCACATATTTGAGCCACAGCACTGGGGTTTGTCATTTGTTGAGTGTATAAAAACAAGTCTTTAGATTGAAGCATGAGCCCAACTGGGATTTTTTTTTTTTTAAGGAAGAAAATCAGACAAGCAGAGCCATCATCAGGCAGAATTTACTCAGCAGTGTTGCCAAGAGGAAAGTGGGAGGAAATGTTGGCTTCTCTCTGTGTGCCCTAGGACAAATCACTCTAACACTTCAGGCTTCCATTTCCTTATCTATAACCAAGGGAGCGGGGATCACTCTGGAGTGTATAGGGTTTCCAGGGAGGACTAACACCTCTGGTGTGAGAACTCATCAAACCCTTTTCAGTATTACTCATCCATCTCTGATATCTGCCTTTCACCTAACTCTCACCTCTAAAAACCTGTAGCATACACAGAAGCCACATCCCAGTAAAACCACCTCAGAATATGGGCTAAACCAGGTGGAAGATAATTAATGAGTCTCAAACCCATCAGTGAATTAGGGGAATATCTAACCCAAGAATGTGAAGATGTCCTCTGATGGAATGGGCAAATGAGAACAATTTGTTCCATGAAGGCAGCTGAAGCAGGTACTATAGAGCACTTAGAGCTTGGGCAGATGTTGAGGACACCAAGGTCATTTGCTGCATCCTGGGCAATGACCAGTTGTCCTGACTCTTGCCACCAGACTTCAATGACTCTGGAAAAAAGAATGAGGCTGATGACTACTTTATACAACTCTACCTTACTTAAATCCAATTCATGAGTGAGTCAAGACACCACCCCATGTCACCGGTCCTCTTTGAAAACAACAATCAGGACTCTGAAAACAACATTATGGGCTGAACTGAATTGAAGACCATACACTAAAAAGATCACAAAAGGACTCGGTGTGAAAAGGTCTTAAGACTTGGAAGAGGAGATGCCTAGATAGGCAGGTGCAATGGAAGGGAGCAAAAAAAAAAAAAATAAGAAAAGGCTTCTGAACAATTAGAGCTATCAAAAAATGAAGTAAAATGGCTTGGGCTCTTCTTTCCCCATCCCCCATCTCACCCCACATTGAAATCTTCAAACATAGCCTGGAAAAACCATTTGTTGCTTCTACCAGCTACTTGTCTGATTGCTTATTCTCATTCTCCTTTGTCTTCATCCAGATTGCATCATAGATGTCCCCAAAGCTCTGTCCAGGGCCCTCTTCTTTTCTCCCACTATATCTTTTCATTGTTGGTCTCATCAGCTCCCATGGACTAAATTATCATTTCTACTCAAGTGATTCTCAGATCTATATATGTAGCCCTAATCTCTCTCCTGAACTCCAGTCCCACACCTCCAGTTGCTTTAGGGACTTCTTCTCAAACTGGATATCTAAGCATATCTTAAATTCAACATATCCAAAAACGAATGCTGTACTTTTACCCAAAGTCCTCCCCTCTCTCTGACTTGCCTTTTACTGTGGAAAGCACTATCATCTTCTCAGTTACCTGGGCTCTCAGCTGAGTTATCATCCTTTATTCTTCACTCTCTTGCATCCCCCTTATCCAATCTGTTGCCAAATTCTATTGATTCTAAATTCTACCTTTGAAGTATCTTTTCTCTCCTCTGACTTGGCCATCACCGATCCAGGCTCAGTCCTGTTTGCAACAGCCTTCTAGTTAGTCTCCCTGCTTCAAGTCTCTTCCCCACTCTCATCTATCCTCCACATAGCTATCAAACTGATGTTCCTATAGTATGTCATCCCCTCCTCAATTCGATAAATTCCTGTTGCTCCCTATTACTTCCAGGATGAAATCTATTTATCTGTTTGCTTTTAAAGCCATTCAGAACCTGACTTTTTTCTTCATTTCCTGTCTTCTTACACTTTACTACCTTCTACTTTGCCATCCAGCAACATTGGTCCCCTTGCTGTTCCTTGAACAAGATTGTCCATCTCCTGTCTATGCATTTTTTTTGACCCTTACTTTCTTCCCTAGAATTAACACAAGTATAGGTTCCAAGGCAAAAGAGCAGTAAGAGCTAGACAATTGTGGTTAGTGCTTTTTCCAGTCACATGGAAAGGAAGTATCTGAGGTCATATTTGAATCTAGGTCCTACTGATTCCAACCAAGCCTGATGCTCTATCCACTGTCCTACTGATACTAGATGCCCCATGTCCATGAAATTTTTTTTTAAACTTTACCTTCCATCTTAGAATCAATACTATATATTGGTTCCAAGGCAGGAGATCAGTAAGGGCTAGGCAATGAGGGTTAAGTGACTTGCCCAGGGTCACACAGCTAAGAAGTGTCTGGGGCCACATATGAACCCAGGACATCCCATCTCTTGGCCTGACTCTCCATCTACTGAGCCACCTAGCTGCCCCCATCCATACATTTTCAATAGCTATCCTCCATACTTGGAATGCTCTACTTATTCATCTCTGTCTCCTAGATTCCCTAACATCCTTAAGATTTAAGATAAAATCTCACCTTCTGCAAAAAAGCCTTTGCCAATCCCCCTTAATACCAATGCCTTCCATTTGTTATCATTGATTTATCCTATCTATGTCTTGTTTGTACATGGTTGCTTGTATGCTGTCTCCACCGTCAGGGTTTGAGCTTGAAAACATGGATTGTTTTTGCCTTTCTTTGGATCTCTCTTTGGATCCCTAACACTAAGCACAGGACCTAATACATAATAGATGTTTATTATAAACATTTGTTAACTGGTTAACTTGGGAACATCATAGAAGAAATTCTTGTCTAGATATAGTTGGACTAAATGGGCACTGAGCTCCTTCCCAACCCTGAAATTCTGTGACTCTCTGAAGAGTTGGAGGTCCATGTAGGTGGGCTGAGGACTGCATAGCTATTAAGACTACCAGTAGGTAAAATGGGGAATGGAGAAGATGGTAGGGTCTAGGGGAGCAAAGAGAACATAGACAAAGGAACTAAAATTCAGTAGAAAGATTACCATTTCCAATGGCATGGAAGGAAAAATGCAGGGGAATTTGAACATTAATTTGGAGGACATAGAAAAACAAGATGGTGGTACCATTACTAGAACTGGGATGCCAACTGAGGGCTAGGGAAGGAAAAACAAAGCAAGCCCCCAATACTAAAACCAGGTCACAGATCATCATAGGATGAGCTACAAGGCTGACTTGATGCTAGGTCTCTCAACTGTGGCTCCAATTTAAAATACCCAAAACAGAACAAATAATCTTTCCTCTTACTTGTTTCTAAATTCATTATTTCTGTTGAGGAAATCACCCAGATTCCAGTGACAGGTTCAAAACCTGAGCATTATCTTTGACTCCACTCCATTTCCAACCAGTTCCCAAGTCTTGTTGAATCTCTTTCTACAATATGTCTCACAGATGACCCCTTCTCTCCAATCATTCAACCATTATCTTGGATCAGGCCCTAATCACCTCTCTTACCTGGACTAATGCAGGAGTCTCCAAGTTGGTCACCCAGCCTCCCTTTTCCAATCCGTCCTCTCTGCTGCCACATTGATATTGATAGTCCTAAAACAGGGCTGACTAGATCAATCCTGAAAAACCCCAGCAGCTGCTTGTCTCTAGGATAAAATATAAACTTCTCTGTTTGGTTTTTAAAATCCTTCACAATCTGATATAAGTCTACCTTTCCAGGCTTAATTCTTCTTATTATTTTTCCTCATGCACTTTGTTACGGCCAAACTGGCTTATTTACTATTCCTTGTACATTGCATCTCCCATCTCCCCACTCTCTTCCCAAGTGTTTGCCTCCAATGGATCAATGTCAAACTGTGTGAAAGACACTAGAAACTGAGGAAGGATATTTTAGCGCATTCTTCTCAGGAAATCTAGCATGCTTGCAGGAATCCCTCTCCTAAAGAGAGGAATCCATTAGATACCAAAATTAGCTAGTTTTTATTATCTGAAAGAGGAGGAAAAGAAAACAGGGAAAACAAGATTATTGCTTGAGGGACAAGTGTAAGGGCAAATTCTTGACAGTAACTCCTTGGAATGACTTTTAGGGGTCTCAAGGAGATAGACTAATAACAGTTACTTATCTGGAAATCTCTGGAGCCCCTCCTAGTGAGATAATGATCATCTTATCAGGGAAGGTTCCCAGAGTTGTTCTCAGTCCAGGCCGGGTTGGTGCAGTTAGGGCAGGATTCATTTGCTAGATTCCCATTTCTCAACTTAGCTTATAGTCACAGAGGATTATTGTTATGCATCAGAAACTCCTGGGAAAATGGAGGCTTGAGCAAATCTAACCACTTCTAGTAATCAGTGTTCCTTTCACTTTCCCAACACCTTTGCAGAAGTTGTCCCTCTTGCCTAAAATCTGCTCCTCCTTACCCTTCCTATGCTTCACAGAATCCCTAGCTTTCTGCAGAGCTAAATTCCAAATGCCATCTCCTGTAATGGGCCCATCCTGATGTTTGCAGTCACTAGTACCCTTCCCTTAGAAATTAATTTCTATATATCTATGTGCATACATATATAAATTAAACCCTTACTTTCTGTCTTAGAATCAATACTGTGTATTGGTTCCAAGGCAGGAATATGGCAAGAAGTAGGCAATGGAGGTTAAGAATTTACATATATTTTGTATTTAATTTTCTATGTGGCTTTCCTAGATTAGGATGTGAGCTCCTTAGGGCCTGGAAGGAAACTTGGAGACCATTAAACAGCCCCCTTATTTTAAAAATAAGGAAACCGAGGGGCAGAGAGGTGATTTGCCAAGACCCACACCTGATTGTTTAAGGTGGGATTCGAAACCAGGGCTTCCTGACTTCATGTTCACTATACCAAGCTACCCCTGAGTGCAGACAGAATTATTCCCCAAGACTCGCCTACCCAGCATCCCATTTGCATATAAATGCTAGGTGAACCCACAGGCCTGTGGGGAGGTGAAGGATATTGTTTTATGTGTGACCTCCCCTCCTTCTCTCTCTCTCTCTCTTTCCCCCCACCCCAAATGTGGGTGCTGAAGCTAGTTGGGAGGCAGCCAGGCGAATTTACACACGTGGTCTTACTTTAGTTAGAAATATAGGGTTTTTTTTGACTTCTATCTCTTATTTCTTCTACTTCAAATGATTATTAATAAACTTTATAAAATTAATACTTGGAGTTATCGATATTAATTTAAATTTTACATTTTTGAGTTTTTGATATTATTTTAAATGTTAAATCTGCTAGGACTTTGCACTTTTTTTTGTCTTTATGTCCCCATTGCCTGCCACAGCCCCTGATACAGGATTTTGTTGTTGTTCTTGTTCGATTGTTACAGTCTTATGAATGACCCCGTTATGGATTTTTTTGGGCAAAGTTCCTAGAGTAGTTTACCATTTCCTTTTCCAGCTCATTTTACAAATGATGAACCCAAGGCCAACAGGGTTAAGTGACTTGGCTAGGATCGCTTATAGCTGCTAAGTGTCTGAGATCAGATTTGAACTCAGGAAGATGAGGCTTCCTGATTCCAGACCCTGCACTCCATCTATTGCATCACCTAGCTGCCTCTGATAACTGGGTATAAATAAATGCTTGAGGAAATGAATTCTATATCCCTAATCTAAGGGGAAACTGATCCCAGAGCCTCAGAAAGGAATGAGCCTACCAAGGAAAGAGGGGAAGAGGGGTCTTGATTAGCAAATTAAAAGGGATATATGGGGATTAGAAATTAGATCTCAAATTCTATTGTTCTGTAGATGACAAATTTTGCACCCACATAATCTATTCTAGGCAAGTCAGGCTGGCCAAAATAAGGAGCATTTTATAAGCAGGTAGCCACCCACGTGGAATGATTTGGGAGCAGCTAGAACAGTCCCCCAACCTCCAGCCTGAAAATATCTCCCTGTAGTCTGGCACACACAGTCCCTACCATTTTCCCCATTAGAGAGTCACTCCTTTGAGTCTTTAAAGGCCTTTCCCAACTTCCAGAATCCCCTATTAAAATGCAAATGCCTCTGGGAAATTTAATGCCTTAAGCTGTTATCTGCTAACACATCATTAGGGATTAGTTGTCAGCTAGCTAAAAGCAAGATTGACACCTAGCTGGAAGCCAGTTATGGTGGGGACAGAAAGAAATGAGGTGGGACAGTAGGGAAGAGACAAGAAGGTTGCCAAAGGCAAAGTTTACTGACTTCACAAATTTGCCAAGGGTCAATCTGGTGCAAAAGGATTTGGTGGATTTAAATTTTCTGGGTTTCTCAGGCATAAAAAGCACAACCATTCCAGATTTCAGGAGGGCATGTTTTGTTTATCATTGACTCCATGTGTACTATGAGGATTTTTCAAAGTTCTAAGGCTCAGGAAGTACAAGTTTTAAAATTATTTTAATTATTTTCACTCTTATTTATCACCACCATATAAGAGGAAAATAATTACTGGCCCCCAAACCCAGAGCCCTGAAGGATTCTCAAGGTACTTGTGGGAATTACATGATGGGCCTAATCTTTTCAGAACACATTCTCATACATTATTATATTTGATCTTCATAATAATTAGGTATCATTGTACCCATTTTGTAGATGGAAAAAAACTGAGAAGCTAAGCCACTTGCTAAAAGTCATACACCTAATTAATGACTAAAACGGGACTGCTGAATCCTGTTCAGTGCTATTTCTACTACATTTAGTGCCCTCATAGGTTCACAGCTCATAAGAGCTGAAAGAGACCTTAGAGATATTCTAATACAATGTCTAAATTTTATAGGTAGAGAAACTAAGGGCTTGAAAAGTGAAGTGACTTACCCCAAACCCTACCACTAAGCTTTATTTTTTTTTAAACCCTTACCTTCTGTCTTGGAATCAGTACTGCGTATTGGTTCCAAGGCAGAAGAATGGTAAGGGTAGGCAATGGGGATCAAATAACTTGCCCAGGGTCACACAGCTAGGAAGTGTCTGAGGTCAAATTTGAACCCAGGACCTCCCATTTCTAGGCCTGGCTCTCAATCCACTGAGCTACCCAGTTGCCCCCTACAACTAAGCTTTAAACTAGGAAATAGACCTACTCTAAATCAGGTTGTCACCCTTTAAAACAAAAAACAAAAATCTTCTGTTTATTCCTTGTATGCAACTGGCTTCCAAAGGTGTCTAGAGAACCAGGCACAAATCTCTGACTTTATTCCAGACAAGTGTTTATGTCCTTTCAGCTTACTGAGATAAATAACTGCCTAAGGATTTTTGAAATATATTTTTAAGGCTGAACTAACATGTATTTTGGGCAGCAAATGTACCACCATTGTGTTCATCCTCTGTTTAGAAGAGGACCCATAACATCTCGGGGTGTTGTCTTGAACATGAATTGGATTTAAGTGAGGCAGAATTGCATAGTCATCAGCGTCACTCTCTCTTCCAGTTATCAAAGTCCAATGGCAAGAGAAAAGTCAGGATGGATAGTGATGGTCTGGGATACAGTAGATGACCTAGGCGCCTTCCACATCTGACCAGTCCCTAAGGGCTCCATAGTGCCCATTTCAACTGCCTTGGTGGCCATTGGAACAAATTGTTCTCATCAGCCCATTCCCCAGGAAGAAGTCTTCTCTTGCTTGGGGCAAACATACACTGAGACAGTTTTACCTGGGGGTGACCAATGAGCATACTAAAGCTTCTAGGAGCTACCTGGGTGACAGGTGGACCCAAGTTGGATAAGCGGCCCTGAAAAGGACTTGGCAAGCCCTCATACCAGAGGTCCTAGTCTTCTTTGAACAATCCATACACCACCACCATTGTACAATATAGGCAGAGAAGATAGTCATTGCCAAGGCTGGGCTTCTCCCAGAAGACTGCCAGACATTTGTTCAATAATCTTCATTCATTCCTTCAACAAATATTTTATTAAGCAGCATGAGGCATTGTGAGAAAGTAGTTGGGGAATGGGATAAAAGGAGAGAGAGGAAGGAGTTGGATGATCTATCAACCCACTCCTTCTCTCTAGGAAATTGGGTTCAGTTCCCTAGCACTATCACCTATTACAGGGCTATATCCACATCTCTCAATTACAGCCAATTCTAAAAGATGCCATTGTAGGAGGATAGCACTTTAGAGTTAGAAAGGAGATTAGAGATCATCTCATTCAACCTCCTCTTCTTATAGAAGGTGAAATTGTAACCTAAAGCCATCAAGTAGCAGATACAGAATTCAAACTTGGAATCATAATTAAGAGAGCTACCAGACACCATCTAATCTAACTCCTACCTAAACAAGAATCCTCCACCTTGAATTAAATAATCATCCAAATCTTTCTGATAGCTTTTAAGACCTCTAACAAGAGATACCTAGTACTTTCCAAGGAGGCCCATTCCACTTTTGTTTAGTTCTAATGATTGGTTGGTTTTTTTCCCTTTTGTATTTAAATCTAAATCTGAAAATCCTCTGATTGAGCTCTCTGGGGTCATCTAGAAAAAGTCTCATCCCTCTTCTATATGCCAACTCTTCAACTATTTGATGACAGCCATTATATCTTATCTCATCTTTTGATTCCAAATCCAGCTCTCTTTCAATTATATATCACTGCCATGCATCCTTCCTAAGCTCACACTCATTCATAGAGTCCTGGCTAAGATTCTGCTCTGGGCACCATACATGAAAAAAGCTGGTCCTAGATGGTAAGTCTTGCTGATCTTTGTTAACTTCCTGGGAAGTTTCCACCTTGAAGTCAAAGCCTTTGGCACTGGGCTTTCACATGCCACTTCTTTCTAAACTTGTGATTACTGAATTCAGCACCTAGCCTAATGATATCCTATTTCAGAGATGGCAAACCTATGACACACGTGTCAGCACTGACACACATGTAGCCATTTTCAATGACACACGTGTAGCCATTTTCAGTGACACACGACCACATACAGAAAAGTATAGGGCCACATGCTGAGGATGAAACATTTGCTGTAGTGTAGTGTAGACACTCTGTGCACTATAGATGACAATTCTACCTATTAATTTACCCATTTTGGTTTATTAAATACAGTTATATACTACAATTATACATTTTTATTATTTAAATTATAAATATCTCAAAATTATGGTGTTTTTTTCTCAAAGTGACACACCACCCAAGTTATGCTCAGTTTTTTGGCAAATTTTGACACACCAAGCTCAAAAGGTTGCCCATCACTCTCCTAGTCTATAAGTGGACTACATTCTCTGGATTCAGAAATCAGTTCTATCTGATCCCTAATTACTGGATTGCCTGACTCTGAATCTGTTCCCTTCTAATTCCTCTGGCCATATACACCATGAGAGTGTATTTCCAGGGTTTTCTTCTAACAGGAAAGAATATGTACAAATACAGAAAGCATACCCAGAGGCTTAAGTTGTGGGAAAACTGTTGGAACTGGGGTTCCTGATTACCAGTTCAAATCATTTTTCCACCACACCATGAAGACATGAAGATTTATAGTTGTTAAAATTAAAAATAATTGAGAGACTGGTTTTCGAGTAAGAATCTCAATTTATTAACTAGGCTAACATTTAACAATAAATTAATAAATCAGTGATCCTTTCGATGATCAAAGGCCAGGAAGTTTTTTCACATAGATCTGCAAATACAATTTGGGAGCTCATTATTCAGTCCCTCCCTTAAACATACCAAGATATCTGATGGGTGAATAGTTAATAGAGAACTTGTCCATTAAAATTCTCAAAGTTCCCATAGGTGACTGGGGGTAGAAGAGTAGTCATATACCTAAGTGGAAGAGCCTTATCTACTAGTTAGATTTTATAAGGTGGGAAAAGGAGAAATTCCTTAGAGTTCTATAAGGATTAAAATTGGGGGGTTTTGACTCAATAAGAGAGTTATAAAGTAATATTGTGGTCACTGATTTTAAAATATTATAAATGACTTTTAGCAGTTTTTATTTACAAAGAGGTGGAAAAAGTGAAAGTGGGAAATGTAGATAAAGAGACAAATTCTTAAGCCTATCAGCCGTAAGAGCTTCTCCTGCAAAGTGAAGTCCAGTTCATCAGCAGGCAGGAGACTTCCTCAGGTCTCCATCTCTGCATGGAGTCTTCATGCAGAAGTCCACCACTGCAGCCTCCTCTACAGCCTGAGATGCAGGATCCAGGGAAAGTTTCCTCCAAAATCAAGGCAGGAATCTCCTGAACCAATCTCTCCAAATACCAGAAGAGGAATGGTAGAAGGCCATCCTCTCCAGCCCACGTTGGTCTCCTTTATATCCCATTTTCCATGTCATTCCTGTTTCTCCCCCTTCTTCACAGAAACCAATTGAAGACTTTCAATTTGCTTAGTCCTACCCAGGGCCAAGCAGTCCCCTTTGGAGGTGAGAGTTTTTGACTTGTGAACTCTCTTAAATGTTAAGTAGGGGTGCTTTGAATTCTTGATTGATTGAGTTAATGGTTGCTGATTGATTTCATTAAAATAGATAAAGAGAGATAATTCTATCTTCACAGTTCCAAAAAACAAAGGAAATGTAAAAGTCAATTGATTGACTAACCAGGACCCAGATATAGTAGTCAGTACACTATATAAGAAAAAAAAACTCAGATATTGATCAAATGATAATAGTAATAGTAATAATAATTAATACAATAATACCTAATACTTTACAATTATCATTTCATTTAAACCTCATAACCACCCTGAATAGTAGGTGCTATTTTTTATCTTCATTTTACAGATAAAGCATCTGTCTGAGAGAGACAGATGAATTGATTCCTCCAGGATCACACAACTAGTAAGTGCCTGAGGTCAGATATGAACTCCAGTCATCCTAGCTCCAGACCCAACCCTCTATCCATTTTGACACCGAGCACCCCAAAGAGGAAATGATCAGGAAACATGAGAACTACAACTCTCCCAAATCATAAGACAGACCTTGGCAGGGGCATAAATGACTTGTTCCTGTTCTTCCAATCACCAAGGGCTTGTCAAACTCTTCCAAGTTGTGAGCCCAGACATGACTAGCAACCTATAACCTGACACCTCCTTGTCTCCCAATACCCCAACCCAGTGCTATCTCCTAATTCTGTGATCTCCATGATGGATAAATACAATGCTGGACTTAGAGACAGGAAGAAGTAGATTTGAATCCTACCTCTGGCTCTTACTTAGCTGTATGACCCTGAACTGTCACGTCCTCTATCAGCTCCAATTTCTTCATTTTTAAAAATGGGAATAATAATGAAACACCTACCTAACAAGGTTATTGTGAAGTTCAAACGAGATGACAATGCTAAACAAATCTTAAATTGTTATATTAATGTGATTTACTAAGTGTTGAATTTTGGGAGGGTGGGTAGAGGAGGAAAGACCAAATAGATTTATGATTTTAGTGAGGAATTACTCATTAGCTTTCCTTGTTGATATAAAGAAATTTTTACTAACTGGTCTGCCATTTTTAGCATTAGAGAGCTGAAGGGGGCACTAGGAGGCTTATGTGACTTTACCAGGAGTCTCCACCCATACATGTCAAATGTAGGAACTGAACCCATCTCTTCCAACTCCCAGACCAAGCTTCTAATTACTTCATTGCATTTCTTTTCAGAAATATAAGCGTTTTTATGATTCTCAATGGCTTGTTAGATATGGTTTACACAAAGCAATGTGAATGGGCTGAAATAGCCCATCAGCCAAATGATTTTTGCCCCTACAGTTGTCTCAGAGCTTTGGGAGAGCGTAGATTTTATGGTTAAGTATTTAAGACAGGCGTCCGCCTGTCTTGGAATTAGCCAGGCTGTGGCTCTCTGAGATTTCACTGTCTCTCTCTCAGCATGTGATGGGCTTCATAAAAACCTGTGGAGATATGGCTGTTAAGATCCTGAGCAATTGCTTTAATAATACCAGAGAGCTAGACACCTCAGCAAAGTATGAAAATGGTATTGAAACGAGCTCAGAATGATACCAGTCACAATCCTTTTCTTCCCCCCTAAATTATAAAACTTGACTATCATTCAGTATCATTTGTGTTTTCTTCATTAACTTTGAAATTTACCTCATCTCATTTTCTTCTTTCCCCTCAAATACATCTATATTATACTGTCAGTGAAGTCAGGGATGAAAGGGGGATTCAGACTTCAAATATTGAATTTGAGCTTCACAAATATAGTAGTAATGGAAAAGTCTGACAGAAAACCTTTTGTAATAATAGACTCAGACAAAAATAAGCCTCCCAAAATCAACTGGAACAACAAAGTCTCAATTGTTTATGGAATCTGTTATGCTCTTCGGGACTGTTGATCCTCACACTCTTTCAGGTGGGCTTTGGGGCAGGGAGGGGGGTGTTTTTAATTCAACATATGAAAGCTGAAACCCAAACTGTCTCTTGAAGGACAATGGGAGTCTATCAGCTGTACTTCCTCCCCTGCCAGTTGAATTAGAAAATGCATTTAAAATGAATTTTTAATGATTTCAGTACTTTCAAGGACTACTTTATATTATGATGACCGAAGTTCATTTATTCATAGTTTGGAGTGCTAATAAGCACATAAGGGACCTGCTTTAATGATTGTTAAATTGAAAAGATGGATTTATAATTAGTATACAAATTTTATGTAAGTAAATTTGGGTTTTTAGGGCACTAAAGATAAAGGTACCCAAAACAGTTTATTATCTTAAGTACTTTAAAGATCCCTCTTTAAGCTTTTTTACACTGTTAATTTCCACCAAAGAACAGGTTTGCTAAACTTAATCCCAATGAAATAAGAATAAAGTGACAAAGTCTAAATAAAGAAATTGTACCCCAGGGGTCGGCAACGTATGGCTCTTTCTGCAGGAGCCATAAAGTCAAATTTTTTTCAGGCGCTGTTACAGTTATTGCACTGTGAGCACTGTACGGCTCTCACGAAATTACATTTTTAAAAATGTGGCGTTTATGGCTCTCACGGCCAAAATGGTTGCCAACCCCTGCTCTACCCTATTTCCAAACCCAGCCTAAGTCCTGTTTTCACTATAAAGCTATTTTTTAGTTTTACCAGACAGTGTAAAATAATAGAAAGAGGATCTGACAGACATTCAAGGACTCCATTCAAGACCCAGCTCCAAACCTTACTAACTGTATGGCCATAATAAAGCTATTCATCCTCTCACTTTTAATATTCTCATCATTATATTGGAGGATTGCACTAGGTTCTTAGATTTTAGAGCTAGAAAGAACTTCACAGGACTCCTAGTTCAATTTCTTCACCTTACCAACACAGAAACTAAGAATGAGAAATGTTAAGTGATTTGTCCAAGGTTGTATAGGCAGTAAAAGGCAATAGGAGAATTTGAACCAACTCTTTGACTAAATTCAGGATACTTTCTACTCCGTCTAGTTTCACACTAGTTTTTACTAGTCTGCTACTTTCTACTACTCCACTAGTTTCACAAGGTTGTTATAAATCAATGTTCTGTAAACTCTAAAGACAAATTCTGGACTCATATCACACTTATTGACTGTACTAAATAATATAACTTTTGATGATATACAGTTTTAGATTGCTTTCTAATCTTTTGAGTACAAATTTGTGTAAAAATCTTGTAATTGATCTTTCTGAGATCAAAAGCGCCTCAAAAATACAGACATCATTCTTTGTGCCTCTCTAGTACAATAATGGGCATATAGTATGTTTCCAATAAAGGCTTGAAGAATTAGTTTTAATTTTATGCCAGATTATATTTCCATGCCCCAATACATAAGCTCAGAAACTATCAAGAAAGCCAACTTCACAAGCGAGAGAAATAGGCAGATTCTTTTTTTTTTTTTTTTTGGTAATTTATTAATTTATTTATTTTACCAATTACATGTAATAACAAATTTCCACATAAGTTTTCCAAAGTAATTTGATCCATATTGTCTCCCTCTCTTGTTCCCTCCCTTCTCCTGGAGCTGGCAAGCAATTCAATCTGGGTTATACATGCATTATCATGCAAAACACATTTCCATATTGTTCATTTTTATAAATGAATAATCTTACAAAACCAAAACTCAAAAAAATTCAAATAAACAAGTGAAAAATTGGTATGCTTTCATCTGCATTCCAACTCCAACTGTTCTTTCTCTGAGGGTGGATAGCATTCTTTGTCATAAGTTCCTTAGAATTGTCCTGGATTGTATTGCTAAGAGCAGATAAGTCTATCACAGTTGATCTTTCCACAGTATTGTTATTACTGTGTACCATGTTTCCCTGGTTCTGCTTATTTCTCCTTGAATCAGCTCACATAGGTCTTTCTTGATCTTTCTGAAATCATCCTGTTCATCATTTCTTCCAGTATAATAGTATTCCATGATCATCATATATCACAATTTGTTCAACCATTCTATAATTGATGGACATCCCCATAATTTCCAATTCTTTGCCACCACAAAAAGAGCTGCTAAAAATATTTTTGTACAAGTAGGTCCTTTCCCTTTATTTTTTAAATCTCTTTAGGATATTGGCCTAATATACAAAGGGCATGCTTTGTTTTATAACTTTGGGGCATAATTTCAAATCGCTCTCCAGAATAATCAGATCAGTTCACATCTCCACCAACAATGAATGAGTGTCCCAATTTTGCCACATCCCCTCCAATATTTATTACTTTTCTTTACTGACATAATGGCCAATCTGATAAGTGTGAAGTGGTACCTCAGAGTTGCTTTAATTTGTATTTCTCTAAACAAGAGAGATTTAGAACAGTTTTCATTTTGTTATGAATAAAAATTAATTTTAGAGGCTTATTGCTAGATTTATAAGCATTTGTTAATAAAGAGAAAGAGAGAGAAATCTGGTTTCAGCCTTTTTAATAAGGTAGGAGCCCAGCTCCCCATTGTAGCCAGCATTCCAAGCCCCCCTTGCCAGAGAAAGCCAGATAAGACAAGGGCTCAGGGAAAGAGCAAGCCCAGAGACAGAGTTATGGAAGCAAAGAAACCAACTCCACTTCCCAGGTTGGCTTTCAAACCTTAGTTCCTCCCAACCCCAGATCTTTCCTTGACCAATGACATTAAACATCATGCCATCTGCCTCCATGGCAACATTATGCCAGGCCTACATGGGGATGCAAGTACTGACAGTCGGGACCACATGACTGATTCCTACTCTGAGTCACTGGCATGCACAGGATCAGTTTACCCCACACAGTCCCACACACACACACCCTGTTTCTTTGGGAGACCAACATGTTAAGTCTCCCCCACTCTTGGTTCTCCAGGAGATTAACATGTCAGTCTCTCCAATAAATCATTCAACGGTTGGAGTCTAGACATTTAGGATTTTCTCACAAGGGTGCATAAGATAATAAAGGATACTCATTTCATGGAGGGAATTACTACAATTTGGGTGACAAAAAAAAAAGGGTAGAAAGAAAAATAATTGATGGATGCAAAAAACCATTAGAGGGATTCCCCTTTTTTGGCATACGTTTATAATCAGGACTCAACCCCTCCTCAGTTCATTTTATTATATTTAAGGGCTCACTCCAAATCACATAATGCAGTGTTTGATTTCTGTAAGAATCCTTACAGCATCTCTCCAGAAGATATGCTTTCCTGGTCCAGGATATTGACAATTTTCTTTTTCTAAATTTATTTCTAAAAGATGTTAGACTTTGGACTTTTAGAATAATTACACAATATGATTACTGATAGTTTTTGTTTCTTCATCTGAAAACTGTTTATTCATATCCTTTGACCATTTATCAACTGGGTAAGGACTTGTAGCCTTATAAATTTGATTTAGTTCTTTACATATTTGAGAAATGAGACCTTTATCAGAAAAAATTGTTATAAAATTTTTTTTCCAGTTTGTTGCTTCCCTTCTAATCTTGGTTACATTGGTTTTGTTTATACAAAAACTTTTTAATTTAATATACTCAAAATTATTCTTGTAATGATCTTTATCTCTTATTGGTCATAAATTCCTCCCTTTTCTCTAGATCTGACAGATAAACTATTGTATGTTGCCCTAATTTACTAATTCCCCTAATTTATAATCATCCTTTAGAATTAAATCATAGACCCATTTTAACCTTATCTTGGGACAGGATGTAAGATATTGATCTATACCAAATTTTTCCATACTGTTTTCCACTTTTCCCAGCAGCTTTTGTCAAATAGTGAGTTCTTATCCCAAAAGCTGGGATCTTTGGTTTATCAAACTCTAGATTGCTGAAATCATTTACCCCAAATCTATTCCATTGATCCACACTTCTATTTCTTGGCCAGTACCAGATTGTTTTGATGACCACTGCTTATAGTGCAGTTTAGGATCTGATACTGCTAGGCCACCATCCTTCACTTTTTTTAAAATTAATTCTCTTTATATTCTTGATCTTTTGTTCTCCCAGAAAAATTTTGTTATTATTTTCATTCTATAAAATAGTTTTTTGGTAGTTTGATTAGCATGGCAGTGAATAAGTAAGCTAATTTAGGCAAGATTATCAGTTTTTTATTATGTTAGCTTGACCTACCCATGAGCAATTAATGTTTTAGGTATTTAGATCTAATTTTATTTCTGTGAAAAGTGTTTTGTAATTGTGTTCATATAATTCCTGTGTTTGTCTTGGCACATAGATTCCCAAACATTTTCTATTATCTAGATTAGTTTTAAATGGAATTTCTCTTTCTAATTCCTGCTGCTGGACTTTGTTGGAAATAAATAGAAAAGCTGATGATTTATGAGGGTTTATTTTGTATCCTGAAACTAAAGTTATTAATTATTTCAACTATTTTTAGTTGATTCTCTAGGATTTTCTAAGTATAGCATCATATCATCTGTGAAGGATAGTTCCATTTCTTTACTGCCTACTTTCACTCCAATTTCTTTTTCTTCTCTTATAGCTAAAGCTAACATTTCTAGTATGATTTTAAATAACTGGTGATAAAGGACATCCTTGTTACAGCCCTAATCTTACTGAAAAGGTTTCTAACTTATTCCTATTGCAAATGATAATTATTGATGGTTTTAGATAGATATTATTTATTATTTTAAGGAAAGGCACTTTTACTCCTATACTTTCTAGTGTTTTTAATTGGAATGGGTATTATATTTTGTCAAAGGCTTTTTCTTCATCTATTGAAATAATCATGTCATTTCTGTTAGTTTGATTATTGATATGATCAATTGTGCTGATAGTTTTCCTAATATTAAACCAGTCTTCCATTCCTAGTATAAATCCCACCTAGTCATAGAGAATAATCCTTGTTATATATTGTTGTAGTCCCTTTGCTAGTATTTTATTTAAGACTTTTGCATCATACTATAAAGCAATGGTCATCAAAACAATATGATACTGGCTAAGAGACAGAAGGGAGGATCAGTGGAATAGACTTGGGGTAAGTGATGTCAGCAAAACAGTCTATGATAAACCCAAAAAGCCCAGCTTTGGGGACAAAAATCCACTATTTGACAAAAAGTGCTGGGAAAATTAGAAAACATTATGGGAGAGGATTAGGTTTAAATCAACATTTCACACCCTACACCAAGATAAATTCAGAATGGTTGAATGACTTGAATATAAAGAAGGAAACGATAAGAAAATTAGGTGAACACAGGATAGTATACTTGTCAGATCTCTGGGAAAGGAAATATTTTAAAACCAAGCAAGAGTTAGAAAAAATTACAAAATGTCAAATAAATAATTTTGATTACATTAAATTAAAAAGATTTTCTACAAACAAAAACAATGCAAGCAAAATCAGAAGGGAAACAACAAACTGGGGGGAAATCTTTATAACAAAAAAACTCTGACAAAAGTCTAATTACTAAAATATACAAGGAGCTAAATCAATTGTACAAAAAATCAAGTCATTCTACAATCGATAAATGGGCAAGGGACATGAATAGGCAATTTTCAGATAAAGAAAACAAAAGTATCAATAAGCACATGAGAATGTGTTTTAAATCTCCAATAATTAGAAAAATGCAAATCAAAGCAACTCTGAGATATCACCTCACACCCAGCATATTGGCTAAAATGACAGCAGGAGAAAGTAATAAATTTTAGAGGGGGTGTGGCAAAATTGGGACATTAATGCATTGCCAGTGGAGTTGTGAACTGATCCAACCATTCTGGCTGGCAATTTGGAACTATGCTCAAAGAACTCTAAAAGAATGCCTGCCCTTTGATCCAACCATACCATTGTTGGGTTTGTACCCCCAAAGAGATCATAGGGAAAAATACGTACAAAAATATTTATAGCCACGCTCTTTGTGGTGGCAAAAAAACTGGAAAACAAGGGTATGCCCTTCAATTGGGGAATGGCTGAACAAATTGTGTTGTATGCTGGTGATAGAATACTATTGTGCTCAAAGGAAAAATAAATTGGAGGAATTCCATGTGAACTGGAATGAACTTCAGGAATTGATGCAGAGTAAAAGGAGCAGAACGAGGAGAACATTATACACAGAAACTGATACATTATGGTAAAATCGAATGTAATGGACTTTCTGTACTAGCAGCAATGCAATGATGCAGGTCAAGTCTGAGGGATTTATTGAAAAGAACACTACCCACATTCAGAGGAAGAGCTACAGGAGTGGAAACAGAAGAAAAACAACTGCTTGAACACATGGGTTGGTGAGGACATTATTAGGATGTAGAGTCTTAATGACCACCCTAGAACAAATAGGTCTTGATCAATGACACAGTGGAAATATGTGTTGGTTACTGGGGGAGAGAGATCAAGAACATGAATCACGTAACCATGGAAAACATTTTTCTAAAAAATAAAAATTAAAAAAAGATTTTGTATCATTATTCATCAAGAAAATAGATCTATAGTTTTCTTCCTCTGTTTTTTTTAATCCTGGCTTAGGTGTCAGCACCATATTTATGCCACATAAAGAATTTGGTAGGACGCCTTCTTAGCTTATTTTGCCAAAATTTGTATAGTATTGAAATTAATTATTCTTTAAATGTTTGATACAATTCACTTGTGAATGCCCCTGGCCCTGGGTATTTTTTCTTAGGGGATTCATTAATGGTTTGTCCAATTTCTTTTTTCTGAGATGGAATTATTTAAGTATTCTATTTCCTCTTTTGTTAATCTGGACAATTTATATTTTTGTAAATATGCACTCACCTAAATTGTCAGATTTATTGTCATATAATTGGGCAAAATAGCTCCTAACGATTGATTTAATTTTCTATTCATTGGAAATTAATTCACACTTTTCATTTTTGCTACTGGTAATTTGATTCTCTTCTTTCCTTTCTGTAATCAAATTAACTAATGCTCTATATATTTTATTTCTTTGTTTTTTAAGAAAATTGGCTGCTAGTCTTATTTATTAGTTTAATAGTTCTCTTACTTTCAATTTTATTAATTTCTCCTTTGATTTTTAGGATTACCAATTTAGTCTTTAACTGGGAATTTTTAATTCGTTCTTTTTCTTTTTTTAATTGCTTGCCCAATTCATTCAGGTACTTTCCCCCTATTTTACTAATATAAGCATTCAAGGATACAAATTTTCTCCTAAGTATCCCATAAATTTTTATATATTGTTTCCTCATTGTCCTTCTCTTTAATGAAATCATTAATTGTTCCTAGAATTTGTTCTTTGTCCCACCCTTTTGAAGAATTCAGTTGTTTAGCTTCCAATTAATTTTTAATTTGTCTTTTCATGAACCCTTTTTTACCATAATTCTTATTGCAATATGTTCTGAAAAGGTTACATTTATTATTTCTGCTTTTCTGCATTTGGTTGTGAAGCTTTTATAAACTGGTACATTGTCCACTTTTGGAAATGTACCATGTGCTATTGAAAAGAAGGTATATTCCTTTTTATCCCCATTCCATTTTCTCCAGAGATCTATTAAATATAACTTTTCTAAAATTCCATTCACTTCCTTTACTTTTTGTTTATTTTTTGGTTAGATTGATCTAGTTCTGGTAGGGGAAGGTTGGGGTCCCTCACTAGTATAGTTTTACTGTCTATTTCCTCTCTAAGTTTCTTTAGTTTCTCCTTTAAAAATTTGGAGGCTATACCATTTGGTGCACATATATGTTAAGTGCTGATATTATTTCATTGTCTATGCCATCTTTTATCAAGATAAAATTACCTTTATTATCTTTTTTAATCAGATCTATTTTTGCTTTAGCTTTGTCTGAGATCATGATTGCTACTCCTGCTTTTTTTCTCTCAGTTAAAGCCCAATAGATTATGATCCATCCACTTCCCTCTATTCTGTGTGTATCTACCTGCCTCAAACGTGTTTCTTGTAAACAGCATATTGTAGGATTCTAGTTTTTAATCTACTCTGCTATCCATTTCTATTTTATGGGTGAATTCATCCCATTTATGTTCACAATTATGATTAGCATCTGTCTATTCCCCTCCATATTGTTTTCCCCTTTTAATCTTGTACTTTTCCCTTTCATTCTGTCCCTCCATACAAGCATTTTAATTTTTAATTATTCCTCCTCCCTTATATTACTCCCCTTCCCACCACCACCTTTCTTATTCCCTTCCTACTTCTCTATAGGGGAACATAGGATTCTATACCCCACTGAGTCTGGCTATTATTCCTTCTCTGAGCCAATTCCAATAAAAGTAAGGTTTAATTATTGTCAGTCATCACCCTCATCCTTCCTTCCACTGTAATAGTTTTATTTTCCTGAACCTCTTTATGTGATATAAATCATCCCTTTTTACCTCTCTTTTCCCATTTCTTTCAGTGCAATCATCTTTTTTTACCCTTTGATTTCCTTTGTTGCATATTATTCTAAACAGCTTACAAACCCTCTCTCTATGTATGCTTCTTCTAATTAGTATGATGATAAAAATTTTTAGAGTTACAAATATCTTTCTATATATGAATATAAATAATTCAATCTTACTGGGTACCTTAAATGTTCTCTTTCTTATTTACTTTTTTATGCTTCTCTTGAATTTTGTATTTGGGAATCAGATTTTCTGTTGAGGCATGGTCTTTTCATCAGAAATGCTTGGAAATATTCTATTTAATTAAATGATCATTTTTCCCTGAAAGGCTATAGTCAGTTTTGATGGGTAGGTGATTCTTGGTTGTAAACCCAGTTTTCTTGCCTTCTATAATATCATATTCTAATCCTCCTAATCATTCCAGGTAGAAGCTGCCATATCGCCTGTAATCCTGATGGAGGCTCCATGATATTTGAATTGTTTCTTTCTGGCTGCTTGCAGTATTTTCTCCTTGACCTGGGAGCTCTTGAATTTGGCTATAATATTCCTACAAGTGGTTATTTGGGAACTTACTGTAGGAGGTGACCTGTGGATTCTTTCCATTTCTATTTTACCATCTTGTTCAAGAATATCAGGACAGTTTTCTTTGATAATTTCTTGTAATATGGTGTGTAGATTTTTGGGGGGTTTTTTTGGTAATCATAACTATCAGGTAGTCCAATAATTCTTAGATTGTCACTCCTGGATCTATTTTTAATATCAATTTTCTTTTCATTTTATATTTTCTTCTATTTTTCATTTTTTATTTTGTTTTATTGTTTTATGCTGTCTCATGAAATCATTAGCTTCTATTTGCCCTGTTCTAATTTTTAAAGACTTTAAAGACTTTCTTCCATGAATTTTTTATTCTTCTTTTCCATTTTGTCCATTTTATTTTTCATTGAACCCTTTTCTTTAGTGGACTTTTAACTTTTTTTTCTAGTTGATCATTCCTACATTTTACAGAACTCTTTCCTTCATTGGATTTTTATGCTTCCTTTTCTACTTGACCAATTTTGCATTTTAAACTTATTTTCTTTTTGCATTACTTTCATTTCTTTTTTCCATTTTTCTTCCACCTCTCTCATTTTATTTTTTAATTCCTTTTTGAGCACTTCTAGTGCCTGAGACCAATTCCCATTTTTCTTTTAAGTTTTGCTGTTACTGCTTTGATCTCACTGTTCCCTACTGAATCTATGCCTTCCTCTTCTTTGTCTCTGTAAGATTTAAATCAATATCAATAACTCCAAGTATTAATTTTATAAAGTTTATTAATAATCACTTGAAATAGAAGGAATAAAAATGAAATAGAAGTATAAAAACTAATTATCTAACAAAAATAAGACCATGTGAATATATTCTCTTACCTGGCTTAAAGCCAGCTTATGCGGCTGTGCTTAGGAGAAGAGACAGAGAGAGAGGCAGGGTCAACTAGGACTTGATCCTATGTATGTATACAGTGTTTGCACTCAACGTGAGGACAATACTGGGGAGGAGAGTTCTGGGGAGCAAAATTCTGATTACACATCTCCATAGAAATTTTCTGTGACTAGGTGTTCCTTTTGCTGTTTGCTCATTTTCCCAGCCTTTCACCACCCCTTATATATAAAAGGTGTACTTTGTTCTCAGGAAAGAGAATATACTCTCTTAAACCAAGTTTTTCCCTGCTGCTACCCTCAGCTCCTGTTCTGGTTCTCTGCAAATTTCAGTTCTTTCAAGGTGGCATGATGGCCTATGGACTGAGTTCTCTGAAAGCTGCTGGTTTAGTCTCCTCCAGGAACAGGGGATGGCTTGCAATACAGTGCTATGAGCTATTTTGTCCTGGGGCTAAGGGTTTCATCATAGGCTTGAATGAGCCAAGTGCTTCAGATTTCAGGGCCTTACTTCAGGCTTGTACCAGGGCTTTGAACTTCAAGGAGTGGGGACAGGGCACTCTGCTTAGGCAGGGTCCCAGGGTCTTGAAGTTGGTCTGATCCCAGATTCAGAACCCAGCACAGTAAGTGAGGGGTGGGTGGCCTGCACTCCTTTGTGCACTGTTTTACTTCTAGTTTCCCCTTATCTCACAAAACTAGACCCTCTCTGCCTACCTTCCAAGCCACTCACCACAGAAGAGCCACTTCACTCTGTCTCCTTACCTGCTCTATGACTCCTTTTGTTTTGAGGTACTATTTCAAGGTTGGTTGGAAAGGTTTCCCAGAGTGGTTCCCGCTTTTATTGCTACTAAGATGCCATCTTGGCCAAGCAGGTAGTTTCTTAATGAAATTTTAGAGGTATCTACAAGCCTGCCCCCTCCAATACAAAACAAAAACACCTCCTCTGCATCTCCCAACCTTTAATGACTTTAACAAAAGAAAAACACTTCATTTCTAAATTATATATAAAGTAAATTTATCTGAAAGAGGTAAGAAATATCTTCCCTCTGGAAGCCCCATACACAAAAGGACTTCACATACTGAAATCTCCCTGCACCCTAGGACTTCATATATAGAATGTAACCTCCACCCTTGCAGCTTCTGCTATTTGGCTAACTCCTACCAGAATCTTGTTTTAAAGAGGACAAACAGGCCAGACTTGTCTTCATTCCTTTCCAGGCTGTATCCCTAATTTTCTTGACTTTCTCCACCTTCATCCTACTCTCCCTTGCTTTTCAGATTCCTTGTGTGCATTATCTTCAGTAATTCAGAATGGAAGCTCCTTGAGGGCAAGGACCATCTTCTGGCTTGTTTTTGTATTCCTAGTGCTTAGGAGTGTCTAGCAAATGGTAAGAACTAGATAAATATTGAATTAATTAATTATCCATACTTTGTTGGAAGACATATAGTGAAGAGGAATACACTAGTTCCTGAGCCAGAACTCATTCTATTTTGGGTAGTCAGTCAGACAATAAACAGCTAGTATTTAAATAGTGCTCGACATTGTTCTAAGAGCTTTATAAATATTATCTTATTTGATTCTCACAACAACCCTGGGAGGTAGGTGCTATCATTATTCCTACTAAGTGCAGGCACATTGCTAAGCCCTAGATTCAAAGAAAGATAAAAGATGACCCCTGCTCTCCAGGAGGTCACAGGTTAGTAGGGGAGACAACAGGTAAACAACTATGCAGGATCAAGCTATGTACAGGATAACCTTGAAATCAAAAATATGGGGAAAGCACTAGAACTAAAAGGGATTAGGGAAGGAGTCCCAAAAAAAGGTGATATTTTAGTCTGGACTTAAAGGAAATGGGGAAGAGGGGAGGAATGTAAGCATAAGAAGACTGGAAAGGTAGAGGAGGCAGGTTATAAAGGGCTTTGAATGACAAATGGGATTTTTATCTGATCCTATTGGTGATAGGGACACATGGGAATTTATTGATTAGGGGGTGATGTGTTCAGACCTGTGTCCTACGGAGATCACTTTGGGACCTAAGGGGAGGTGCAGAGAGACTCGCCTGAAGGACTACTGCAATAGTCCTGGTGAGAGACAATGAGAGCCTGACACAGGATGTCGGAAGAGAGAAAGAGGTGTTTATAAGAGATATTATGAAGGTAGAATCTAGAATCCACAGGCCTTGGCAACAAATTGGATATAGAGAGTGAGAAAAAGAGTGAGAAATTGAGGATGACACTTAGGTTGAAAGCAAAGAAGTCATACCAACAGCAGAGATTCACTGAGAGAGAGGAGAGGCTAGCTAATGCCTTTTTGAATGCCTGCACGACCAAAGAACCCTCTTCACCATGTGGTAAGCCAGCCACAATCTGTTACAGTATGTCTACACATGCTCCAAAGTTTTTCCAAGGTACTTCTATTACACAAGACCCCAACTTTCCCAGAAGCAGCTTTCCCTTCCTCTTCTAGTTAAAGAGTAGCATCAGAGTCATTCTGCATGCGTCAGTCCCTATTACATATAGAATTCCTTTTTTAGAATCGTAGGAGTAAACATGAATGAAATACTCCAGATAATTTTAAATTAAAGGATTTAATAACAAAAATGAGAGGGGAAAGGGATTTTTTTAGCCAAGTGAGCAGAGCTCAGAGCCAGAGACCCACACCTGCCACACTTAAACCAAAGCAAAGCCCAAAAAGAGCCCTCTCAGGCAAATGTATCTCCCAAGCCTCTATACATCAAATGAGGACGTACTTAAAAGGATGCCGGGAATGTAGCTCAGGTGTGGCAAATTCTCCACCTGCACAGCATCCCCTCTGCTTGAATAGTCTTCCTCTGATAGTACTCTATCCTGGTTCTCTCCCAATCTGTTTGAATTCTCCTTCCTCAATCTCCATATGCTGGGTCAACATCCATCTCCTGCTTCTTAACTGTACATATCTATGTCCTTTCATTAGTCAGTGCCCTAATTGGATTGCTGGACCTACTTCATAGCCTGAGGTACTTGTCATGTGTGCATTTCTCCCTGTTAAATGGCACTCAATGAACCTAGACCAGTGCTAGTATAATGATTGTTGCTGATGTTGTTATTAGTGCTTATTGTATATTGGAACTGCAAGAGCAACCTCCATTTTGGAAGAGTCCTAAGACACTTTGGTACTAAGTATAGTTTATTTAATCTTTTTAGCTTGTATGTCAACAGTTAATAGTTTTCTTTGAAGAATATTCTCTTGGAGCCTCTTAAATTTACATAGCTGGTCTGCTTTGCTTTTCTTACAACTTCTACAAAAGGCTCTCAGCTCCCACACTAAGATATCTGCAGCTTGTGTCACTGTAGTTCTCAGGATATTTACTAGCATCCACACTGAGCAGATTGCTCATCCCGAGATAATGATTACCTCCCAGTGTCACTGACCATCTCTTATCCTCAGGTTATTTATAGTAATGAGTCCACCAGAGGTTCCTCCCAGACAACAGGTGCCTACATCTGAGGCTGATGAGGCTCAGAGACTTTTCACAAATATGGAAAGTGTAGGAAGGAAGGAAGGGTGAAAGTGGGTGGGTGGAGATTAGATATATAGTTTTAGGAAATTGCCTATCATTTCCCTTTACTCCTATTATAAAATTAAACTTTGTTTCTAAAGCCAAGGGGTTTTTACTTTACTGGCCTAGATAGTTTGCTAGGTAGGTGCTTGTCATCTCCCATCCATCTAGGAAGGATTTTTATTTCAAAAGGATGTCCCAAGAGTTAGGTTTGTATCCTCTTAGCACCTGAAAAAAGAATGTTTAAATAATATTGTGTCTTCCCCCAATTACATGTAAAAACAATTTTAAATATTCATTTTTTTTAATTTTGAGTTCCAAATTCTTCCCCTCCTTTCCATCCTTTTTCCTTCTCTCCTTCCCTGGGACACTAAGATTTTACATATGTGGTTATGTAAAACATTTGAAAAAATGTTTTAATCTTCGCATGAGTTCAGGCATGTGCTTCCAAGACAATTAAGAACACTTAAAGAGCAAATGATCTCACTAATAAAGACTGTGTCAAAAGCAGAGCTTTTTCACTATATAAGCAGCTACAGCTCAACCTTTAATTGCAATGCTACTCAAGATGCATCCTGTGGCCTTCACATGGGTCTATGTATGGAGGAGACTGGTGAAGTCAGAAGAAATCCAATGTATTTGGAGGAACATGACTTCCTTTCAGCTGAAAGCACCCAAGGGGGCCACTCTAGCATCTGTGCTTCCTATACTCACTCTCCATCTGAAATCTAGCCAGTTATACTGAAGATGTCTTTTCTATAACTCATATCCTTCCATAAAATATATTATGAGTTATGTGCATGAGTTGTATTCTGAGCTTTTCTTTCACTGTCCTCCATATTGGAATCTTCCCAATGCCTACAACAGCAGAGTGTGGGCCTAATAACATTCATCTTCATAGCTAATTGATTCAATTCCAATATATTCAGTCTTAATCTCTCTGCTGAATTTTATTCTCCAGTCAACAGCTGAATGCTAGATTGATCCACCTCAATGAGATGTTAGAATTTCAAATTTAACATTTCTAATGATAATAATTTATCACATCCCACTTCTCAAACTCAACCCTCCTTCAAACAACCCAATTTCCAGGGCAGCTGGGTTGCTCAATGGATAGAGAGCCAGGTCTGGAATCAGGAGGTTCTGAGTTCAAATCTGAATTCAGATACTTTCTAGCTGTATGACCCTGGGCAAGTCACTTAACTCCATTTGCCTAGACCTTGCCCTTTTGTCTTAGAGTCATTACTAAAATAGAAAGTAAGATTTTTTTAATTCCTATTTCTGTTAAAGGAATCACCATCCTTCCAAGAATCAAGCTTTACAACCACCAAACCATCCTTGACTCTTCTTTCTCTCTCAACTCCCATCCAATCAGTTCTCCCGACTGGTCAATCCCACCTTCACTCCATCTCTAACACTTGCCCCCTTCTCTTTAATCACTCTTGTTCAGACTCTAACAACTTTTGCCAAAACTAGCATAATAATCTCCTAATCAGTGTCCCTGCTTCTAGTCAATTCTTCCATAAAGTTGCGAATATAATCTTCCTAAGGTGGAGATCTGGTCTTATCACACTTATGTTAAAATTCCTTTAGCAACTCCCTACTTCATCAAAGATAAACTATAGTCTTCTCCAACTGGCATTTAAAGCCTTCTCCAGTTTATCTCCAACCTACTTTTCAGGCTTTCCATACACTCTAAATTAAATTCGACTATCCACTCTTCTCAGAAAAGGGCATTTCATCTCCTGCCTCTGGCCATTGTCTAGAGCCATTCCTCATGTTTGGAAAGAACTCTCGTGGCCTGTCAGGATACTCATTTTTCTCCAGCACTTAAGTCAAGGGCCATCCCCTCCATGAAGCCTTCCTCATACTACATTTGTGTTGTCTCCCTTGTCCAAATACCTTCTTTTGCTTCTCTGTGAAATATTCTACCTAGCCAGAACCTCTTGAGGTCACAGACAGTGTCCCTTTTGTCTTCAAACTCCAGCCTAAGGAAGCCAAAGATAAACTTTAAGGACTTAGAAATGTTTCCAGGAGCCAGAAAATTTAAATTTAACATCTGCTAACATGACTAGCTCACTACAAGCAAGAAACTGATTCCCCTCTTCCCACCCCCTGTCCCAGTCAGGCACGTTCTGACCCATATCCTTTCCTATTCATCATCTTCTGGCTTCACTCTCTGTTCTTCCTTTGGTTTTTGGAATACTACCAGCTTTGCTGCCTTTTATGAATCATCCCTGAGAGTGACACAGGGAATGACTTTCCAGTCTCATCTCTAACATTCCATGCTGCTCACAAGGAAGCTCTGGCTGGGCAGTTGCATAGAAACCTCAGGCTCTACTTAGTCAAATAAAATTATAGGCACACTCACTTCAGAGATTGGCATAAGCTCTTTTCAAAGGAGTCCATGGCCCGATTCCTATTGTGTGTCTGGCTTGATAACACCTAGTGCAACCAATAATTGAACCAGTCAGCTCGATCTGAGCATTGTATAAAAATGGGCACCTGTGTGGATTTGTTTATGAAATATCACACCTGACAATTTCATACACACATCATAGAAAGTGTGGGTATCTTTACACTCTTATTCTATCTAACCAGCTTGATTAATTTTTAGGGCCATCTCAGAAAGAAAAGGTGATTTCTCTTGCTTTTGGTTTTCTCATCAGTCATTATTTTCCTCTACCAAGTCACACAGGTTAATACTTCCATTCCCATCATCTTTCACAGAGCAATTGTGACATAGGGAAAGGACACTAGACTTGAAGTTCAAAGAATTGGGTTTGAATCTCATTTTTGATGTTTACTAGATGTGAGATCAAGAGTAAATCCCTCTGAGCCTCAGTTTCCTCACCTATAAAATAAGGCTAAAACCTCATGAACCTCACAATGTTGTCGGATAGTAGGGGGTTTATCCATTTTAAAGTGCTATAGAAATGTAAATTCTGAGATCTAGTATTCTAGTTCAGTGATTCTCAAACTTTTTGATTTCTGAATTCCTTTGTGCTCTTAAAAATGATTGAAGATCCCAAAGAACTTTGGTTTATGTGGGTTATATATTGATTGATATTTGCTGTATTCAAAATTAAAACAATTTTGTTTATTAATTCATTTAAAACAAAAAAGACAAACAGAAGAATGGCATTGGTTTATATAGTTTTGCAAATCTCTAATGTCTGACTTAATAAAAAGCAACTGGATTCTTATATCTGCTTCTGCATTCATTCCGTTGTGATAAGTTGCTTTAGTTGAAGTATATGAAAAGAATCTGGCCTAGACAGACAGGCAGACAGGCAGACAGACAGACAGATAGATAGATAGTTAGAAAATGGAGAAAGATTTTGACAAGAAAATATCTTAGTATTATGAAATTATTTGGGTCCTTCTAAACCTTCCCAAAAGATCCTGGGGACCCCCAAGGGTTTTCAGACCACACTTTGAGAATCTCTGTTCTAATTACACAATTCTCTATTTCTTTTTTTTTTATATTTTTGTTGATGGACTTTTTTATTTTTCATGAACTCTACAAAAAGACTTTTTTAAGAGACTGAAAAAATATAAGGTATTATTCTATTATTACAAAACTAATATTAAGAACTCATAAAAATCAATTAATGCCTCATATTTTTTCATCTTTTTTTAATAGTTTCAATTATAGGATTCCTGAATAAAGATTGTGCTCATCAATAAAAGTCATAACTATTTGTTTTCTTAAATAATAGCTGAAAAGATTGTCATATAGTTAGAGAAAGAATTCATAATTTCCATGTCTATAGTTAGTACTTGAGAATTTGCCAAGCATTTTCCATACAACAATAGTGTCAGAGAGGATGCTCAACTGTTGTTATCCCCATTTTCTAGATTAGGAAACTAATGCTTAGAAAGGTTAACAGTCTGCACATAATCACATGTGATCAAATCTGGGATTTTGATCTTCTGACTCCAAACCTTTAAAACCATTGAACTTTATAGGACATATTTCTAAATATCATTCAATAAAATTATTAAAGGAGAATTTAAAGCATTAAAGTAACATATTCTACAAAATGATAAAAATTCAGAAATGACCCTTGGTGCTCCTTAGTCTCTCTCAGCTCAACCAAAACTTCACAGGTAACAACAGATGTCTGGAAGATTCCAAGCAAGGCCACATAACTCTAGCCTCCTTTTTTCCTGCCTGTGAATTGAGAGGGCTCTGCATTCACAGTTCAGCTTGAAATGAGAATACTGGATGGTAGAAAGTAAGAGCTGAGCCAGATCATGGAGATCAACTAATAACAAGATGAGAAAACAGAGACCCAGAATTTATTTTAAATATATATATATATATATTTGTTTGTTTATTTATTTATTTACTAAGTACCTACTATAAGCCAGGCATTGTGTGAAACTCAAGTGATCCTCACAACAACTCTGCAAAGAAGGTACTTTTCTTGTCCTCATTTTACAGTTGAGGAAACTGAGGCACTCAAGTTAGTCAAAGGTTAAGTGACTTACCCATAGTCACACAAATGGGAAAAGTACTAGAGGCTGATTTGAACTGGATCTTCCTGATTATAGCCTAACACATTTTCCAGTGTACCACTTATCTGACAAAAAAACTTTCAGCCCATAGGGGTTGGGTGATTTGTTCGATGTCTCACAAGCAGCATGTGACAAGGTCTATATTCAAAACCCTGACCTCTGGCTCTGAATCCAGGACTCTTTTCATTGCACTGAACTGATTCCATACTATAATAAGAGGTCTTATATTGGGAGGAAAAAAAGGAAAGAAATCTATGTTCTTTATCTATCCCACATACTTAGTGGACTTACTGGTCTCTTCCTTATATCATACATATCTCCATACAAATTCTTTCATGCCTGTAGTAACATAGTTTTTGTCGTATTCAAGAAAACTAACCTGAGATGATGTACAATATTAAATAATAGAGGCAATAACGAGCATCCTTGCTTCACTCCTGATCTCACTGGGAAGTGAAAAAATTATATGGATAGATGGCGTTATCCACTATAGGAAACTGGGTTAGATACTTAATGGACTATCTATAAGTATCTTAATTCCCTATGGTGAAGGGAAGGCAAAGTGAACCTTCCTTCACTGGGCCAGCACACACAAGTCTTAGAGAGTGATTTGAAGAAAAGTAACCTTGTTTATTTAGAAATCAGGGGTAAACTATGAGGATTGAAATACAAGGATGCTCTGACTCTAATTACTTTACTTTTCCCAGCCAATCTAAGTACCTCTCACGAGGGACGCTTCTGGTCCTTAGGCTACACTATTTCCTTCCTGATTCTAGCTAATTCCCCACCAAACCTTTTCCAAGCTACCTGACTATAATCCTCAGTTGTTGGTTTAATTAGTTATCTTAGAAGTTGTCTCCAAAGTTACTCAGAATGAACCCAAGATGACTGAGTTCACTCAGAGCAGAATATGGCTCTGAGGTAACCCTCAGAGCCCACCAAGCAGGATCTACAGGTAAAACTTTTTCTTAGGCAATGTTGGTAAACTAGTAGGTATAACTAGATCTTGTGTACAATGTTCTCTTCAGTGAAACAGGAACCTCCAAAAGCCATTTACAGGTTTCTTCTCCCACAACAGGTTGAGGTAGGTAAACTCAGGAAAGCAGACTTCCTTTCCCAGCTAAGGACAGGAAGCGGCCGTTGCTCACTCAACCAGCTTCCTCTAGCTCCCTGTACATTCTAAGATCTCTTCCAAGATTCTTGGAATGGGTTCATGCTAATAGCTCTGGAGACAGTATCCACTATCCTTAACCTTAACCTTATCAAAGTTTATCTTTCTATAATCCTACTCTAATTGAAGGTTCCTAACTCATCCCCATTGCTGATGATACTTGCTAATGGTTTTAAATATATATTGTTTATTATTTTGAGGAATTGCCTATCTAGTCCTATACTTTCTAATGATTTCAATACAAATGGGTGTTGTATTTTGTCAAAGGCTTTTTCTGCATCGATTCAGATAATCATGTGATTTCTGTTGGTTTGATAATTGATATGGTCAATTTATGAGAATGATTTTCCTAATGTTTAGCCTGAGATGATGATATTATTTGAATGACTCAACAGGAAAATAGGGAGAGGAACTGAGTGACTCAGTTTCTCCAACTATAACTACAAACATTAACTTAAGTCCTTGAGTTACAGCACAAAGACCAGGAGTCCATATTTTCACATCTGGTATTTTTCTCACGTATTTTATTTTTTTCTCTTTCACTATCTAAATCATAATAGCTCACATTTATATTGTACCTTAAATTCTACAAGCTCTGTGACTGTGGGCAAATCACTTAATCACTGTTTGCCTCAGTTTCCTCATCTGAAAAATGAGATAGAGAAGGAACTCCAATATCTTTACCAAGAAAACCCCAAATGGGGTCTTGAAAGGGTGGGCATGACTGAAATGACCAAGCAACAATCATATAGTGCATACTTTCTTACTTCAAGCTTGATGGAGAACATTTTTTCCAAATGGCAATACTTTTTAAAAGCTAGCCCTCAATGTTTCTGAAGAGTCTCTGCATTTTTAATCTCTCCGCTTTCCATTATGTCTTCCATGAAGTTTTCAAAAAGAAATTCTTTTGGGATACATCTGAACATGTTACTCTCTTGCTCAAGAAATTTCTGTGGCTGCTAAACACTATGATTTTAATGACAAACCATAGCCCCAAAGAAGAGAAGAGAAAATGCATTTCCTTCCTTTCTTTGAAAAGGTTGAAGATTATGGGAGCAGAACATGGCATATGCTGCCAAATGTGATCTCTGAGTCTATTGTTTTTGCTTAATTATTTTTCTTTGTCACAAGAAAATAATTACTGAGGGTCAGGGTGCAGGGAGAAATATCTAAAAATAACTGTGATTTTAAAAAGGAGAAGAAAGTTTTGTGAGGAAGATTATTTAGTTATTAGCTTAGTATTAGTATTAGACCTCACAGGAAGGGCTGGATAATTCCAAGATGGAATGAAGAAGCAGGAATTGTCGGCTTGCTCACTGAGGGAGACTCCATGGTGGTGGGGGCAAGCAGCAACTGACCCTAGGAGACACCAGTTTACCAGTGATCCTGTGGAAAGACCGTCACCTACTTGTGGGAGATTTTGGTAGAGACTGCTAAATCCAACCTGAGTTGCAGGTCAACTTGGACTGGGTCAGCTCCCAGAATCTACCCACCTGGAAGAGTGCAGCTGGTGGTCCTGGAGGAGCAGAAACACCACTGGAGTGAGTCTGGACTCTGCTGAGAGGATACCCACTTCATTCCAGCTTTTCTCTGGGCCCTGTCTTGCTTAGGTCTCAGTTTAGTGTAGTTAAGTCCCTTCCCTGACCCTGGGTTTGCCCTTAGTCTGAAGAGTGTAGTTACCCCTATTCCCACCCTTTATCTTCGTTGTCCCTGATTAAAAGTGTTATAAAACTCTTGCCTTTACTTTGCTGGATTCCATAGGCCTAGTCTAGATACTGCAGTGTGGCAGTTGGGCCTAACTGCCACTTCAGTAACAGTAACCTCCTAGTAGTTAAACCTGGTCTCCCAACCTTGTTTGGTCCTGTCATTTGTCATTCCTGTCACCCTCACACCCTTCTGGACCCACATTTTAATATTTAAGCCTACTTCTCTGGTTATTCTCCATTACAGTAGAAAAGTATTTTTAGCAATCTGTGTTCCAGCCAAACTGACCTACTTGTTCTTCTCCATACATTATGCCATTTCTCACCTCTTTGCCTTTGCATAGACAGGCTCCCATATCTTGAACACCTTCCCTCTTCATCACTACTTCTTGAAATCCTTATCTCTCTTCAGCCTTCAGCTCAGGTACTGCCTTCTTCATAAGACATTTTCTCATGCCTCCAGCTGGCAATGCTTTCCTCATTTTCCTCCAAAAATACTTTATATTTATTTCTGTATATATAAATGTATATGAAACATATTATATCCCCACCCCAAGGGAATATAAGCTCCTCAGAGTCAGAGAATATTTCATGACTCTTTGTAGCCCCAGTGCCTAGCATAAAACCTTGTACATAATAAGTATTTAACAATTGCTTTTTGAATCAGATTGAATCAAATAGTCTCTTGGGTAAAAAACCAATACCAGTCATTTATAGAACTCTTGATGTTTTCAACTCATTCTCTTTGCATCCTAGACTTTGACTCAAATAAACTCTCCATCTTAGCTTTTGGCACACCAAGCTGACCTTTCTATAAACATCCTTTCCGAGCTAGGCATAATAGACACCTGAAACTGGAAAACGAGGGTATACCCTTCAACTGGGGAATAGCTGAACAAATTGTGGTAACTGCTGGTGATGGAATAATATTGTGCTCAAAGGAATAACAAACTGGAGGAATTCCATGTGAACTGGAAACACCTCCAGGAATTGATGCAGAGTGAAAGGAGCAGAGCCAGAAGAACATTGTACACAGAGATTGATACACTGTGGCAAAATCAAATATAATGGACTTCTCTACTAGCAGCAATGCAAGGATCCAGAACAATTCTGAGGGACTTATGAGAAAGAAAACAATCCACATCCAGAGGGAGAATTGTGGGAGTAGAAACACAGAAGAAAAACAACTGCTTGAACACATGGGTTGAGGGAGATATTATTGGGGATGTAGATGCTAAACAATTACCCTAGTGCAACTATCAATAATATGGAAATAGGCCTTGATCAATGATACATGTAAAACCTAATGGAATTGTGTGTTGGCTATATGGGGTGGGGGAGTTTGAGGAAAGGGGAAGAATATGAATCATGTAACCATGGGAAAATATTCTAAATAAAATAAATTAATTAATAAAAAAATATATATTAAAAAAATAATAGACACCTGATCCCAATTCTTCTGGCTAATTATTTTTAACCCTATACTCCAGCTGGATTTGCCTAGTTACTATCTCTCTAAAGTAATGCGGTCCCTCCATGATCTGTCCTCCTCTTGGGACTGTGGCTTCTGTCCTGGTAGGGAATATATATAATTTCTGACCTGCGAACAAGATTGTCTCAATTCCAAGGTTTTGTTGTAACTAGTATCTTGTATCTACAGTCTTTAAAACCCACTGATGGCCTTCTTTATTCTCTGGAGCCTAAATATTCCCTGATTCCTGATTGTTTTTTTCTTGACTATCTACTTCACCTTGACCTTCCATATCTACATGTGTTCCATTTTGGTCACCAACACCTAAGTACAGCTCTCTCATGCCTTTACTTGTATCTTTTATTCTCAAGTCTCATCTTGGTCTTCCAAGCCTTAACCTATGATTCAGCCTCCATAATCCACTGATATCCATAGTTCTTATATTATACGTCCCCATTCTTCTGTTCTCCAGAATCCTGCTCCCATTCTTTCTCCTCAAACATCTCCATAGAGCTGAATTGGCACAATCCTTGTTAAGACACTCACAGACTGGCTGAGTCCCAAGCCCTTGTTGGTAGGAAATGCTGCACTAAATATATATATGACACATCCTTGTCTTCTGACATCACCATCAATCTAATTAGTGAATATTTATGGAATACCCACAATAAGCCAGGCCTCTAATTGATCAGTGGGACATACTTAACTTCTTCCACAGCCAAACCAACTCCTGACTCTCATCTTCAGTTTATTTTGCAGTCATTATTTGCCTGGAATGGAAGTCATAGAGCACAGAGGGTATCTAAAGAATGTCTTATCTAAACTAAAATGCCCCAGGCACATCAGTCTAGGCTTCTTCAATATCAAAAATAGTATACTTTTCAGACTTATGAATTCCCATGCGTGTCAGTGGAAAGCTTAATAGGATAGACAAGTGAGTGGGAAAAGAGGAAAGAAAAAGCTAAGAATGTAGGAGAATAATAGGGCAGAGAACAAGAAGAATTAGGGAAAAGAAGACAAGAAAAATAAATAAAAGCATTTGAGGCAATGATGGCCCCTTATTCTAAAGGCCTTATACCCCTAAACTATGCCCATATAGAACAGCATAGAACTTATATTTAGTCTGAGGTCAGTAATTTGGATTGCTTTGCTTCACATATCCATCAACAGATTTCACCATCTGCTTAGAAATTGTCAGCCAGGTATAGTTGGCCCAAGTGATTTGGAACTCACTTAATTAGGATCCAGTGAATCTGCTTGCCCAGTTGGAAATGATTAATAGGGAAAAGTTTGGAGCCTAGACTTCCAAAAAGAGAGTATCTGAAAGCAAACTCTAGGTGATAAAAGTGATGTTGACTTGTTCTGAAATAAAGGTCTGAAATCCCTTCTAGAGCACCTCTATTGAAGACTCGGATGATAAGATGGACTCTTGCATTTGTTTTAAATTTCAAAATCTTCAATCCTTCTGGTCCAGGGATTTTTAACATTTTTTTTTGTGTCAAGGATACCTGTAGCAATCTAGTGAAGTCTACAGACCCCACCTCAGAATAATGAGAGTTGTTTTATCCATAATTTAAGAAAATGCTATTTTTCAGTTAGTACTGAGTGAAAATAATGATGTAATGTTTTCCCATCCAAGGACATGTACTTCCTGAAATCCACAAACCACAGGCTAAGACCTGCTACTCTAGACAAAGAAATGATTATCTTCCAGATGGTGTTTGCTCATGGAATCTTCTTCCTCAGCCTAAAAGGGGATAGATGTAACCTGACATTAAGTGCTTTAAAAAAAAACCCCTTACCTGTGTTGGTTCCAAAGCAGAAGAATGGTAAGGGCTAGGGCCCAGTGATGTGCAAACTTTTTAAAGAGGGGCCAAAGGAAAGGAAATGCTCATCTGTCAATCTGTTTCTAAGGCAACTCTTTCCAAGTTTCATTGTATTGTATCCTAACTCATTGTATTCGTCAGATTAGGAATAATGCCCCAAGGCCAGATAGAACATTTCAGGGGGCCACATCTGGTTCCTGGGCTGTAGTTTGTCCATCATTTGGCTAGGCAATAGGGGTTAAGTGACTTGCCCAGGGTTACACATCTGGGAAGTGTCTGAGGCCAGTTTTGAACCTAAGACCTCCCATCTCTAGGCCTGAGTCTCAATCCACTGAGCCACCCAGTTGCCCCCCAATCAAGTGCTTCTTGATGATAAAAATCACATTGGTCAATATATCAATCTCAGCTCAGCATTCCTTTTCCTTTTTGTTCAGAATGGCTCTAGCAATCAGAATTCCTGCAGAACTGGGTTTTTTTTTAATTTACATGATATAGTTCCCCCTTCTTACAGATTCTTTTGTTAGGGTCTAGCATCACCCCTTAGATATCTCTGAAATTCTGCTGCTTCCTTCTGATATCACAAACCAGTATTGTGCAATCTTAGAGGAGTCAGGCATCCTCTAAAGAACACATCTTGGGAAACAAATCATGTTTTCAGAAATCAACAGTGTAGAAAGCAACCAAAAGTGCTAAATGACTACATCAGGCAATTTGCATCAGGTTTATCTGCTATTCCAAACAGCTAATGGTTCAGAGCCAGAGAAAACCAAAATGACTTATACATAATTTGGAAGTCTTGGTACATTATGTATTCCTGAGAAGGTCAGCTGGCCACAGACTTCAAAGTGTGGTTCTGCTAGATACTCAAACTGGGTGAAACCTGGGTCATTTGAAGACCACAAATCAACTATTTGATTTCTGTCCTCTCTCTAATCAATTCCTGTTGTTGTTGAGTATTCCAAACCATCCATTTTTGGTCCCACTTTTGACTATCAAACTCCCCACCCCACCCCACCCCCCAAAAAAAGTTCTTGCTTTTTTCTCTCATTTCACTTTTTTGGTGTTGGTTGATGATGATATTGATGGCCACACCGGCCGGGCTCCTTCTTATGTCCCTGAAAAGTCTTTGTGATTGATACAACAATTCTGCAAAGTAGTCTGGAGCCATGCCCAAAGGACCATAAAATTGTGCATACCCTCTGACCCAGCAATACCACTACTAGATCCATATCCCAAAAAGATAAAAAATAGGGTGAAAGCATTTACCCATAAAAAATATCTATAGCAACTCTTTTTGTAGTGACAAAAAACTGGAAACTGAAAGCATGTCCATCAGTTAGAGAATGGCTGAACAACTTGCAGTATGTGCTTGTAATGGAATACCATTGTAACATAAGAAATGACAAAGAAGATGATAACAAAAGAACCTGGAAAGATTTGTATGAAATGATGCAAAGTGACGTGAGCAGAATAAGAAGAGTGTTTGTATGAAGTAACAACAATAATGCAAGAGGGTCAACTGTGAATGACAACTATTATCCACAAGGCCAGCCAAGATCTAGGACAATTCCAAAAGACTCATGACAAAAAAAAATATATCCACCACCACAGAAGGGACAGATGTAGCCCAAATGCAAACTGAAACATTCTTTACCTGATTTCCTCCGTGAACTTTTCTCTAATGTAGGCAATGTATGCCTTCTTTCATGATATGATGAACATGGAAATATGTATTATATGATTATACACACACACATATATATATATGTATATATATATATATATATAACCTATATCATATTGCCTGTCTTCTTGGGAAACAAGGAGAGATGGGAGGGAGAGAAAGAGCATAGATTGCAAAACATCAGAAAGAGAATATTTTTTTAATTGTAGTGACATGTAATCTAGGGGGGAAAATTATTATTAAAAAAAAAAAAAGAAGTCTTCGTGTGTACCTATTGTAATCCATGGGGTTAACTGGGGACAAAGGATTACCAGAGTTCTAAACAATGAGACTTAGGGCCTTCAGTACCACTGGGGACATTAAATGGTGTCATGGACTTAAATGAAGAGCTCCACAATGAACAGGCTACAACAGAAAGGAGGCTGAGGAGGAAGTGTGTTGGTCTATGAACATATTGGACAAGTGGGGAAGAAGGAGTGAGTGATAGGATCCTTACTCAAGGAAAACAATGGGCACAGAGTGGATGGCAAGTCTAAAATACAGGAGAGGTATCTGAAGTCAGGTTAAGCAGAGAGCTTTTATGAAGCAGATAAGAAGAGAGACCGGAATTGGAAATAAGAAAGGAAAGAAAGATAAGAGGGGAATGAAAAGATCATTTGGGTAGCCATTAGAGAGGAAGTTAGAGCTAAAAAGGATCTATGAACCATTTTTGATGGTTTTTCATAGGCCTTGGGTTCCTAAAAAGACATTTTCTATTTTGCCCCACAACAACATCTCTTCTCTCCTCTATCTACTTCTCTCCATAATTTCATTTACTTCCTCAGGCTTCAATAATTATTTCTATGAGGATGATTCCCAAATCTATATGCATAATAATTACAATAATTAACATTTATAATGTAAACTGTAACATTTGCAAAGCCATATATTTGTGTTGTATCATTTGGTCTTCTCAATAACCCCATCAGGTAGGTACAATTATTACCCCTATTTTGTAGATGAGGAAACTGAGGATCAGAGAAGTTTAATAACTTGTCCAGTCACACAGCTAATAAGCATTTGAGGCTGGATCTGTATTGTATAATTAGAATTTGACCCCCAGGACTCTAAATCCCAGCTTCCCATGTTCCTTCTCACGTTATGTCCTTACATTTCGGAGATAAAGTTTGTGTGTGATCCCCTGCCCCTCTCTCTTTTCCCGTGAATATGGTCCAGAAAACTTTTCTTTACTCAGATTGTTACTTTTGTTCTTTTTATTTCTTTTACTTCAAGTGATTATTAATAAATCTTATAAAAGACAATACTTGGAGTTATTGGATATTAATTTAAATCTTACAGTACTCATCTCTCTATCCCTAAAACCAGCACTCTATTCCTCATGCCACTTAGTAGCTGGTTTCATGTCCTAAAAGTCTTGGTGCAGTTCTGAGCTAAGCTTTAGACTACATTAAGACTTTGGGGCCATCGTACATGAATCATCATGGATCTATCCCCCTGAGCTTCCATCTTGAGCTTCCATCTTTCTAATGAACATCTCAGATCTAGCATGTCCAAAACCGAATGTACGATCCTCCCCACAAAACCTTTCCTCTCCTAACTTTACTATCTCAATTGGCAAAACAACTTCCTCCCAATTGCCCAAGCTGGAAACCTCAGAGTTCTCTTCAGCTCTTTACTCTCCTTCCCTCATGACATTAAGTCTGTCAAGTTGCCCAGCCCTGTCAGTTGTATCTCCACAATATCTCCCCCACATCTGTCTCCTCCGTTCAGTTGCTACTACTACCATCCTAAGTGAGATCCCCATTGTTTCTCATCTATTGCAATAACTGACTGGCCTCCCTGCCTTAAGTTTCTCCTCCTTTCCAACCCCAACTTCAGACAACCACCAAAATAATCTCCTGAATGCAAATATGTAAAAATTGAGCATCTTCTTAAAATAATCAGTGATTCATTGCCTATGGGATATATAATGCAAACTCATTACAGCAACATTCTTAATGCAAACTCATTACTGCAACATTCTAAGCCCTCTATGGTCCATCACTTAATACAGTGCCTGGCACATAATAAGTGCTGGTTGATTTGACGACTTGGTTCCAACCTGCCTTTCTAGACTTATCTACCATTGTTCTCCTCCATGTGGTACATTTTAGCCAAACTGGAAAACTCTCCATCCCCCAGCTTTATCTTGCTCCCTTCTTCTTGAGTGCATTTGCACCCCTCATTTCTCAAATTCATTATCAGAAATAAATTTACTTCTGTACCTGTATTAATTGTTCCTTTCCTTAAATGCACAGCTCAAGTGGCATCTCCTCAAAGAAGTCTTCTCGAATGTCCCCAGGAGAACCTTTACTTCCTAAATCTCTCATATTCCTATTTAGATTCTTCTTTGCATTTGTCACATTCTGACAGAGGTCCTGGGTTTTGAATCCAACTCAGCGTCATACTACCTATACGAATTTGGGCAAGTCCTTTCATCTCTCTGGATCTCAATTTTCTCATCTATTAAGATTAGAGGGTTGGATCTAATGGTTTCTGAGGTCCCTTCAACCCCTAAAACTCTTTTTCTATAACTATTATATGTAATATCCTGCCTCTCATCTCTGTGCCTTTGCACAGAGGGCTAGAATACACTCCCTCTTAACCTCCACCTTTTAGAGTCCCTTTGTTGTTGTTCAGTCATGTCAGTTGTCTAAATCTTTGAAACCCCATTTGGCGTTTTCTTGGAAAAGATACTAGAATGGTTCAAACCTGGCCTCAGACACTTCCTAGCTGTGTGACCCTGGGCAGGTCCCTTAACCGTCATTGCCCAGCCCTTGCCACTCTTCTGCCTTAAAACCAGTATACAGTTCTGATTCTAAGATAGAAGATAAGAGTTTCAACAGATACTTGCCATTTCCTTCTTTAAGTTATTTTACAGATGAGGAAACTGAGACAAACAGGGTTAAGTGACTTTTCCAGGGCTACACAGCTAGTAAGTGTTTGAGGCTGATTTATTTTAGATCTTTCTGACTCCAGGACGGGCACTCTATCCATTGAACCCTTAAAGCCCCTAGCTTCCTTTTAAAATCAGCTCATTGCCATCCCCTCCATGAAGCTTTTCCCCATCATCTCATTGTTGATGCTTTTTCCCTTTTGAAATTATTTCTCATTGTTTTGTATTTATTATCTGTGTGCATGTTATAACTACCCAGTAGACCCTAAAATCCTTAAGGTGAGAGATGGTGCTATTTTTGTCTTTGTATCCCTAGTGCCTAGCACAGTGCCTTGGACTTCACAAATGTTGGTTTAACTAGTGAATTTAAGGTTTATATACATTAATGTTTTTCATCTTCACAATATCCTAACAAGGTAAAAATACTATCCTCATCACCCCATTTTAGAGAATGAGGCAACTAAAGCTTAAAAAAGATGAAGTGGTTTGCCCGCAATTAGACAACTGTATCAAATGAATGATTTGAACCTCAGTCATTCTTCCTACCGGGCCTGGGGATCTTTATACATTCCCCACCAGCAGTTAAATAGAATTCTGTAGTTTCATATGAATGAGAAGAATTATGGTACTCTCAGTGGTTAATGGTTTCCCACATCTTTGAACAGCAAACTCCCCAGATGCACAGGCAGGTCACTACTGCCCTCTGCTGGTCCTGCAGCAGCCCCCAAATGTAAAACATTCCCTCTGCATCCCAGTTCCCAGCTCAAATCAGGACATCTGAGCAGGGAAAGAATAAAAGTTCCATTCAGGGCTATGCTGGAGCCAGCTCAGTCAGGGAACCGATTATTAAATTTGGAGTGTGAGCATTTACTCTTAGAAATCTGGCAAGAAAAAATACAAACCAGGGCATCATTTGTTTTGTTGATATCTAGACTTTAAAAAAATGGAGAAATTGTTAATAATTAAATGTACTTATACAATGAGGGGGGGGGAATTTTCTAGAAAGTTGTTGTTATAAATTTACCAGCACACCACTAACATGAGGCTATTTTCATAAAGAAGACAGAAATGAATTAAATGGAAACAAGTACCTCTAGTACTGGGAGGGGAGAATTGAAACTGTTTGTATAGCCAGACCCAAAAAATAATCATTATTAGGTCAATGTCATCTTGGAAGAAGATCCCGTGTAGAGTGGATAAAGGTGTAGATGGCCCGTTAACCAAATTTTCAGATGACACAAAGCTGGTGGGAAGAGCTAATATGTGAGGTAACAGAATCCAAAAAGATCTTACAAGGCTAAGACACTAAATCTAAGGCACTAAGATATTTGAATCTAATATAGATCAGCTGTAATAGAAATAAGACTGAAGTTCTTCACTTGGATTCAAAAAAAGCAACCCCACAAGTACAGGATGATGGGCTACAGCTAGACAAAAATTCCTATAGCAAAGACCCAAGGGTTTTTCTGGACTGTGTTAGAGCCAGCTCAAACTCATTCTTTTTTTTTCATGTCAAAAATGTACATTTATTGATCTAGCTGTATGTCATAGCATATCATTCTACTGTTCTGCATCTCTGTTCTCAAACTCCTCTGTCAAAAGGTACGGAGGGGGAGAGGGAAAGAATTCATCATTCATCCTTTGGAGTTGTGACTGATCATTGCTTTAATCACAGGTATTAGTCCTTCACAGTAGTTTTCCATTACATTATTAAAGTCATTGTATAAGTCCCCACACTTCTGCTCACTTCATTCCACATCAGTTCATACAATTTCAAATTCATTCTTAAGAACCAATTGTTAAATTTTCAGCATGAACATTTATAACAAAGAAATTGGCAAACATTACAAATCAAGGTTTGGTTTCTTGTTTGTTGATTATCTGGAATTAAGAAAATAATGTAGAAAATGTTAATAATGCACACTGAGCTTTAAAGTATATTGTACAAACTTTTTTTTGAGAGTAAATTGTTCAAATTTTCCAGCACACCCCTGGTTGTAGTGTACTGCAAAGTCAACATTAGTCTAAAGTAGGATTCATAGCAGCCTATAACTCTAATATTTTCTTAGCCTGCATTGAGACACATAACTGTCCAAAAATGAAGTGAAATGCATCTTGGTCCATTGGAAGACTTCTATCAGGGACTGGGTGACTACTCATCAGGGATACTACATATCTGATTCAGATATACGTTGAACTAAATGACCTCGGAGGTCCCTTTTCCAGCCCGGAGAGTCTCTTATTCTCTCATCAGAATTAGCTCTACCAGTCCAAGCTTTGCTCAAAATTCAAGGCATGTTTTTCCATCCTGTGGATGTTAAATGATGCCAATATAAGGAAGCAGATGGCCCTCATGTAGCAGGAATAATAGCTTCAACCATCTCAGATCCATATGGGAACTTCTGTTAACATAAACTTTGACATATTCCCTTTTCTCCATTTCTCTAATTACAAAGTTTATTCTTAGGGGTGGAGAAGGTTCGTGATTTTAGAAACAACACCAGTTAGCATTCTAATCATTATTCACCATTAATTCTTCTAGCATTCCAGATTACCACATCAGTTATTAGCCAGCTGGTCTAGGCTTCAACTACTTGGTGTTATTTTATCTGTATGAGTCAGTAACACAGGTTAATGCTACCGTGTGAATGTTCATGATTTTAAACATTTACAAACTACATGACAACGTCATTAACTTAGACATTGCAAGTTAATTTGTAAGAATTTAGGCCTACGTGGCCAGAAGTATATTTGTTTTTGTGCCATCTATGAAAGATTTTGAAGGGGAAAAAAGTTAACAAAATAAATAAAAATAAGCAGAATATTTGCTTAAGAGAAGAAAATATTTTTCAAACACTTTTAAAGTATTATTTATATATAAATCACTTAAATGCAGTTTGAGGAAAGGCCAGTGTCCTCTTACCACTGGCCTTATTCCAGGGTGTAGTTAAGGACAGGTCAACAGCTGTTTCTGACAGTCCTCCCTGGAGCAGGATGATACAGGGTAGGACTATGTGGACAGGGCATGGGCCGCCCGAAGAGGTCACAGTTCTGGTGGTGAGGGGCCAGCTGGTAACAAGCATAAGTGATGACCTTATTAAGACAGTGGCTTTAGTTGCCAGAACGTAACAAGTAGCTAGGGCCAGAGGCAACTGGTGGTCTAAGACCTGGAATTAGAGGTTAGCGATGGGAAACCATGAGTTCAAAGCACAAGGCTTCCAAATGGGTTTGAATTTACACAAGAGGACTATTTTTCTTATTTGAATTGCTCAACAAAGTGACTATTTTTAAATGTTTTTGAGTCTTAATAGGGCTAAATGAATTCCCTTCTTAATAAATCAATTATGAGCAGCTGCTAGCCACTGCTAACACCTCCTTCCTGGGATACAGTTGGACCCCAGCATTATCCAAAAGGTTCCACTTAGCCTGATATTTTGGTGTGTTCTTCACAAATAATTCTTATCTATTCAGTAAAGCAGAGCCTTTAATAATCTCCACTAGGCAACTTGGTCATCCTGAATAGAGTTGCATGTAAGTTGTAGGTACTAATATTAATAATAACTTTTTAATGTAATGGATAATTATTGTCCCAGAAGAAACAAATATGAAGAATGCAAGAATGTAGGCAGCTGGGTGGATCAGTGGATTGAGAGCCAGGCCTACAGACAAGAGGTCCATGATTCAAATCTGGCCTCAGACGCTTCCTTGCTGTGTGATCCTGGGTAAGTCACTTAACCCCCATTGCTAGCCCTTACTGCTCTTCTGCTTTTGGAACCAATGCACAGTATTGATTCCAAGATGGAAGGTAAGGGTTAAAAAAAAGGATGCAAGGAAACTTGAGTGAATTTACTGTATGTGATACAGAACAAAGTAAGCAGAATGAAAACAATTTTCACAATGCCCTCATCATTGTGAGATAGGAAACGACAATGAAAAACATCAGAACTCTGATCAATGCAGTGACTAACTATATTCTCAGTGGGCATGAGACACCTTCATTCATTTTTAGCCATGGCCACTTTGTGGATTTATTCTGATACTATAAAAGCTATCCCAAAGTTCATTGGCATGGGATTCCCTCCTTATTGGTGGAGTTCAAAGCATTGCCCTGTGTGAGAGGCAGGGTGGAGTTGGTGAAAATAAGAGGACTTTGATTCTCATCCAGTCTTCTTTAAGATTCTTCTGGCTTCTAGGGAGCAGCTGGGTAGCTCAGTGGATTGAGAGCCAGGCCTAGAGACAGGAGGTCCTGGGTTCAAATCTGACCTCAGACACTTCCCAACTGTGTGACCCTGGGCAAGTCACTTGACCCCCATTACTCACCACTCTTCTGCCTTGGACGGAAGGTAAGGGTTTAAAAAAAAAAAGATGCTTCTAGCTTTTAGAAAAAGGTTTCTGTGGACACTTTTGGCTTCCAGTTCAAGAAGGAAGATGGAAAAGCCAGGTCCAATTCAGGTGGCTTAAGGAAAAGACTCTGGAAAGATATGAGGAAGCAGCAATCTCCATCATGCCCCTGCCCCCAGCTTGCCACACTAGAGATTTCAGAGAGTTTTCCCTTGGCGAAGATCTAGAATTCTCTTTTGGTTGTGTTATCTCTTTCCCCATGGGAATGCTCCTTCACTCTGTATTGTCTGTTATTTATTCTTCTATACAAACTTTCTCCGGTTTCTTCTTTTTGTTATGATTTGGATAAATGGGTTTCTTGGCTATTCACTTTGTGTGTTTATTTTGGAACTGGCATTTGGTAGAAAAGGAGTCAAACCTTGGATACAATGCTTAGATTGGGAGTTAGATTGAATGTGATTATATTCCTAGATTAATAATATTTAACAGAGCAGATTTATAATTCTATGTCAGTGCCCTCTCTCTCTGAGAACAGAGCTTCCCCTACTGGCAGGAATTAAAGCCTATTTTAGAGAAGGGTTGGGAGGAAAGAGGCTAGAGATATTTATTCTGCCTCCCTTTCATCTACACTAGGGCAGTCTCTTCCAACCCATGGGGCTTCACAACATATATGGGGATACCCCCTACACTACAAGGTTGGGTGGCTTCCTCCTTCCTTCTCACAGTTTTTAATCATGGAGGGAACAGAGAATGACCAAGGTTAGTAATAATGATGGAGGGGAAAAAAAAGATTGCCAGTATAACATTTTTATAAATGCACAGAAGTTCAGAAGGAAGCACTTTCAAGCAGGACAATTTTTAAAACAACATGTAAAATTTATTGTACCCTTTTTAAAAAAGCAAGTAGTATGAAATGGAGATTTGGGATTTCACATGGAATCTTTTTTTGTGTGTTCTGCTGGGTATTTGGAAATTTTTTTGTAGGGGCCATTAAGTTAAATTGGCACCCTCTAGAACTGAAAAATTATTCAATATTAATTATCTCACATTTACATTGTGCCTGAAGGTTTGCAAAACATTATTCATCATCTCATTTGAGCCTCACAACAATGCTGTTAAGTAGATACTTATAGTTATTATTATCCCCATTTTTCAGATGAGGAAACTAGTTTTCAGAGAGGTTAAATGTCCTAACTCTGATCACAAAAGTAATAGGTATCAGAGGCTTCATTTGAAACTAGGTCTTCCTGATTCTTCCACAGAACAGAGTAAGACTGGGCTGGGTAGGACTCTGCCCTATTATGCCACACTGCCTTCTCTTTTTAAAATTGTATAATTTAATCTTTTTCACTAATTCAAAGCTAATTGATATTTCCTAAACCAAGTGTTGAGATATACAGTCTTAAAGAGAATAATCCTGTTACAAAACCTCACTATGCCTTTTCTTAACATTATTCATTAAGATAGTGTGAGATATAAAATCACCATTATCAATTAATTTTGTGTCTCCCATAATAGGGCGGGTGGAAAGAATACCATTTAGAGTTGGAGGACCTGGATTCAAATTCTGTCTCTACTACTTGTGAGTCTGTGGGTAAGTCACTTCAACAAATTCCTCATTTGTAAAAATAAAGACTGAGGCTAACATGTTTCTGAAGTCCCTTCTAGTTATAGATCATATGATCATAGTACTTGATTTTTGCAAGAGTGAGAGTTAGTGTCAAAGCCAGGCTTCAAACCCATACCTCTTGATTCCAAGTTCATCATTCTTTCTATTAAACCGTGCTGCTTCCACATTTTTATATTCTCATAACTTTGCCAAGATTTAATATAAGATTTATGAAAGTATTTCTCAAACCAGGAGATAGGATAACCAGTGCATTATTTTCTCATACTAGGAACAGTCAAAGCTTATTTCAGTCTATTTTCCCTCTGCTGATATATACTTAAAAGAAAAACTTTTCCCCAAAAAAAAGATAGTCTGAATGGAGTGCTATCAAGTCCTTAGCCCTTAAGAGCTTAATTAGGGAACTGGTAAGATCCTCAGTCTATCTGTTCTTCTTATCCCCAAAATCTGACTGAGGATCCCAACTGTTTGTCTGGCCAGACTAACGGTCAGCAATATTGAGGGTCAAAATAAGTTTAAGGCTAGAAATGATCACTTTCAGTATAATCTAAGATGTCTATCTCTAAAGTGGAGATAAGCAGGAATGGGATGATTATTAAGTAGTCAAAGATTCTGGCTTCTTGATCTGTAAGCTATATATAATTACTCCTAGACTTAATTCAATATTATACCATTCAATATCGTGTAATTGTAATGTAGTTAGTTTAGTCTATGCCTAGAGGGAACCAAGGCAGAATCAGTGACAATTTTGGCACCCAGGTATCCCAGAATGTTTATGCTAGTTGATAGATACTTCTGAAATAAACTAATTAGAAAGCTCAAAATAATTCAAGACATCTGAGTGACCCTGTGCAATTAAATAATGGAGCACATATATACTGTTATGTGAAGTCAGAAAGACTTTGGATTAAGAGTGAGAATATTTAAAAAAAAAAAAAAACCCTTACCTTCCATCTTGGAGTCAATACTGTATATTGGCCCCAGGGGAGAAGAGTGGCACAGGCTAGGCAATGGGGGTCAAGTGACTTGCCCAGAGTCACACAGCTGAGAAGTGCCTGAGGCCAGATTTGGACCTAGGACCTCCCATCTCTAGGCTTGGCTCTCAATCCACTGAGCCACCCAGCTGCCCCCTGAGAATATATTTTTGTTATATGGACCAGGTTTCTTGGAGACTTACGCCATAACGCTGACTGAAATCAGACTAACTAGCCTCTTTATTGCTTCCTCTGGCAATGTCATTTGGGCGAATAACTAGATTGAGGAAAATCATTTTCTAATAGTCATATTTCCTATGGGCAGATGATATCTAAATGAAATGGGAAAGTTTGAAAAGTAAGGTCTTTACATTCACTTCCCCGTCCTATCAGAAAGCAAGGTAGGATGTTCATACACTGTAGAGTATCACTGATTCCCTAAGAAATAAGTGGCCAAAGGATAAGAACAAATTATTTTCAGAAAATTTAAATAATTAACAACTACATAAAATATTCCAAATTAATAATAAGATAAATGCAAATTAAAACAACTCTGAGATTTGATCTCACACTCATTTGCCAAATTAGCAAAGATGGCAAAAGGCAGCAATAATCAGTGCTCCAAGTGCTGTGAGAAATCAGGAACCTTAACATTGTTAGTCAGTGAACAGCCCAAATATTTTGGTAAGCATTTTGGGAAAATGCCAAAATCATTTAGATCCTTTTACCCAGTTATAACAAAACTGGACATATACTTCAGGAAGGAAAGCAAGGTCTCATATACCACACAATGTTCCTAATAACATTCCTTTTGGATTTTTGTCCCAAAATTTGGGCTGTTTGGGTTTATCATACACTGTCTTGCTAACGTCACTTACCCCAAGTCTATTCCACTGATCCTCCCTTCTGTCTCTTAGCCAGTACCATATTGTTTTGATGACTGCTGCAACATTCCTTTCGGTAAGGAAAAAAATGGAAATAAAGTTGGTGAGGGGGGCAACTAAGAAATAGTTGAACAAATTATGGTGCATGGATGGAATAGGAGGACATTACTATACTATAAGAAATGACAAATGGGAATTCATAGACCATATGAGAAGATTTATATGAAGTTATGCAGGGGAAGAGAGTAGAACCATGAGAAAAAAACACAATGATGATAATAATTTAAATGAAAACCACACCAGGAGGCAGCTAAATTCAGATTAATTGTAATAAACAATCTTGGTTCAAGAAAAAAGATTAAACACACATCTCTCTTTTCCTTAGGGAGGTGAGGAACTTTAGATCAGCTGTCAAGGGTCTGCTTAACTGTTTTTCTTTGTTATCAGAAGATACTGAAGGGCTATATCATATAAACGTGATATGAAGAATAAGCAAGAAGCATCAACAAAAATAAAATTATTCTTCAAAGAATGTTAAAGAAATATTAAAAATGTTCCACAGTCAAGAGGGACTTGAGTTCTTGGGTTCCACAAGTAACATGTTTCTAACACTACAAAGGATGAAGAAGCTTGCCTGGGCTAAGATATAGAAAAGTCATCTGACTCTTGTTGTGGGTGGGGTGGTTTATGGACTCCTTAAATCATACCATCTCCAGAGAAAAGGAGTTCAAAAAGAAATAAGTGAAAGGTATAGGTGATAACAACTGGTTGATGGCCGGAGAGAGTGAAATTACATCAAAGTTGAAATGAGTGACAGAATGGTCAACTTGGGAGTATTTAGTATTTAGAATAAAATTGTATTGAAGCACAGGATAATTAAAACTATAGGGAAGTAAGAATGTCTGGCCCTGCAAATGAAACACAACTGTCAATGGAGTAGGATCTGAGGAGAGAACCTGACAAAGGAAATGGTTGATTGGGCACATGGTATCTAACCTCGAGTCTCATCTCTCGCCAACCTGTCAAATACAGAGCTGCCAAATTAATATTGCCTAAACAAATCTCTAACCATGTCACTGACCTACTCAAAAATCTTCAAAGATATGAGAAATTTAAGAAGAAAGTAATTTCTAAGGGGAGTGGGAACTGAAGAAGGCTTTTTAAACAGGAGTTAGAACCTGAATTGTGTCTTTAAAAAGTCCAACAGGCTCCAACAGATAGATACAGGAAGAAGGGCAATGGTCCATTCTAATGGGCATAGGAAGGTGGCAGAGGATAAGATAAGTTCAGAGGCCAGCTAGTGGTACAATTTGGTTGGAATGGATAGTACACAGAAGAAAATAGAGTGAAATAAGGCTAGAAAAGTAAATCATCCATGCTGACAAAATTGTCTTTTGATTCTGACCATTTCTTGGTAGGACAGCTAAGCAGCACTGTGGATCGCATGATGGACTTGGGGTCAAGATGTCCTGAATTCAAATCTAGCCTTAGACACTTGACTCTAGTCAAATCATTTAACCTCTGTTTCCTTCAGTTTCCTCAACCATAAAATGAGGATAATGATAACATCCACTTATCAGGATTGTTATAAGGATCAAATAAAGTAATATTTGTAAAAAAAGCACTTAGCGGGTCCCTGACACATAGTAGGTGCTTTGTAATGCTAGTTTTGTATTATATAAACATCTTCAAGAGAGGATGAATCCAGAGTGGCTGGCCTACTTGAGAGAGTTACTACACTAGCTAAGAAGGTGGTGTAGAGAGAGACATTGAGCCCTCGTGATTAGGGATAACACCTGAATTCCTTGTGTTGCTGCTTTTCCTTTAAAACTTCAGAAGATCCGTGATTTCATCAGGATGGCATTGCTTTCACTGAGCATGAAGCCCCTCCATTCACTGGTAATTGCTTTAGAATTGTTCAAGTCTACACACACACACACACACACACACACACACACACACACACACACACACCCCTACACATTCACCATCTGGTAATCAGCTTTCTGGTGATGAATATCTCAGAACTTAGGTTGATCCTCAAGTGACTGGCACCTTTAAATAAACAAATGTTCAACTGAAAATTTATTAATGAGAATCAATATGACCATATAAACTTATTTATGTAGCCATTGGGAATTAATTCATTTTAATGAATAAAATATCCTTTTTTTTTCATGTCTGCTCCTACCCAATAAATTCACCTTCCTCCCTTCCTTCCTGAGTAGACAAGAGCTTCTTTATAACAAATATGTATGGTCAGGAAAAATAATGTTACCCTTGAGCTCCATTTGAGAATGGATGTCTGGGTGCAGCTAGGTGGCTCAGTGAATAGAGTGCTAGGCCTGAAGTAAGGAAAACTTGAGTACAAATTTGGCCTGGGGGAAAAGGAATTGACCTAGTAATTCACTGAGATGGTAATAGATTTGTAGTTCCATAGCTATAAAGCTGGGAGAAGCACAAAGGTCATTTAGTCCAACCCCTTCATTATGCAGATGAGGAATTATTAAAGGGTTAAACTGTATTCCTCCCAGGGTGATTTGTTTGCCTAAACCCCTGGGAAGGAAGTTCCCACTATAGATTTTCAATCATCCCTCTGAACAGTTATAGGCATTACTGGGGAGAGACTACACCAGCTAGAAGTCAAGCCAAGAGTTAAATTATCAGTGTGAGCATTTACACCTCAGAAATCTACAAATGCTACAAATCAGGGTTTGATTTCTTCTTGTGTTATTTGTTTAGGCTTAAGGAAGAAATGGCAAAAATACGAATAATGCAAATGAAACTTTAAAATGTGTCATGAGCACTTTTTTTTCAGAGATCCTGTTGATAGGCATTTACCTGCACTCCCCTAGGAGAGACACTAAGAATTCCTGACATTTTAATATGTAAGTGGTATCTCATTCTTCCAAGCCTGGTAGTACCCCACTCCCTTACACAGAGACACAAAAGACATTAGCAAGAATACTCACAATTCTACTGATTGATAAGGATTCTTCCAAAATGAATCTGGGCTTTCTTTAACACTTGCTTTCCAAAGAACTTCAGATACTTTGCCAATCCGCTTCACAGCTGGCAGAAAGAAAGAACGGAAAGACTTTTGACCCATCATAGGAATCAGAACAACCCACCCCACTGGCTTTCCATTCTAAGAATTTTCTGACAAAAGCAGATTGAGAGGATATCAACCTGGGGTAGAAAGCGGGGCACCTGAATTCTAGTCCTAGTTCAAATGCCAGTTGCAGAAGACCTAGGAAAACGCCTAGAGTGACCTAGACCATTCTCTCCTCCTAGATTGCTCTTCTCCTTTTCCCCCTACCCATCCCTCATTTCACCTCCTTCATTAAATCTTTCTTAACCACTCCATTGATATAGGATTTATCATTCATCACAGGGCCTTTAGTGCACAGCCTCCTTTTCTGCAAATTATACCCCTTATAACCAGTTTGCACACACCCTGTAAGCATGATACACTGAACAGCACACTAAATAATGAACCTGAGAAGTAGGGAGGGGGAAGGCACAGGTAGAGAAGGGAGGAAGGCATTTTTAGCTAAGCCCTATCCTGATGGGAAGAGATGACAAAGTAGGATGTACAACTGTAATTATTGAGCATACATCCTTTATTTACACTTACATTCATTCATGTCCTTAATGCTTCCCCTTAATGGCGTATGTGAATTGTATATGCCTTAACTGGTACTTACTATACCTTGTCATTCTTATTAGCCTATTACAGTGAACTACTTATTCCTACTCGATTATTACAGTGAACTAAATTGAACTCAGCTATCGTTATGTTGAGCTGTTATCTTGCCTGTAGTAATAATAGATATAATCACCCAATGTACAAGACAGAAAGGAAGAAGCTTAACAAGGAATGGAAAGAAAGCCCTAGTTGTCACTCTAAGAAATAGTTTTTGGTACATCAAACCCTTTGCTCCTGATGCTGATCATCCCGTTCTCTCCCTCCCCAAATCTGACCTATCCTTCAAGGCCCAGCTCAAATTTCACCTCCTTTATGAAACCCTTAACTATTCAAGTTCTTCTCTCTCTCTCTCTCTCTCTCTCTCTCTCTCTCTCTCTCTCTCTCTCTCTCTCTCTC